>NC_135978.1:11300876-11625365 GCF_053455715.1 Rhinoraja longicauda
GCTCACTGCCCTCCCTGGAGCACCTGTTCAGCCTACGCTGCCTCAGTAGAGCAGGCAAAATAATAAAAGATCCATCCCACCCCGGCCACCGTCTGTTTGTTCATCTGCCCTCTGGTCGACGTTTCAGGTCGATCAAATCCCGAACAAACAGACTTAAGAACAGTTTTTACCCCAGGGCCATACGAGAACTGAACACTACCTTCTGCACTAGGCAACACTGTTAAAACTTTTGTACTTAATATAATTGTATTTATTTGTTTTGCATTTATTACATATATGTTTTTACGCACCGTCAGGATTGGCTATTTTTAAATTTCGTTGTACTCGTTGCAATGACAATAAATGAATATTATTATTATTATTATTTCTTGACCACACAGCCTCCGTTACAAGAAATAGACTAATGACTGACGTCTATTACAAATCCATTGACTCCCACAGCTATCTCCACTACATTTCTTCCCACCCTGCTTCCTGCAAAGACTCTATCCCCTACTCCCAATTCCTCCGTCTACGCTGCATCTGTGCCCAAGATGAGGTGTTCCGTATTAGAACATCCGAGATGTCCTCATTCTTTAGGGAATGGGGTTTCATTCTCCCATCATAGATGAGCCCCTCACTCGTATCTCCTCGGTATCCCGCAGCTCTGCCCATGCTCCCCATCCCCCCAGTCACAACAGAGACAGAGTCCCCCTTGTCCTTACCTTCCACCCCATCAGCCATCACATACAACACATAATCCTCTGAAATTTCCCCCACCTCCAACGGGATCCCATCACTAACCACATTTTCCCATCTCCACCCCTTTCCGCCTTCCGCAGAGATCGTTTCATCCGCAACTCCCTGGTTAACTCATCCCTTCCCATCCAAACCACCCCCTCCCCAGGTACCTTCCCCTGCAACCGCAGAAGATGCAACACCTGTCACTACACCTCCTCCCTCGACTCTGTCCAGGGACCCCGAGAGTCCTTTCAGGTTAGGCAGAGGTTCACTTGCACCTCCTCCAACCTCATCTACTATATCCGTTGTTCAAGATGTGGACTCTTATACATCAGCGAGACCAAACGCGGACTGGGCGATCGTTTCACGGAACACCTTCGCTCAGCCCACCTGAACCAACCTAATCTCCCGGTTGCTGAACACTTTACTTCTCCTTCCCATTCCTACACAGACCTTTCTGTCCACGGTCTCCTCCATTGTCAGAGTGAGGCTAAACGCAAATTGGAGGAACAGCATCTCATATTTCGCTTGGGCAGCTTACAGCCCAGTGGTATGAATATTGATTTCTCTCACTTCAGGTAGCCCCGGCATTCCCTCTCTCTCTCTATCCCTCCCCCACCCAAGTCACACTAGCTTCTCATTTTCACCCTACAAACAGTTTACAATGGCCCGTTTCTTTTATCATTGTTACTTTTTTGCATGTCTTTCCTTCATTGTCCTTTATCTCTCCACATCACCGTCTATATCTCTCGTTTCCCTTATCCCTAACCAGTCTGAAGAAGGGTTTCAACCCGAAACGTTACCCATTCCTTTCCTTCAGAGATGCTGCCTGTCCCACTGTGATACTCCAGCTTTTTGTGTCTAACCCTAGTGTGAACATTAGCTTAGTCCATTTGCAAGCGTGTAATACTTAATTGCTCCTCTAGTATGGATTAATTTTGACTGGTCATTTTGGCAGTCCTCAGACCATGTAAAAGAACATGTTAGTTCTCAACAGTTGAGATTTCCATTGGTTGTGGATTAAATAAATGGTGGGATTCCAAAAATGACACAAGAACACCAGAGGTGAAGGATTGAGTGAGAATCTTGTCCCAACCTCTTTTACGCCCAGCAGAATTTACACTGCCTTTTGTGAAGGCAGCAAATCCACTGTGTCTGGGTTCAACAAGGAAAATAAGAATTTACTTTCATTAGCTAACACTCTTAATGTAGCAAAGCTTAGAACAATTATATTCAAAGATGACCAAGAGGCCAGAAATGCACCTCAGAATTTTAAAGGGCTGAAGGACATTACAGAGCTAGGTAGAGGTATTTTGAAAATACACATGTAAATTCAGAAATCAAAGCATTGCCTAACCAGGAACAATGTAAGTCAGTGAGCTCAAGGTTGCTTGGTGCAAAAAATAAAGACGATTTTTTTAAAGTACTTGCAGGATGCGACATAAATGGCAAAACCAGCAATTCTTGCCTATTTCTAATAATCAGGTGGTTGTTTGAGCTGCCCACTTGAATCAAGTCTGTCCGTTCAGGCAGAGATATTTCCTGAGAGGTGTTGGATACAGAGACTGGATACGGCATAAGAAGAGATGGAAGAGGAACAAGAGAAACATGGGGAGGGAACATTGGATAATTGGCTAAATGAGGTGGGAGAGGAGGGGAGTGGCAGAGACAGATGACAGAGAGACACAAGTTCGATCATGACTATGGGTGCTGTCTTTGTGGAGTTTGTATTTTATACCTGCGATCGCGTGGGGCTTCTCCAGGGGCTCCGGTTTCCTGGCACATTAAAAGGTTCTGCAGGTTTGGAGATTAATTGGCTTCTGTAAATTGCTCCTAGCATATAGGATGCGCAATTGGGATAACCTAAAACTGGTGTATAAGTGATTAGTGGCCGAAGAGCCCGTTTCCACGTTGTATCTCTAAAAACTAAAAGAAAACTAAAAGATGCCACAAAATGCATAAAAACCAAAAACTTCTTCATATGACCTCCTAGCTATTTGTCTGAAATAAAGGACGTCAAATGTAGATCACAAACATTTAGATTAAGCCGAACAAATTCTGCATCAAACACAATTTGAAAAATGTCAAAGTTCTGTCACATTTCATATCTTTCCTGTTTTTAAAAAAAATCATTTTTCCTTTACTCAATTACCTAAACTACCATTGCTCAGGATATTTTCTTTCTGCTTTGGCTCAGATCCATATTCTGCATTCCTTTGCCCCGTCCATATTTTCTAACCAGTTCTTTATCCATGCAATATAGCCACAATCTTACAATTTAGCTCTCCAATGTTCCTCCATATTCATACAATTCTCACTCGGCTGATAACAGAGTTCAGAGATGCAGAAGTGTCTGGGTGTGGTAGTGCATGATTTGTCAAAGACTGGCCTGCTTGTGGAACAAGTGTTAAGAAAAACTAACAGGATGTTATAATCTATTAATGAAGAATTGAACACAAAAGTAGGGAGGTTACACTGCAGGTCTTGGTGGGACCATGTCGGCACCATTATATAAGGAAGGATGGTGAAACATTTTGTAAGATGCTTGGGGAAGGTTTTCCAGACCAATGTCTGGAATGGCTAAGTAGTATTAAGAAGTAAGGTTGGATCGGTAGTTGCTGGAGTTTGGGAAAGGGGCTTGATTGAAATATATAAGATCGTGACAGGTTTAAAAGGTGGATGTGGAGAGGCTGTTCCTTCTTATGGAAAAATGTAGAACCAGGTGTCACAGTTTGATAAACTATGCAGCTACCCATTCAATATTAAAAGACTACACTCAAAGGTGGAGAAGGTGAGAGGCACAACCAATTGGGATTTGTCTACTGAAATTATGGCAGGTAAGTTGCTGCACTGCGACTTTTGCAGGATGTGGGAAGTCAGGGACACTGCTGGTGCCTCTGACAACTACACCTGTGGAAATTGTGCCCGGGTGCAGCTCCTGAAGGACCGTGTTAGTGAACTGGAGCAGCAACTGGATGATCTCAGGACCTCCCAGGAAAACGAGAGCTTCCTGGACAGGACCTACAATGGCATTGTGACACCAAGGATACAAGAAGAGCGAAGGTGGGTGATGTTGAGGAAGGGAAGTAAGCATGGAGTGCAGGAGGCTCCGGTGGCTGCACCTGTTGAAAACAGGTACACCCTCTTGGAAGCTGTCAGGATGGACGACACTTCCAGTATCTTTCAATCAAATCCTGGCACTGTGACTCAACCGGAGAGACCTACATCAGGTAATGTCATAGTGGTAGGTGACTCAATAGTGAGAGGTTCAGACAGGAGATTCTGTGGCAACAGGTGAGATTCGAGGATGGTGTGTTGCCTCCCTGGTGCCTGGGTCCAAGACGACCCGGAGCAATTGCTGGGCATCCTCAAGGGGAAGGGGAAGGGGAACAGCTGGAAGTGGTTGTGCATGTCGGCACAAACAGCATCAGGAAGAAGAGGTTCTGCAACGTGAGTTTAAAGATTTAGGGAGAAGGCTGAAAAGCAGGACCTCTAGGGTGGTTATTTCTGGTTTGCTTCCAATACCTCGTGCTGGTGGGGGCAGGAACAGGGAGATAGTGGATCTGAATGTGTGGCTGATAAATGGTGCGGAGGGCAGGGATTTAGATTTATAGACCACTGGGATCACTTCTGGGGTAGGGGTGACCTGTACAAAAGGGACGAGTTGCACCTAACTGGGGGGTTCCAGCATTCTGGCAGGCAGGTTTGCTAGTGCTACACAGGTGGGTTTAAACTAAATAGTGGAGGAGGAGTCAACAAATTGGAAGTATATCGATGGAGATAAAGGGAAAGAGAATACAGGAAAAGTTACGAAAGACACTCGAATTAATGGGACGGAAAGTTCAAGAAGGGATAAGAGAGTAAGGTCAGGTGAAATAGGAACCGGTGTGAGAGGGGAGGTGAATACAGAATTAAAAGTGTTATATATGAATGCGTGAAGTATAAGAAATAAAGTGGATGGGCTTGGGGCTCAGTTAGAGATTGGTAGGTTTGATGTTGTGGGAATTACAGAGACATGGCTGCAAGAGGATCGGAGCTGGGAACTGAATATTCAGGGTTATACATCCTATCGAAAAGACAGACGGGTGGGTAGAGGGGATGGGTGAGGAATTAAATTCTGTCCTTTGTGAGGGGTGACATAGAATCAGAAAATGTAGAGTCATTCTGGATAGAACTGAGAAATTGTAAAGGCAAAAAGACCCTAATGGGAGTTATCTACAGGCCCCCAAACAGTAGCCTGGATATAGGGTGCAAGTTGCATCAGGAGTTAAAATTGACATGTAACAAAGGTAATGCTACGGTGGTACGAAAGACACCCGAATTATGGGAGATTTCAATATGCAGGTAGACTGGGAAAATCAGGATGGTACTGGATCCCAAGAAAGGGAGTTTGTAGAGTGCCTCCAAGATGAATTCTTAGAGCAGCTTGCACTGGAGCCTACCAAGGAGAAGACAATTCTGGATTTAGTGTTGTGAAATGAATCGGATTTAACACGGGATCTCAAGGTAAAGGAGCCATTAGGAGGTAGTGACCAAAATATGATAAGTTTTCATCTGCAATTTGAGAGGGAGAAGGTAAAATCAGAAGTGTCAGTATTGCAGTTGAACAAAGGGGACTATGGAGACAAGGGGGAGGAGCTGGCCAAAGTTGATTGGAAAGGGACCCTAGCAGGGATGACGGTGAAACGGCAATGGCAGGAATTTCTGGGAATAATCTAGAAGATTCATTTCATTCCAAAGAGGAGGAAAGATTCTAAGGGGAGTAAGAGGCAACCGTGGCTGATAAGGGAAGTCAAGGCTAGTATAAAACTAGAAGAGAAGACGTGTAACATAGCAAAGATGAGCGGGAAGCCAGAGGATTGGGAAACTTTTAAAGAACAACAGAAGGTAACTAAAAAGGCAATACGGGGAGAAAAGATGACGTACGAAGGTAAGCTAGCTAAGAATATAAAGGAGGATAGTAAAAGCTTTAGGTATGTGAAAAGGAAAAGATTAGTAAAGACAAATGTGGGTCCCTTGAAGACAGAAACAGGTGAAATTATTATGGGGAGCAAGGAAATGGCAGACAAGTTGAACAGGTACTTTGGTTCGGTCTTCACTAAGGAAGACACAAATAATCTCCCAGATGTACTGGGAGACAGAGGACCTTGGGTGATAAAACTGAAGAAAATTTGCATTAGTCAGGAAATAGTGTTGGGTGCACTGATGGAACTGAAGGCTGATAAATCTCCAGGGCCTGATCGTCTGCATCCCTGGGTACTCAAGGAGGTGGCCCTAGAAATTGTTGACGCATTGGTGATCATTTTCCAATGTTCTATAGATACTGGATCAGTTCCTATGGATGGAGGGTAGCTAATGTTATCCCACTTTTTTAGAAAGGAGGGAGAGAGAAAGCAGGTAATGTTCGATCAGTTAGCCTGACATCGGTGATGGGGAAGATGCTGGAGTCAAATATTAAAGATGAATTTGGATAGCAATAACAGGATCGGTCCAATTCAGCATGGATTTACAACGGGGAAATCCTGCTTAACTAATCTTCTGGAGTTTTTTGAGGATGTAACTAGTAAAATGAATGAGGGAGAGCCAGTGGATGTAGTGTATCTGGCCTTACAGAAAGCCTTTGATAAGGTCCCATACAGGAGATTAGTGGGCAAAATTAGAGCACATGGTATTGGGGATAGAGTATTGACGGATAGAAAATTGGTCGACACACAGGAAACAAAGAGTAGGAATTAACGGGTCCCTTTCAGAATGGCAGGTAATGATTAGTGGGGTGCCGCAAGGCTCGTTGCTGGGACCACAGCTATTTACAATATATATTAATGATTTAGATGAAGGAATTAAAAGTAACATTAGCAAATTTGCAGATGAGACATAGCTGGGTGGCAGTGTGAACTGTGAAGAGGAAGCTCTGAGGATGAAGGGTGACTTGGACAGGTTGGGTGAGTGGGCAGATGCATGGCAGATGCAGTATAATGTGGATAAATGTGAGGTTATCAACTTTGGTGACAAGAACAAGAAAGCAGATTATTACTTGAATGGTGTCAGATTAGGCAAAGGGCAAGTGCAACGAGATATGGGTATCCTTGTACATCAGTCACTGAAAGTAAGCATGCAGGTACAGCAGGTAGTGGAGAAAGCTAATGGCATGTTGGCCTTCATAACAAGAGGATTTTAGTATAGGAGCAAAGAGGTCCTTCTGCAATTGTATACGGCCCTGGTGAGACCACACATAGAGTATTGTGTGCAGTTTTGGTCTCCTAATTTGAGGAAGGACATTTTTGCTATTGAGGGAGTGCAGTGTAGGTTCACGAGGTTAATTCCCGGGATGGCGGGTCGATCATATGATAAAAGAATGGAACGACTGGGCTTGTATTCACTGGAATTTAGAAGGACGAGAGGGGATCCTATAGAAACAAATAAAATTATTAACAGATTAGACAGTGCAGGAAACATGTGCCCAATGTTGGGGTCATCCAGAACCAGGGGCACAGTTTAAGAATAAGGGGTAGACCATTTAGGACTGAGATGAGGAAAAACCTTTTCACCCAGAGAGTTGTGAATATGTGGAATTCTCTGCCTCAGAAGGCAGTGGAGGCCGATTCACTGGATGCATTCAAAAGAGAGTTAGATAGAGGTCTTAGGGCTAGCGGAATCAAGGGATATGGGGAGAAGGCAGGAACGGGGTACTGATTGTGGATGATCAGCCATGATCGCATTGGATCGCATTGAATGGCAGTGCTGGCTTGAAGGGCCGAATGGCCTACACCTGCACCTATTTTCTATGTATCTACGTATCAATATTTTTCTCTCAGTTAAAAATGAACCAAGGGCAGTGGAAGCAGAGTCTGAATGTTTTTAAGGCAGAGGCAGATTGGGTACTTGATAAATAAGTGAATGAAGGCTGCTACAGGTCGAAGGAAATGAGGAGCTCAGGTAACAATCAGATTAGTACTCAGCTTCATCTTCTTATTCATATGTTTGAACAACTTTTATCTCTGGGGCGGTGTAAAATGTTCATCGGTCTTCATAGCAACAGATTTTTTTTAAATCTTTCTCAAGCCACCCTTCCTCCTGCAGCAGTTTTATCTACTTTTAGTATATCTATATCTACATTTCACATGCTGCACATATCCCCCTTCCTGTTTTCTGAATCTTTATGCAATCAATCCTTGAATATATTTAGATAGCACTGGTAGTTACAGTTTCGTTTTCTTAAAATTAGATTGCCAATGATACTGCTTTCATTTTACACAAGCAATGTGTGCAATGGCTTTACTCATTTTTGGGATCTGAGCATCATAGGCAAAGTTAGCATTTATTGGCACCCGTAATTGCTCTTCAGAAAGTGGTGTTGGGGGACCATATTCTCAGACCAGGCAGCGGAAGGAGTAAAAGGAGAAGAGGTTTGACCCTGCTGGTCAAAGATTGCATTGCAAGTTGTTCTGCTCTAATGCAATAGCTGCATTCCAAAGAAATCTCATGTTATAGAAAATCATTTTAGAAACCCAATTGGAAAAATGTAGAAAAGGTGGTTGGGGGCTAAAGTGGTTCAGACTCACAATAACAATGTTTTTTTTCACTGCAGGATTTTCAAAACGAAGTCTTTTTAATAGCGATAAGTATATTTTTGTTACCGCAAGCAAAAAATATCAAAGGCTCTATGCTACATTGTTTCATAGAGTAACATTGCACATCTAAATATGAATGATTAGTTGCCAATTCCAAACACCACGGGTGGTGAAAATGGCAGACTGTGTTCTAAAGAGACAAGTGTCTGGCAGCAGCAGGGATACTACATGGAAACATTTTCTTTTCCATAGACTGTTTTGTCTAGAAAGCAAGACAGCTTTTTTTCTGCTCATGAATTTCCAAAGTAACTTTTAAGTGTTTCTCTAGTTCCTGATCAAAATCACGTGTAACAAATTCAGCACGCAGAATACATATTGTGTATTTTTTCTCAATAATTTCTCAATCAGGTTACATTCAATTTGCTGGTATAGAAACATGTGTTATTGTTGAACGACCTTCAGTTTTGAGGGATGATATCATAGAAAGCTCCTCAAACAAGGCCATATGGGTAGAGATTAGAAACACAAAGGGTGGTTTACTTTGCTGGATGTTGTATAGCAGACCTCCCAACTGTCAACAGGAGATAGAGGAACAGTAGGCAGATATCAGAGAGATGTAAATAAAGTAGGGTTATTTGAACTGAGGATTTCAATTTCTCAAATATCACCCGAGATTGTCTTAACATTAAAGGCCCAGAGGGGCAGAATTTCACTCAAGAGTTATTTGATGCAGTATATAGACGAGGGAAAGACCATTACTGGGCCTTGGACATTGGTGAGGATATACTGTGCTTAGAGTATCATGTTCGGTTTTGTTCACCCTGCTATAGGAAAGATGACATTAAGCTGGAAAGGACGCAGATAGGATTTACAGGGATATTGCCAGGACTCAAATGCATATGAGATTGCGCAGACTAAGACTTTATTCCTCAGAGCGCAAAACGCTGACTGACGGGTGATCTTTCAAGTGGAAATTTCAGTAACATGTTGATTAGACTGCTGTATGCTGACAGTCAGTCTGCATGTGAAATTCAAATAAGTTTAAAATTTGCTTGAATACCCAGGTTAGTGATTCAATCCATTTTTGTCTCACCATTTGTCCTGGCTCTACTTATTATTGTGAACAGGATATTTCGGAGTTTCCAAAATGGAAAACAAATTCTAATTTTGAAAGTAGAAAACACATCTCTCTACCCATTTGAGTGTTCTGCAAAAGTTTTCAGATTTTCAGTGAGGCCAATTACTTGCCAGTAACAAGCATTCAATCTAAGCCAGAACATCATGAGTTTGAGCCCTACTTGCTGCAGTGATCCTTAAGGTGATATTCTGGAAATGCAGCAGTCATAGGGATAAGGTAGACACAAAAAGCTGGAGTAACTCAGCGGGACAGGCAGCATCTCTGGAGAGAAGGAATGGGTGACATTTCGGGTCAAGACCCTTCTTCCGTCCCGCTGTTACTCCAGCTTTTTGTGTCTGTCTTATCCCTGTGACTGCTGCATTTCCAGAATGTCACCTTGGTCTTCAGTCTGAAGAAGCGGCTTGAGCCAAAACATCACCCATTCCTTCTCTCCAGAGATGCTGCCTGTCCCGCTGAGTTACTCCAACTTTTTGTGTCCATCTTCGGTTTCAATCAGCATCTGCAGTTCCTTTCTACATATAGGGATAAGATAACACATTAAATCAAGCCAGTTCACAGATGGACCCTCACAAGAGATATATTAAAGGGAGAAAAAAAACTTGCCTGATAATGGCATTGAATACTCCTGTTTGCCATGAATTTTATGATCATACTTGCAGGGATAAATGCATCTATGAATTCAATCACTTAGCTCCATTTTTCCTGGTGCTTTACAGTTAAAATTAATATATTCCAATAGTGAAACATGATAACAACAGTTTCCATATTGTTTTGTGCCT
Organism: Rhinoraja longicauda; assembly: GCF_053455715.1. Taxonomy (NCBI): domain Eukaryota; kingdom Metazoa; phylum Chordata; class Chondrichthyes; order Rajiformes; family Arhynchobatidae; genus Rhinoraja; species Rhinoraja longicauda. The sequence continues at coordinate 11,311,085 of NC_135978.1, forward strand.
TCAAAAAATCAGCTGGTTGCATTTTTGCCGTAAGTCAAGGCCTCCAAGTGATTTCTCCACCTGGAATGTACGCAATGCCTTAGTTATCCTTTTCGGTATTGCCTCTTGGTGTCATGTTACCCATGAGGCACCCATCCTTGGACACTCTTAGCGCAATGTGGTATTAAAACTGCCCTTCATGGCCTGCAAGAGAAGTTAATTTACCACATCTTCGCGACCTTCCTCCTGCAATAAAGCAAACCATTTACCACACACACACACAAAATCCCAAGCTGACTCCCATCTTCCACCCCCAAAGCCATAATATGCCCAACATCAAAGTGATTCTCTCCCCTCCTAGCTACCAGTTCCAACCCCCCCCCCCAATGCTGGCACCATCTCCAACCCATTTCACCTCCTACCCCACCGCCCAAACAACTCTACACCACATCGCCAATTCTACCTCTGCAGTACAATTTAGCTCCTTGATTTTCCAATTCCTATCCACAATGTCCCAGCCTCTGATTTCTCAGCAACCCCCACCCCCCCCCCCCCCCCCCCACCCCCCACCCCTCCCCCCCCCCCCCAAATAATATTTCCACTCTGGCATCAGGAGGGAGGAATGAGCGAAAAATTTCATTGTTTCGACAGATGGAGGCGTTAATCTCAGTCAGAACTGTTGTTCGGCCAACTACCAATGGTGTCCTACATCTGCACCATTTAAGTTCAACACAACGGACCCACTCAAACCCCAAGTCACCGTCATGAATCACAGGTCCATTTTTTAGCCTTGTCATCATATCATTGTGCTTTTTGACAAGGAAACCTCTCACTGGCATAGCATGTGATGGATTTTTTTTTAATCACAGCAACAGAGATATCTTACTCCTTTATATGTGCTCCTATAAAAAATTATCATCACTTAAAATGACACCAATCCAAAATACTTCTCTACATACCACAGAACTCCCAAAACTGTGATCTGACCATTGAAAAGAACAAGAGCACTAGGCACATGTGAACACCAGCATCGCCAGGTTCCCCTCCAGCCCACACAACATATTGGTTTGGAAAAATAACACCAGTCTTTGGGATCTATATCATGAAACTTCCTCTTCAATGACCTTCACAAGACTTCCTCAAAGCAGTTCAACAATGTGGTTTACCATCACCATCTCAAGGGCAAATCAGGAAGGGCAATAGATGCTGGCATTGGTGGTGACATCCATATCCTGAAAATGCATGTAAAAAATACTTACTTTTATGACAAAGGCTAAGCTTGGTCAGTTGGCTATTTAACCTAAAGGACCTCAGGCCCAATACCATCTGTGCCATCCCTTCATCAATGATATCACTTGGTAATGCCCGGTCATGCGATTAGTTGACCATAGTGTCTAAATAGACCATACCTGCAGCATTTTTTTATACAGTGTGTCCTGTTATCCTGCACTATATTTAGGAGGCTTCATGTGGAATTTTGTTTGTAGCACGTCATTCCTTAAGCAGGTGAAAATAACATGGTTCAGTCCTCTCCTTCTATCCCAAAGGTTTTCACAGTTAATAGATCACACTCCATCAATTGTTACTGTTTCCAGCATGATCCACCCTCATACTATATGCTGCCCCCTTTTATCTGTATCCTAAATGGACCATTCCCTTCCCTGACCTCGGTAAGTCATCTCTATCTTCTTCCTATAGCACCTTCCACTGCCAGCATAAAGAAATATCGCCTACTTTATTTATTTCCAATGAAGTAAACCTCTGATCATTCTTACCAGATGTCACAATGCTTTACTTGTACTTCTTTTGAGTTATTAATTTACTGCCTTCATGCTTGTGACATGATCACTTCTACATTGACGAGACCAAATGAGCAGCACATCTTTCCCAATCTTCATTCATAACCCATGCATGTGATCACCTATTATTTGAAATCTCCACCGTTCTCCAATGTCAACTGTTCTACCCTAAGCCTCCCACGCTGATGCATTGATGCTCAATGAAAGCTGATAGAACATCTCATTGCCTGTTAGTTAGGCTCTGTAATGGCCTCTGAACTCCATACCAATTTATGCAAGGCCAGATTATAATCAGTGCACCTTTACATTTGGATCTATTCATATTTATTTCTTCAGCAAAAGAGAGAGCAAGAGAAACCCTATCTGTTTCTGCTGGCATATTCATCGGCTTGCAGTGATCCAGGTAAATTGTACCCCAAAGTAACATGACACAAAGGAGTCCTTCGATTATTTATTTGACCATTATCATTCATTCCTAACTGTCTATCACCATAATCTGTCCTCTGCTGTAATCCAATCATCACCATCTCCATCTCTTCCCTTCTCTCCTTGCTTAAACCCTGTTACATCTCTGATTTTTTTTTTTTTTCCAATTTATTTTTGACAATGGGAAAGTTTAAAGCTGTTATTTTTACAAAGTCTTGCCAATTTAGTTCAGGCTCCTCACTGGAATCACAAGAGAAAATGCTGGAAACGCTCAGCAGGACAAGTAGCATATGTTGAAGGAAAAACAGTCAATGCTTTAGGTTAAGGACCCTAATCAGAACTGGGAAAGGGAGTAGAAAGTAGATAAACTGGGAAGGAAGTATCTCTGATGGGGTGAGTCTAAATAGATTACCTGGGGAAGTTACCGGCACATTCAACTTTATTGTCAGTGTGATGCTTCTTATGGTCCACTATCTGTCTCCGCCATCAACCCGTCTTACTGTTCTTTCACCTCCAACTGCAAGAGATGCAACACCTATCCATTCACCTCTTCCCTTCCCACTATCCAAGGACCTAAGCAGTCCTTCCAGATGAAGTGGTGATGCACTTGCAGCTCGTTAAATTTTGTGTAGTTCAACGTAGATGAGAATCTACAGCGAAATCAAAGGTGGATTGGATGATCGCTTTGAGGTACACCAGCATTCATTCACAAGAGTGAACCTGAGCTCCTGGCTTCCTACCAGTTTAACTCAACATTCCAATCTCAGTCTGATCTTTCTGTCTGAATCCTCTTGCACTGTTACCCAACACAACCTTAAGGCACCACACTTCATCTTCCATTTTAGTATTTAGTAGCCTTCTGAACTCAATATCCAACTCTCCAAATTTAAGTAGCTCACTCATATGTCTGTTTGTTTGCAAACTGGCAATTTCTGCCCGTCATAACTTAGGCTCAATTTTTCTAAATATGTTTGTATTGTATGGCCTGCTGAGTATGTCCTTTAGTGATACTATTTACATCACAACCCAAAAGGAAGTGTAATTTGCTGTTAACTACTCTGGACCTATTTGGTCTTGGCCTTTCAGAGATAATCCCTTGTTCCTCACACTCCTCCCCCCCCCCCCGCCCCCCAACCCCCCACCCCCCCCCCCCCCCCCCCCCCCCCCCCCCCCCCCCCCCCACCCCCCCACCCCCACCTCTCCTACTGAAAATCCACTTGGTTTCTTTCTTTCCCCGTTCTTCTGGACCTGAAGTGGTAACTGCTTCTCTTTACACAGATGTTGCCTTATCTGATGAGAGCTTTCAGCCTTTGTTCTTTTTCAGAGAACAGTACAGCACAGCAAAAGGCCCTTTGTCCTACAATGTCTGTGCTGAACATGATGCCAAGATAAACTGATCTCATCTGCTTGCACATGATCCATATCCCTCTCTTCTCTGCAGATCCATGTGCCCATCTAAAAGCCTCTTCAATGCTACCATTGCATCTGCCTCCACTACCAACCCTGGCAGCATGTTCCAAGTTGCTCCACACATCTCCTATAAACTTAACTCCACTCGTCTTAAAGTTTGCACTGCAAATGTGGTTAAATTTCCCCAGATGGTGTTGTCAATCGTTTCAGTTCAGTTTGTTAGCGCTGATATTAAATCAAGATTAAGCAAGGATTACTGTCACTGCCTTCCACCTCTGCATGCTTCCAATACAGATGCATGTAGCACCATGCTATCCAATTTGCAGATTAGCCAGAGACACGCTAAATACGTGCACGTACTTCCTGCTAGAAATAATGATAAAATTAGCTCCAAGAGCATGTATAACTTCATAGCCAAATGGTATATAATTCTCATCTGAAGCTGGTGTCATATGGTGGATTTTCCTCAGCCAGTTAATGTTCCAACTCATAACATTTTCTGAGTACTTTCTATTCTATGTCATTCCCAAAACATAAACAGCACCCGAAGTTCTGAGTAACATGCATAGAATACTAGCTCAAACGATACCAGACATAATCCAAAGATAAAGCGATGGATTTTGATATAATGTCTCAACAGATGATCTGCAGGGTTAATATGTACCCCAAATCCAGAGCTACGGTAATTTAAAAAAGGGACGTGCACTGTATCCTCAACAGCGGCAATACAATGGCAAGATAACCAAGCTCAGATGGAAAATGAGAAGGATCAATGACCACAATACATTCAATGTTTGTCCCCAAAGAAATGTTAAAAATCTTTAGGGATTTTCACTAAGGTTACAGCAAAAGAACCTGCGTTTTCATTTAATTAACTGAATTTCACAGTCAGTTATAGGACTCAATGTGACTCATCGAGGCAGAGCTTTCATGTTCCACTCGGGGACTGATTAACAGTAAATAACATCCAAGCCAGCCACATGGTTAAAAAAAAAGCTATCAGATGTTGAACTTCAAATTCTGATGCAATTCAATAAATTGGACCATTTGGTGCTGGAAACAGGAAGAAATGAATCTTCAGGCTGTTTGGTAGATTGGAGAACTATTGCAAAGAATCTGATTACAAGAATATTAACAAATTATGTGGACATTGCAGTTTCAATGTTGTCTGAACTTGACATATGTAATGTCAAATCCAAGGGGCTCATGTAAGGAAATAATCTGAGTCCAAGCCATGGCAGCCATGGAGACCCATTTTCAGCTGTAGAGAATGTGCTGCATTGCTTAGACTTTGTTGACTGATCACTACTACTTGATCAAATATTGTCTCAATAGATATCACAGGTCAGTTTCATTCGCATTACTTCAGATAATGCAATGGTCTGTGCCCACATGCAACATGACCTTGTCAATGTACTGTACCCAGGTCAGAAATTGCAAGCATTATTCATGCCATACAAGTGCCAAGCACTGATGATTAGCAACAGGAAAGAATCCAAGACATTCAACAATATTAACACAGCTCCTCTCTTTAATAGCCTGAATCATGCACAGTGGCTGTAATGTGTGTTATCTGCAAGATGCATTGCTGCAGCATGCCAAGTTCTCTTTGATAATGTTTCCCCAACCTATAACTTTTATCATTGGCTCATAGGAATGGCATCAACTGCAGTGGTAACAATGTTGACTTTATATATCACTGACTTTATCCTGACTTTATATATCACTCTCGCTTTATAGTTTCCTTGGTTTTGGAAATTCCAACTTAACAGCACCGTGGGAGTGTCTTCAATATAGGCACTACAGCAAGACAAAAACACAGATCACCACTACTTTCTGAGAGCAATTAAGAATGAGCAATAAATGATGATCTTGCCAGCGATACCTAAATACCATGTAGAAATAATAATGTGGTGTAATATTCCACATTGGACCATGTCATTTCTTTTTTCAACATAGTGGTGTTTCCTGTAAAAGATTATTGTATTTTCATTGTGAAATTATTCGAATTTCACACAGCATCAGTGAAGTAATCCTCTTCTTCACATTTCCTGAGGTGATACGTTGACATAAATATAGCTGCTGTGGAGGAGGAATGAAATTAGTGCATTGATGGTCATGTACGAGATGAAAAGATCGCAATCTTCCACAAGCATGGACAACAATAGCTTTGTCATGGAATATTACACCTCACCTAAAGAGAGAAATTGCTCACAGCACCAAAGAAAGTTTACAAGCTACAGCACGCAATAGTATCCTATCCACCCACATCAACCTACACCAACATTGGCAGACTAGTATAAAGTTCAATGTGGATTCAACTGCATGCACCATGTAAAGTACTGAGCAATAACAGAGCACATATGTTATACTAAGCAGCTCTTTCCAGTGGATATGCCATGCACACTTGTATCAAAACACCATCTAACTCTTCAGTAGACTATCCATTTGAATCTTCACAGACATCTGAAAGCAATTGCAGTCTGATTCCTGCTTTAATATTTTAATGTTTGGTTTGGAAGAAATAACCATAAAGCAAAGGGTAATCTAAATAGTTATAATGGTCTGTGTTGTGCTGTGAGATACTGTACATGCTCCGCTCGATCTGGAGTACAGCCAGGTCATCCCGCTATATTATATACTATGGTATGCCACTTACCTGTAGACCTCTCTCAACTTGGTGAATGTGCTGCCATCAGGCAGGTTGAAAAAGGGACTAAAGTTGTAACTCCTTTGTTTTAAAGGGACAATATTTCTTTACAATTTTCATTCCTTGATGAAAGGAAAAAGACATCTGCAAAGCACAATAACCAAATCAAATCTGACTTTGGAAAGATTAAACTGTTAAAATAAAGTTCTTGCAGTTGGAGAAGTGAATAAGTTACAATATATGCAAGGGGGGGAAATTGAAGCAGCAGAAGATTGAAAGGATTGCTCTTGATATAGTTAAATAAGGGAAACAACTGGGTCACATTAAACAGCTTTAAGCCTAAGAGAATTAAAAATGGCCTCAGGTAAAAGAGTTACATTTATGTTTTCCTGCCTCGGAATTAAATAGTGCTGAAGTAGAGAAAATCAGGAATTTCTGGATGAGTTGAATAACAACTGTTAGAAAGGACTTAAACGTGTCAATAACTGGGCCAATAATGAAGATATTAGTGGGAAATGAATTATTCATGAGGTGAAGATTTTGTGGCAATTAGAACTATGAAGAATGGTCCAATGCAGGACACTAAAAACTAGAATATGGGGGAAAAAATAGAAAGAGAACACATTCAAGTTCTTAAGAAAATAGAAATAAATTACAAAAAAAAGTACATCGAGGGAAATAGAACACAGCATTTTTTTCTACAGCATTTTAACACTAAAGCATTTACAGCATTTTGATTAGTACGAGTGTCAGGGGTTATGAGGAGAAGGTCAGGAGAATAGGGTTAGGAGGGAGAGATAGATCAGCCATGATTGAATGGCAGAGTAGACTTGGTGGGCCAAATGCCCTAATTCTGTTCCTATCACTAATGAACACAATAACATGTCCCAAATGTTTAAAGGAAAATAATGAGACAGAAATTAGCAAAAGAGATCAAATGCGGCTGGAGATCAAATGCTTGGATAAAGAGCATATTTTAAGGAACATCTTAGAGAAGGGAGTTGTGGAGGAGCAGAGGGATTAAATGAGTTTACAGAGCTTGGAACACAGACATCTGAAGGCTGATAGTAGGGCAAAGAATGCCAAGAATGCACATGTCTAGCATTGGAGGAATGCTTCCAGAAGGGCCAGCAAGTACAAGGAGACGGATAAAGGGACTGGTGAGGCCAGGCTGAACTATTCCAAAAGGATAAGCATTTTAAATTTGGAGCTTAATGTAAATCAGTAAGCACAGGTTGAAGATTACAGGCCCACTGCTTCAAATATATATCTCTTCTTCCTATAGTCTGAGTCTGATGGACTTTGTGCATTAGGAAGGGGCAAAGATAATATAAGTAACTTGTCAGCGCGTTCAGTGGTTGCAAGGGTTTTGTATATTTTACACAAGATATTTGTGTATCCTTTCCAGAAATTTTACTTTAGCCACTGCTGAAGAGTGTTGAGGCGGCAACTATGGAGACACAAAAAATAGTCATTCAATTTTACATAAAATGGCTCGCAGGGAGGGAAGATAAAATTGAGTACAGCATTGCAAAATGTATTTTGTACTGAAATTGCAAACCCGAAAATAAATACCAGGAACTTTGGAAAACGTTCTCATCAAGTCAGCATATCAGTACATTGGTTTTTATGACAAAAGTGCAGCAGTGAAGCAAATCCTTGCCAGCATCAAAACACTGAAATGTTCCTGTGAGTGTGGTGAACCAGCCCATTGCTGGTGAGCAGTTATTGGCTGAGCCAATGCCTGAATACTGCTTTTCAGCAGTTTGTGGTATTTTTGCAAACTTTCCACTGACATAGGTGAGATGCGTTATCTACCCGCAGCATCAAGGTCAGTCAATAAGTGGTGGTAGCACCTAAGAGAACAGTGGCGTCAAGAGCAAAGCCCCAACTTTCAAGATTGCTCATTGTGGAGAAAGAACCCCTATATGCATTTTTTTTTTTTAAAGTGGCACAAAAGATTGAAAATGTTTTTCAGATGAAGTGATTGCACAATTCTACTTCCCAAGAGCCTCCAGACGGTAGCTACTTGTGCCAGGGTGTTAAAACCAGGGGCCTGGATGCTGATGTGGAAATGGATATTCTGCAACTTCCTTTCTTTTGCAAGCTCTGCAAGAAGGTCTTCTAAGTAATTTATTTACCTTTTTTTTTTAAATAGCTGCATGCCAAAACAAAATTGCATGCTGAAGCAATCTAGAACTAGTTGCTAATGGTTGGCGGAGCAAGTGAAATGTACCTTGAGGAAATGGACCGTAGGTTTAGTTTATTGTTAACATAGCATTCCTCAGGATGCTCATCCATAACTTTGGTAATATAACCAACATGGGCTGTACTGGTCAGAACTATGGTGATATAATGAATATAGTGATGCGAAATGCTGAGCCATTCTTTGATTATTCTTTGATCAGAAGGGCAAAAAGGGGCCAGGAGATAGCTCTGGCGAATAGCATTAAGGCCAATCCCAAAAGATATTATAAATACATAAGGTGGAAAAGGATAACTAGAGAGAGTGAGACATCTCAGGAATTAAAGCAATCACCTCTGTGTAGAGCCACAGGAGATGGGCAAGGTCCTCAATGAGTATTTCTCCTCTGCATTTACCGAGGAGAAAGACAGTAGGACGGAGGAACTTGGGGCAGTCAATGGAAGTGTCTTGAGAGCAGTCAGTGTTACTGTCGAAGAAGTACTGAAGGTACTATCGTGTATGAAGGTAGACAAATCTCCAGGACCTGATCAGATATATCCGAGGACATTGTGGGAAACTAGAGAGGAAATTGCGGGAGCCCTGGTTGAAATTTATGAGTCGTTCTCAAATACAGGAGAAGTGCCGGAAGACTGGAGGGTGGCAAATGTTGCGCCTCTTTTCAAGAAGGGTTGCAGGGAAAATGCTGGGACCTGTAGGCCGGTGAGCTTAACATCTGTAGTTGGAAAGTTACTAGAGAGTATTCTGAGGGATAGGTTATACAGACATTTGGATGGGCAAGGTCTGATTAGGGATAGTCAGCATGGTTTTGTACGTGGGAGGTCGTGTCTCACAAATCTGATTGATTCTTTTGAAGACGTGACCTAAAAGGTCAATGAGGGCAGAGCTGTAGATGTTGTGTACATGGATTTCAGTAAGGCATTCGACAAGGTTCCGCATGGTAGGCTGCTCTGGAAGGTTAGATCGCATGGTTGGCTCCATGGAAGGAAGCAGATGGTGATGGTGGAAGGTTGCTTCTCGGACTAGAGGCCTGTGACTAGTGGTGTGCCTCAGGGTTCGGTGCAGGGTCCTTTACTGTTTGTCATCTACATCAATGATTTGGATGAGAACATACAGGGCAAGATTAGCAAGTTTGCTGATATTACAAAAGTGAGTAGTTTTGCAGATAGTGAAGATGGTTGTGAAAGATTGCAGCAGGATCTGGATCGATTGGCCAGGTGGGCTGAGGAATGGTTGATGGAATTTAATACAGAGAAGTGTGAGGTGTTGCATTTTAGGACATCGAACAAGCGTAGGACCTACACAGTAAATGTTAGGCCTCTGGGTAGTGTTGTAGAGCAAAGTGATCTAGTACAGGTGCATGGTTCCTTGAAGTTCGAGGCGCAGATAGATAAGGCTTCAAAAAAGGCTTTTGGCATTTTGGCCTTCATCAGTCAGAGTATTGAGCATAGAAGTTGGGAGGTCATGTTGCAGTTGTATAAGATGTTGGTGAGACATCATTTAGAATATTGTGTTCAGTTCTGGGCACCATGCTATGGGAAAAATATTGTCAAGCATGAAAGGGTTCAGAAAAGATTTACGAGGATGTTGCTAGGACTAGAAGGTGTGAGCTATAGGGAGAGGTTGAATAGACTGGGTCTCTATTGCATGGAGCACAGGAGGATGAGGGGATTTCTTATAGAGGTGTACAAAAATCATGAGAGGAATAGATCAGGTAGATGCACAGAGTCTCTTGCCCAGAGTAGGGGAATCGAGGACATAGAGGACATTGGTTCAAGGTGAAGGGCAAAAGATTTAATAGGAATCCGAGGGGAAACTTTTTCACACAAAGGGTGGTGGGTGTATGGAACAAGCTGCCAGAGGAGGTCGCTGAGGCTGGGACTATCCCATCATTTAAGAAAGTTAGATAGGTGCATAGAAAGGACAGGTTTGATGGGATAAGGACCAAGCGCAGGCAAGTGGGACTAGTATAGCTGGGACATTGTTGGCCGGTTTGGGCAAGTTGGGCTGAAGGGCCTGTTTCCACACTGTATCACTAACAGTTTCCTGCTTGAACTTGCTAAAAACTTTTCAGAATTCATACAAATCTCCCTTGGCAGCGAAGACCAAATAAATCTATGCACTGTGGAAAGGAAGCAATAGGACAGTAAAAGACAGACTACCAAAACTGAATGGGTAAGCAGCTCTTGATAGTGCCTGCTATCATCAAGCCAAGTAATTTAATTCAACATCACATGTAGCATCGAAGAGAGCAGGAACTGCATTTCACATCTGAGGATTCATGCATTTTATTTTCAGATACAGAAAAAAAATAGAACCAATCTGACTGAGAAGAAATTTATGTGTTTGTAGAGAAAAAGGAAGCTTGTAGTTTTACTTAACTGCTAAATGTACTGTACTTCCACGACAAGATTCAGAAAATGAGAAAATAATCTGCCATCTTTATCCACCCTGGTCTAAGTGCGAGTCGAGATCTACCATTCGGTTGACTCTATAACTCTTTAAGTTAATGCTAATTATGATTGAACAGTATATGGCCAAATTACCAGTGATGCTGATATCATTTGAATGAATAAATAAAGATGTATGAGATGTATCAATTTAGTTTGCCCTAAATTCCCTTTTTTACACTAATTTTGGGAGGCAAACCAACCATGATACCTACACAGCCAAAGAAGGATTAAAGAGGCTATCTGATGGTGCTCTTAAACTAGAGCAATTGTAATTGTTTCATCTATTGGCTGGCCAAATTGTGGACAGCTGGCATCACTTCAAGGTAACTAAATGGAATATACTGCAGATGCCTGGAATCTGAAATAAAAACGTAAGTGTTGGAAATATTCAGCAAGTCAGAAAGCATCTGTGGAGAGATTAACTGAGTTAACATTTCAGGTTAAACATCTTTCTTAGAACTATTAGAATTAGATTATTATAACTATTCAATAGGAAACATTGACTCTTTTTCTCTCTCTGCAGATGGTGCCTGACCTACAGAGTATTTTCAACTTTTTAGGTAATTATTAATACAGTATATAAATGCAGACTGCTCTTCTTAAAAGCCTGGTGCATTGTGGATGAAGGATTTTAGAAAAATATATACATACCGTGAAATGCTCAAAAATGGAACAGAAGAGGGAGACCATTATTTTCTTATTATCCACTGGCGGACATGATGTCAGTCATGGTGAGAAGTAGTAATATCTTTGATAATTCCCTCAACTCAGAACAAAGCCAATAAGCCCATCAAGTCTGTGCTAACTCTCACAACGTTCCCATAAATCCCATTCCCCCCTCCAAAATTCCAACACGTCTCCAAAAACTACTCTGATTCTCCCATCATGCATCTATACTTGATCTAATTTAGCCAGTTTACCTCCCAGCGTGCCTTTGGGATGTGTGAGGAAAACTCAAGTGGTCGCAAGGAGCATGCACAAACTCCACACAGGCTGCACAGGCCAGGATCAGACCAGGCCACTGGCGATAGTGCTGCCCGGTAAAATGACAAAAAAGGTGCCTGAATTAACTGAACATTCATTACAAAACAGGTGGATTGATGTCACAAAAAGATATAAATTAGTAAAATTTGATAGCTATTGGAGATACACTGGTGGCAATGTGAGCCGCGCTGCTAGATATGTCAAAACAATGGGTAGAAAGGAAAAGGACGTGGAGTAGCACTGTTACTGAAGTATGAGATAAACATTATGGTAGAATATGATACTGGCCTAGAAGTTTAAGTTGTACTAAAAAGGAACTGCAGATGCTGGTTTATACCCAAGACGGACACAAAATGCTGGAGTAACTCAGCGGGTCAGGCAGCATCCCTAGAGAAAATGGATAGGTGATGTTTCAGGGCGGGACCCTTCTTCAGATTAATCGTGGTGGAAAGAGTGGGGGGAAAACTGGAAGCAAAGGAAAAAAACAGGACAAATCAGGATGAGTAACAGATGAACTCAGGCAAAGAGGTTCTCTGATAAGCTGACTGTTGGTCAGAGGTATTGCTTGGGCCCACGCATCTTTAGCTATCAATCAGCCTATCAGGGAACCAGACGAGGACTGTGAGGCAGTGAGGACCATAAGTCAATCATTGGTGCTAGAGAAAAAGTGCAAAGTGACCTAATGAGATTAGAGACTGAAAAGTCCCATAGACCGCATGATCTGCACCCAAGTCTTAAAGAGAGAAGTTTCAAAGATAGCGATTGCACTGGGTTTTCATCTTCCAAAATTCTCAGAACTTCCCAACAGACTGAAAGACTGCAAATGTAACAGCCCTATTCAGGAAAGGTGATAGAAATTTGTTAGTTACCTCTATCATAGGGCAAATGCTGAAATCTAGTTTAAAGGAAACAATAACAAGCTATATAGAAATTAATAATTAAGCACATTTCACGTGTTTTAATGAACAATCTAATTTGATAAATATCTTCAAGGTCTTTCAAGACGTAACAATCAAGGTAGACATAGAAAAAAAAGGTTGTGGTATATATTAATTTCCAAAAGATTGCTGATAAGCTTGTAAAATCTTACTGCACAAGAGCATGTGGAATTTTCTGTAGGGGAGGGTGGTTATTTTCTATTATGGGTGGTGATGAGCTAACCAAACAAACAAATGGGATAAATGGCTAATTAACTTATAAGGAAGAACTTCATAATAGCACAGTCGCAACAGCATTTGTCACCTTTCTGATAATTGAGAGTGGATTGATTGGATGATAATTAGTCAGATTGAATTTATCATGCTTTTTTGTTAACAGATGTCCCATCTATCCAAGAATATTCTGTATTGTTGGATAGATGCCAATGTGTAACTGTGCTGGAGTGGCTTAGCTAGAGTAGGTAGCGAGTTCTGAAGCACAGGTCTTTTGTACTATAGCTGGGATGTTGCCTCGTCCTGTGGCCTTTGCATTATCGAGTACTCTGATTCTTCCGATTAAGCTATCAACTCTTCAATTCATTTGCTTTATCTCACCCATAATTCCTCGTAGCTTTTAATCACAATGGCCTAATAACCCAAAGAGTTTATTTACCCGTTGGAGGAAAAATAGAGAGAAGAAACTGAAAAGCCATGGTCGCTCAATCGTATATTTCTGGCCACCATCTCAGCCATAGTTTTGAGACTCAGATTGAAGGCATGTGGTAAGATACCAGGTGTAAATGACACCACCTTACAAACAAGCCATCCCTCACCCCATCAGGCATTTCCTGGTCCATATGTTCCCACATCAGCTTCATCAGTCACCTCAGAACCCACAGAACTGAAATGGCGCAAGTCATCCTCGATCTGAAGGACCACTTGTAAGATTGAAAAGGTATTTATGGCAGTAACCAGGGGTAATGTTTGAAGAAGAGTTCAGGTCCTGGAGGTACTGCTCAGTTTACTTCAACTACAGAGGACATATATAAAAAATTTGACGATCCAGCCTAGACAAGAGGACAACAGACAGGTGCTTACATAAGGCTGCCCATAAGCCTTGCATGGTCAAGAGACAGGTGTGCAGCTGCAACTTGGTTCTTTCATTCCGACATAGACTGGGAGGCCATCATCAGGAGTACATCTGTGGAAGGCACCATAAGGTCCCAGCTTCCAATACTGTAAAATCAATGTCATTAAATGTCTGAATTCCACAATGGGTTGCTCAATCTGCAGCCTGGCAAGCTCAATCTGGTGCTGCCATGTTTTTACATTACTGTTCAAAGATATTCTCATTGGTTTATCGCAATCCGTTATTCCACTCTCCACCAAAGCACCTACATTGCTGAGGTGTTGCCATGGCCAAGGACATGCTGACCTCTCTCAGAATGACATCAGGTATGCTCTCACCCTAGAACAGTGCACTGCTGATCCCTGTCAGCCTAAACTGCAGTAGTCTCAGAGAAGAATTGCAGTTAATGCTTGTTTTTCCAGGTCAGAGCTGCTGACAGTCAATGCCTTCTAAACCAGAACCACCTAGGAACAGAAAGAAAAAGGCATGCAAAACAGGCACAAAAGTATTGTGTTTATTATATGTAGTAAAGTATATGTTTATTTTTAATACAGATTTTATCATGACTGATGATATAAAACCAGATTTGCATGTGCTCTTACTGCTGGCTTTTATATCAGTTAATGTGATGGTTAGTGAGAGGCATGTTGGCGGTGCAGGATTTTTTGTGAATGCGGAGATGTTTTTTAATTTACTGATGTTTGCATAATCTGATAATGCAGAGGCCTGGCAGAAAATGGGCGTCTCCGTTGCAGTTTCACTACCATTTCCTTTCCATTACTCTTGCTTTTCTCTCGCAGGGTAGGTCCAGGTGAGGGGAAATTTACAAATTTAGGAAACAAAAATAGCGCAGTGCAGTTAGATGGGTAATGGTAAGCAAGTAGTGTGTGATAGAACTGAATAGACCACACAATGATAACTGCACAGCAACAGCTGGGGTTAAAGTAGAGGAATTTATCTGACTGCTTGAAGAATTCATTTAAACTAGATGAACACAGAACGTAGAAGTGTACAGCACAGGCCCTTCAACCTGCAATATCTATGCCGAACATACCAAGTTAAAAAAACTAATCTCCTCTGCCTGCATTTGATCCATAACCCTCCATTCCCTGCATATTCTGGCACCTATCCAAAAGCCCCTTAAATTGAAGATGTCAAAAACATTGTGGTACAACTAGAAATAGATTGAATTGATCAAATGGTCATTACTGAAACTGAATTGAAATGTGTCCAAGAATGTGAACAGAACAGTTCAGATCACTTAAGATTTTGAAACGATTGGCAGAATATAATAGTAGAGGAAACACTGACAATACAGCATTAGGACAAGAAAAAGGTTACGGGCTCAGTATATCAGGATGTATATTCAGTTTGGATGATGAAAAGGAACAATAAAGGGCAGAAAACATTGGTACGAATGGTCTTTAAGCCCCTAAGTGTAGCTGTACTGGAGGACAGAATATCCATATATAGACCAGGTAAATTAAATTTGCATAGTCTTGTGAAATTCAGGATATTTGCCAAAACAGTGTGTTACAAATCTAACCAGGTTATAAACTATTTTAGTACCCAGCATATGACAGTATATCAGTAATCTCATAATAAAATGTCCAGCAACATAGTGCTCAGCATCAGGCATATAGAAATTAAAACCGGAACTGCCTGAACTATCACCTACACAGAATGATTTTTTGGTTAATGATGCCCCATTGTGGACAAACACAATACTGCATGTGCCTTTGACATTTGACATCTATTTTAGCAGGCGTTGGAGGAAACTGAGCGTTACTATTCTGCTTTTACTCTATAACTGCACTGTCAACAGTTCCCGTAAATGAGACCGAAATCTGTGTCTTTCTTGTATTAGAATGTCTTTGGTTTCGTAATAAACAGCAGTTACTTTCGACTTCCAACAGAAGAATAAGAAAGGAATACAAAGCCAAGTGCTGAAAGTATGCACCATCAAAAACACATGTGCCAAATTTAAAACAGCACCCCTATAGCACAAAATCATTGAAATGCTTAAAATGGATTAATGTGCAGATTTCTTACATTTTCTCATGTAAGTTCCTTGAGTCTGTGCATAGGAATTATATCTCTGAATGTATATTACATAGTATCTAGAGGCACTTCAATTTTTAGCTAAGGAAAATAACAAGTTATTAACAAAGTATCCTTTTGCTGACAACAATAAACTCTCAATCGATGGCAATGTCTGTGAAGTAATGTATCAAAATTCATACCACAGAACATCCACTTCTTAAAGTTATACTTAAATGTTACCCTTAATTGCAGTTGTATAGGGCCCTGGTAAGACCACATCTGGAGTGCAGTTTACAGTTTTGGTCTCCTAATTTGAGGAAGGACATCCTTGTAATTGAGGCAGTGCAGCGTAGGGTCATGAGATTGATCCCTGGGATGGCGGGACTGTCATATGAGGAAAGATTGAAAAGACTAGGCTTCTATTCACTGGAGTTTAGATGGATGAGAGGGGATCTGATAGAGACATAAAAAATTATAAAAGGACTGGACAAGCTAGATGCAGGAAAAATGTTCCCAATGTTGGGCAAATCCAGAACCAGGGGCCACAGTCTTAGAATAAAGGGGAGGCCATTTAAAACTGAGGTGAGAAGGAACTTTTTCACCCAGAGAGTTGTGAATTTGTGGAATTCTCTGCCATAGAGGGCAGTGGAGGCCAAATCACTGGATGAATTTAAGAGAGTTAGATAGAGCTCTAGGGGCTGGCGGAATCAAGGGGCATGGGGAGAAGTTGGGCACAGGTTACTGATTGTGGATGAGCAGCCATGATCACAATGAATGGCGGTGCTTGCTCGAAGGGCCGAATGACCTCCTCCTGCACCTATTTTCAATGTTAATGTACTACAAATATGTGAGTGTCAAGTATCCTGGATCATAATTCGTCCTTGCTGGAACTGGAATGTCTACCCAATGGAGGCCGTGTTTATCCCACTCCACCTCTCGTCTACTCTCAACTTTTGTATCCAATTCCCCTAATTATTTATGTAAAATCTTTCCATTTTAAAGCATTAAACCAACAAAACATTCAGATCTTGATTTAACAAAGAGGTTATTGGCTAGCAAGAGAGATAAAAAATGTTAAACTGCAATAGGAATAAAACAAAGAAATAACACTGTGCAACAGAATTGACATCAAATATCACGGATCAGTTTGCAGCTAAGATGATATTCTGTAATAGGGTTAATGGACGTAATTCAACTCTGCAATTTCGCTGGAGTATGACCATAAATGTAACTGATTTGGATACATTACAGGGTGCATAACAACATTTTGAGATCAACACAAATGATTCCAGTTACAATTAGAAGGGGAGATGGCAATAGTTAATCACTATCTTTGGCACCCCACAGACCCAACTTAAAGACACTGTAACTACAGGGGATGAGCAGATTTAGATAAGGGGCCATGTATTATAAGGAGATATACCAGAAACAGAAGATTCCATGCATCTGTATAACCCCAACAATTCTCACATAAGAGCTAAGCTAGGGATATTTTCATGATAATGTAAATGCAAATTAACATTGAGATGATGAGCTTGTTGTCAGGCTTACCCAGTGAAATACGTGGGATAACAAAGAATCTATCTCCATGCTGTCATTGAATGTTCTTAGCTAAACAAAAGTATTGCTTCAACTCTGGCCAATTCTCAACAGCATTAATAATTAAAAGTCTTATTTTTTTAACAAATAAAAACTTGTTTTTTTCATATTAATCTCCAAATCTGGTTTTCAAATGTGGACTTGGTGAGCTGAAGGGCCTGCTTCTGTGCTGTATCTCTAAAGTCCAGGAAACATGTTGGAGACGAAATTCACAAAACTACTTCAGATAAATGATGAACTTGTTTGAAAAACATTACAATTACAATTTTGTCAACAGAAAGGCATAAACAGCACATTTTTTTCTGGTTTCTTTGTTTTTCAAAGTTTTTAATGCATTATTTTGGTTAATTAAAATATCATTAAAGCCTCAATAACAATGAATCACTGAAAATTAAATCAGTTTCAAGAAAAAATGTATTAAGATCATGTAATATGGAACGCTTTAACTTGCAGATTTGATTTGAAACCTGTTATCATGCATTTTTTTGCCTCGTTGAATTTATGGTGCGAGAATATTGGTAGCTGAGCAATTCATTTTGTGTTTTACAGTACAAGTCAAATAAATTGCTTTGCACGCTGCTACTTTCTCACTATTTCACCAGAGTCTGGCGAAATCTCTGCTCACTATCATCTGACTTTCATCCATCTAATGAATCAGCACTATTCAATGTCAAACCAGTAGTAGAGGTACAGAACATAATGTCCATTACCAAGACTAACATCAACTTGAGCAAATCAGGATAGATTCTGAAGGGCATAACTTCATAGAAGTTTGAAGAAGGGTCTCGACCCGAAACATCACCCATTCCTTCTCTCCAGAGATGCTGCCTGTCCCGCTGAGTTACTCCAGCTTTTTGTGTCTATCTTTGTGACTACCATAGAAAGATTAATTGTGCAATGCCACATTTCCATTCACTGTGCAATAAAAGATAAATACAACTGAAAATTGGTGATTTTATGGAGGTTGCATTTAAAATCAGTAATTTGTGTTCCACGTATTTTAAATACAATCAGTTCCAGTGGTGCGTACATCTGGATGTCACTTCTGTAATTTCCAAACATACTTGTATTGCCTCCAGCATTACAGGCCGCTTAGAGAACCAGGATTGCACATCACAGAAAACCCTGCTTCGGTATGACTTAAAGGAGAGCCTAGCTGGCTGTTCTATTAGCTCAAAAAGAAATTGGATGCTTAATTTTTTCCTCACTCCCCCCAAAGAAAAAGTGTTTTACACTTAATTATCCAAATATATTGCATTCATACTTGGCTTGTATATAACTGGTACTTTATTCTAACACTCACAAAAGTCACATTAAAGTATTCCTGCTTTATTTTATTAGTTACCTTTAGATAAAAGTTCACCTTAACCAAGGAGAATTATGTTTGAAGAATTCAGACTCTGCAACTTTGCTGGTGTATGACCATAAACGTAACTAATCTGGATACTACATTACAGGATACATAACAACATTTTGAGATCAGTACAAATGATTCCAGTTACAAATAGAAGAATCCTATTGTAGAGATCATCATCCCGATAGGAAGTACAAATTGGCCTATTAAGATTTGATAGCAGTATCTCTCGATTTGTAGATAACACCTCGACTTTTCAGTTCCCTCACAATACCTGTAAAACAGATCAGTAAACCAAACTGAAGTTAAAGTATAAAATATTAGCTGCTTTTCCACACAAGTGCCAGTAACCTCAGGATTTCTACACCCTCATACGCCAAGCCTTTGAATACGTCAGTAATTCCACAATATTTACACTAAGGAATATGCATGAAGAGCTTCACCAAATTGGACAGTTACAGATGCAGCATCTTCATTCATTTCGAAGATGAATGCTTGGAGGATTAAGTATTAACAAATTTACATTTTAAAATCTAATTAAAATCTCTTATAATTCTTTATATGTTTGTTTTTCCATTTTCTCATTTTGATTATGTTGTTTAGAATCTATTCAGTTTTAATAGATTTTTCAATGGTTCAAAATATCAGAAATATTCAAATCAAACAGCTTTGAGAGGACGATTTAGCTCTGTGGGTGGGGATTGTTCAACGTCACACCCAAACTCACAAGATTTATTGCATTGATGCTCTGATGCAGCGTGGGTCCCAAGTGATGAGTTTCAAAGCCACATTCATATAAATGCACATGCAAACTTAGCTCGTAGGTCAATACTACTAACCGTAAAACTTAAACCGAATTGATTTTTAACCTAATTTTTTTCAATCCATTATGTATACCTTGCACAAAAGAATTGTTCCTCTGGCTGTCTCCTTAGTGAATGTTTATTACTAATACCCATGAAATAAGTAAATTATTATTCTCTCATGCTGTCACAAATAACTATTTCACTGTCAATTTAGAAATTCATATCCACAGTGCATCAGTGAATGAGTGTATTTTAGTTGTAGCCTACAAGAAATATATGTTGACTGCAAAAAAATGATTGAGGGACAATAAAGTTTCATGTACTGCCAATGTTAATGTTTGGCTTTTATCACATGGCTGGTGAGAAACTCATCAATTTTCCAACTTACATTTTATTGATTGAGACAGTAACAAAAATGATTTCAATGTCTGAAATGTAACCTTACAGCTATAATATCTTACCCTGGGGTAACCGTCCTGTCACTGATACTGCGTACATACCTGGCTTGAAGTTACCTGAAAAAGTACAAAACAACAACAGTAAGCAACAGATTTAGGCTATCAGATTCTAATCAGGTAAATGCAGAGTTAAGGAAAAGGTCAATAATAAAATAGGAGTACGTGTTTAAAATGGGATTTAGGCCAAATTTAAGAGGAAATTATTTAGCAAAAAACGACTGCAAACTGCTAGTTGATGACAAAACTCAAAGTCTTAAAAAAGTTGTCTCTCAGGCTATTAGATCTTCCCCTCCCCCTTAAACCCATATCCTCTGGATCTTGATTCCCCTGCTCTGGGTATAAGACTCACTTACCCTATCAATTCCTCTCGTGATCTTATACGCTTCAATAAGATTATCCCTCTTCCTCCTGCGCTACAAGGAATAAAGTCCTAGCCTGCTCAACCTCTCCCTATAGCTCAGACCATCGAGTGCTGGCAACATCCTCGTAAATCTACTCTGCATCCTTTCCAGCTTAAAAATATATTTCCTATAACAGGGTGACCAAAACTGAACACAATATTCAAAATATGGCCAAACCATTGTCTTCTATAACAACATAACTTCCCAACTTCTATACTCTATATTCTGAGTGATGTAGGCTAACATGCCAAAAGCCTTCTTGACCACCCAATCTACCTGTTGCGCCACTTTCAAGGAACTATGTACCTGCAGTTCCAGATCACTGCCATTCACCGTGTCGGCCCTGCTCTAGTTTTGTCCCAAACTGCAACACATTGCACGTACCTGTATTAAAATGCATGAACCATTCCGCAGCCCACCTAACCAACCGATCGAGACTCTGCTGCAATTTTTGATAACTATCGTTGCTATGTACATTGCCACCCAGTTTTGTGAGATCTGCAAGCTTGCTAATCATGTCTTGTACATTCTCATTTATTACTGATTTAAACCACAAACAGCAAAGCATCCATCACTGATCCCTGAGGCACACCACGAGTCACAGGGGTTCTATAATTCATTTCATTTCATTTTATTTTATTTCGAACATGTTAAAAGACATCAATTAAAAAACAAAATAAACAAAAAAAACAGAAGAAATACAAAGAATTTCATCCATTACTTAACATGTGCGAAAAGGAGTAGGAAGAAGTGTGAACTTATTTAATCCTACCCCCATTCCCTAATCAATATTTATCAAGTATTGTCTATAATAACTAATACCTAAAATACATATATAACTACATATATACTCACTCACCCCTACAATCATATGAATATACCTATTTACACAATGTCTATATTAACTACATCTGATATATATACATACATTAGGCCAAACATATATATACATATACCCGACCATTTACATACAAAATATAAATACAAATAGTCACCCACCCGTATAATAAGTCAGATATTAATACAAAAATACTCATACACCCTTATATGTTCATATAGATATACTTATTTAAATAATAATGTGTTATTATATGTAGACCCCTGGTGACTGTTAATCCCACTCCTCACTGTACCTAGAAAAAATCATGTGTTTATATTTGTTTTTAAACTAGATGATGTTTGAACATTGTTTTAATTCCGCATTCATTCTGTTCCATAGCTTTACTCCACTGATTGATATAGAAAATCTTTTCATTGTTGTTCGAGTATTGCGAATCTTGAAATTTAATGTTCCCCTTAAATTATACCCCCCCTCTCTTTCATAAAACATTTCCTGTAAGTTACTTGGTAGCAAATTGTTTCTCACTTTGTACATGAATTGAGCTGTTTGATATTCCACAATGTCATAAAATTTGATTATTTTAGACTTTATAAATAATGAGTTGGTGTGTTCACAAAAACCGACATTATGAATTATTCTAATGGCTCTTTTTTGCAGTATGAATAGTGGTTGTAGTGAACTTATATATGTACTTCCCCACACCTCTATACAGTAACTTAAATAAGGTGAAACTAGTGAACAGAACAGAATGCAAAGTGATTTGTTATCTAGGAAAAGTTTTGCTTTGGCCAGAACTGAAATGCTTCTAGATACTTTACTGTGGATATGTTTAATGTGAGATTTCAAGCAAATTTTTTCATCTATTATCACCCCAAGGAATTTAGTTTCATTTACTCTTTCTATGTTAACACCCTCTATCTGTACCTGTGCTTGATTGTTTATTTTACTGTTCCCAAATATCATAATTTTTGTTTTGCTCAAGTTTAGTGATAATTTGTTAATGTCAAACCATTTTTTAATTTTGCAAAATTCTGAGGTGACACTGTCCAAAAGTTGCAGTAAATTTTCACCAGAACCAAGAATGTTAGTGTCATCAGCAAATAGGATGAATTTCAATATTTTTGATAATTTACATATATCATTGATGTAGATGATGAAGAGTTTAGGATCCAACACTGACCTGACCCCTGGGGGACTCCACACACAATGTCCAACATCCAGACTGATATTCTCCCATCTTCACGAATTGTTTCCTGTTCTTTAAATAACTTCTAACCCACTCTAAAGCCAACCCCCTAATCCCATATAGTTCCAATTTATTGATTAATATTTCATGATTTATTGTAATGAATGCTTTTTTTAGATCAATGAATACCCCAACAGCATATTTCTTTTTATCTATAGAATTTGTGATTTGTTCAATGAGTTCAGTTAAAGCTAGTGAACTAACATAACATGTAATGACATAACATAACTAGGGGTTCTGTAATGACATAACCATATATAACATAATCAGATATACAAGCTCCTCTGTAGAAATATAGGAGTGAAATTAAAAGGAAATTTAGAAAAACAGAGGGAATATGAAAATATTGACAAAAAATATATATTTTTATGAGTACAAAAATAATAATACAATAAAGAAAAAGTAGGGCCCCATTCAGGACCCAAAATCTGTATGCAGAAAGAAAGCACAAAGGCAAGATTCTGAGTATTTGGCCGCTATCATTGTAAAAGATGGGGATGTTGCCAATGTTGTAGTTATGAAAATAAAAGACGGGACAAGCATGGCAAGTTAAGTTTAGCATTCATGATATATCCAAAGCTGTTAAAAGTGGCACACGAGAAAGCTGCATAAGTTATGATTACAGTGTTCCTATTCTCCCAGGCTGCATGACTAGTACCAGCATATTGGGGGACTCCTTTTGTGGTATAAAAATAACTGCAGAATCTACAACAAAAATCAGAAAATGCCAAGAAACCCAATGTGGAGAATGGGAAATAAATGACATA
Source organism: Rhinoraja longicauda (assembly GCF_053455715.1). Taxonomy (NCBI): domain Eukaryota; kingdom Metazoa; phylum Chordata; class Chondrichthyes; order Rajiformes; family Arhynchobatidae; genus Rhinoraja; species Rhinoraja longicauda. The sequence continues at coordinate 11,334,550 of NC_135978.1, forward strand.
AACAAACAAAAAACATCCTTCATTTTAAGTTCCAATGGCTAGACTTACAGCCATGAAGAATGACATCTCTCTTTTTTAGCATGAACAGCCAATTATCAGTGAGTGCTGAAGATTGGAAGCATAAAATAAGTTTCACAGGGTTTCTATGGACAATATTTTAAATTAACTCATTTTAGAGATCACACCATTAAATTGTTTGTTTTCACAGAATATTGCAGCATTTTGATAGAATGCAGAAGATCTTTATTTTTGACTGAATGGGCTGACGAGTTAAAGCAAATACTACCCAATCTGAAGAAGGGTCCTGAAACATTCTCTGTCCATTTCCCTCCACAGATGCTGCCTTTTTTTCAGCAGTATTTTGCTTAAGATTCCAACAACTGCAGTCTTGCATCTCCAAATATTATATTAGACTGATAAGTCAATAATGAATGCATCTCGATAAAATCAAACATTTAATATTTCAGTAATTACATAACACAAGATAACCAATATGGATAATTTTGTGTTGACCTGCTGCATCAATATTCCCATCTGAAATGGTCCAAATACAAACAGAATGCAGAAATATTTCAACATGCACCGAAACAGCTTTTAACTTACTGATCCTCTGCCACTTAGAGACCCAACTGTCTTCAGGACTCATCATTGCTATGATCCTGAAAAGGAAACATTTACAGTCAAGAACAGATTCTTCCCCTCTTATCAGACTGTGAAATGGTATTGCCATAAGCTGGGATACAATCCCGATTTTCCAAACGACCTCATTGCTGGCATGGGACTTTTTCTCTGGAACTGTTACACTACAATGCTGACTATTCGGCACTCTGGAATTTTTCTCTTTGCTGAACCTGCTATATTTGTGTTTGGCTTGGTTGTATTCATGTATATTATTTGATTGGATAGCAAGCAAGCAAAAGCCTTTCCCTGTGTCTCAGTGAACGCAACAATAATAAATGAAGCTTATCACCTTTGTATCAACTTCATTTCTAAATCATTCAGTACTCTCACATTGTTTGACCCTACAACACACCCCCACCAATGCTGTGTGCATCAAGAGTCAAGAGTGTTTTATTGTCATATCTCCCGAAACAGAACAATCAAATTCTTACCTGCAGCAGCACAACAGATATGCAATCATAATACTCTGTAAACACCATAATATGCAACAAAAAAGTTCAATGGGTGTATATATTTTGGAGCTTATTTGTACGTTGTAATGTTAAGGGAAGAAGCTGCATCGTTTATTCTCTAAACATTTCATCCTGCTGGAAACTTGCCAGCAACCCACCGACCAATAACAATCAACTTCTCTGTGAACATTTTGGCTCTTATTGTGGTATAACAACTATCCTGAACAGCTTAACAGGTTTCTTTGTCCCAGAATTAATTCCAATGCCCCAGACATCTTGCACTGTTGATCAGGGTTCGTTATTTTACTTTATCCTTTTTTTAAAGTATACTCTAAACCTGTGAGAAGTCAGAGCTTGCCAAATTATAAACAAACATGCCTTCATAATTAATTACCAATAGTCCAAAGCATCATTATAAAATGACTTATTTTTTTACTTAGCAGTATTTATTTCGATAAACTAACACCAAGGATTAAATTGTCCTTGCCAAAGACATGGCAGTGTCCCCACATGGCCCTAGTGAGACCGCACCTGGAGTACTGTGTGCAGTTTTGGTCTCCAAATTTGAGGAAGGATATTCTTGCTATTGAGGGCGTGCAGCGTAGGTTTACTAGGTTAATTCCCGGAATGGCGGGACTGTCATATGTTGAAAGACTGGAGCGACTAGGCTTGTATACACTGGAATTTAGACGGATGAGAGGGGATCTTATCGAAACGTATAAGATTATTAAGGGGTTGGACACATTAGAGGCAGGAAACATGTTCCCAATGTTGGGGGAGTCCAGAACCAGGGGCCACAGTTTAAGAATAAGGGGTAGGCCATTTAGAACAGAGATGAGGAAAAACTTTTTCAGTCAGAGAGTTGTGAATCTGTGGAATTCTCTGCCTCAGAGGGCAGTGGAGGCCAATTCTCTGAATACATTCAAGAGAGAGCTAGATAGAGCTCTTAAGGATAGCGGAGTCAGGGGGTATGGGGAGAAAGCAGGAACGGGGTACTGATTGAGAATGATCAGCCATGATCACATTGAATGGCGGTGCTGGCTCGAAGGGCCGAATGGCCTACTCCTGCACCTATTGTCTATTGTCTATAGTAAAGCCAACTTTAGAGATCAACAGCTCCACTCCAAACAACTGCTCAGATGCAACATTACATCCAAGTATCAAGTCTGTAATTGAATATTAAAAAATATAATTCAGTAGCTGCTGAAAGATGTTGATCACATCCCAAATGGGTGTAAAGTGACCCCAGGAGGCAAGGGCTACCTAAAATTACATCCTCTCACCAACAAAAAAAATGGACACTCCTTTAATTGATGCAACCACAGCAATTGATTAGGAGAGATCTTTAGTGTAATCATTTTTTTTAAATTATTCACACCCGCCAAAAACCTCACTTTCAAATCACGAGAATTTCCTTTCAAATATATTGTTGTTAACTCACCCATCAAAAGAAGAACTCGTGCAGTCATACACCATCTCTCGATTCCCCTTCATTTGCAGATACGCATCGCAGTTATCACAACCATCATATTCAAACTGATCTATGGTCTTCAAGGGAGTTGGGAGTAGGAGTTAAAGTAAAAATACAAACACAAGCATTAGGTTTTGAAACTAAACATGGTTTTTGACTGCAATTAAAGACGTAGCTTCTCTTGAAATATAATGCAAATTGAATTTAAAGGGATTTAAAGCAGAGGGGAAGAGATGAAGGGCAGTCAGGATCATATTTTCTTTGAGAGTGGGTGGGGAAGAGAAGTGCGAGGGTGCAGAAGGATGAAACAAGAGGGAGGAGGGGATGAAAATGGGTCATGGGGTGGGATGAAGAGGTGTTCAAAGGAAGTGTTAAAAATGGGAGGAGCTAAAGCAGATGAGGAGGGAGAGGTGAACACAGGAGGTAAGAGCTATTTGAAATTGGAAAATTCATTGTTGATATTAGGTTGTAGACAATCCATGCAGAATATAAGGTGTAGATTCTTCATTTTGAGTTGGCTCTCACCCTGGCAATGGAGAAGCCAAGGACAGACATATAAGTGCAGGAATGGAGAGGGCAGTTGAAATGGCATGCAACCAGGAATTCAGAATGGTCATTCTGAACAGGGCTTAAGCGCTCTGCAAAGCAGTCACCAAGTGCGCATTAAACACAGTCATGGTTATCCTTGCCAACCAAGGTGTCTTTCTGAGCTGGTGCCATCTGCCTGTATTTGGTTGATATCTCTTTCAACTTTTCTTATCCACATATTTAGTTTAGAGATGCAGCCCAGAAACAGGCCCTTTGGCGCACTGAGTCCACGCTGACCAGTAATCCCCGCACACTAGCACTATCCTACACACTAGGGACAATTTACAAACTTACCAAAGCCAATTAACCTCCAAACCTGTATGTTGTTGGAGTGTGGGAAGAAACCTGAGCACCCAGGAAAAAGCCACGTGGCCACAGGAAGAACGTACAAACTCCTTACAGACAGCAGCCATAGTCAGGATCAAACCCGGGTCTCTGGCATGTAAGGCAGCAACACTAACGCTGTGCCAATGTGTTGCCCTTACCTGTCCAAATGTTTTTCAAAATATCATAGTTGTATCTGCCTCTGCCACTTACTCTGGCATTTCATTCCAGATACCACCACCCTCTGCGCAGATAATGCCTCCCATATCCTCTTAAAAATGCAGTAGATGAGCGGTGTATGCAAATCATTGGTTTGCCTGGAAAAGCAGCTTCAGTGGCTGGATGGTAGCAACAGAGGCACCGGAACAAGTGCAGTTGTAGGGGAAGGCACTCGGGAGGATGAATGAACCAAAGTGTCATGGAGACATCAGCCCTTTCAGAAGACAAAGGGATAGGGTGTGAAAGGGCGGCACGGTGGCGCAGCGGTAGAGTTGCTGCCTTACAGCGAATGCAGCGCCGGAGACTCAGGTTCGATCCTGACTATGGGCGCCGTCTGTACGGAGTTTGTACGTTCTCCCTGTGACCTGTGTGGGTTTTCTCCGAGATTTTCGGTTTCCTCCCACACTCCAAAGACGTACAGGTATGTAGGTTAATTGGCTGGGCAAATGTTTTTTAAAAATTGTCCCTAGTGTGTGTAGGATAGTGTTAATGTGCGGGGATCGCTGGGTGGCTCGGACCCGGTGAGCCGAAGGGCCTGTTTCCGCGCTGTATCTCTAAATCTAAAAGATGCTGCTGGTGCTGGATCCAATTGCAGTTGGTGGAAATGACAAAGTATGGTGTCATAAGTGATAGGAGCAGAATTAGGCCATTCGGCCCATCAAGTCTACTCTGCCATTCAATCATGGCTGATCAATTTCTCCCTCCTAACCCCATTCTCCTGCCTTCTCTCCATGACCCCTGACGCCCTGGATGTCGAAGTTAGTATAGTGAAAAATGAGAAGGGGGGGAGGGGGCGGGGACTTTCTCTTTCTTGGCTGTCAATGCCTTTTCTGTCTCATCACTTTCTAAATTCTATTAGAGTTTTATTATAGATATACAACCCTTCTATTATACACATACGTGATAGAGCAATGCCAATTGTATGCTGTCATTTTCAGGGTGAAAACACGAACTCCGCAGAATCAGGGAAGGATTATTGTAACACCGAAAATATTTTAGCTTTTTTATATTGTGACTAAAACACATTCCATGCAAATTGATTTTTTTTTTAAACGGAGTGCTATTGCCGGTCAGAACGACTGAAACCCCAAGCTTCGGCCTTTTAGACTCCGCTGTGTAACGCGGAATCAGCCCATAATTATCTCAAAATAAAGTGAACACACAACCTCGATGCGGTAACCTCCTCGGACTCGTCGCCGAATACTTACTTACTTACCTTCACCAATGCACACAGAAGACAAGCTCGCAAATGCCTGAGATCCTTCGGGACCGTCTCCAGCAGCGCCGCCATGATCAGAAAATACTCTGTGCAGCAACAAAACTTCCGTCCCACGTTTCAACGTCACTTCCGTAGAATGAACTTACTGCCCAATGAAGCCCCATTACCTTGAACATTTACTGTTTTTTTGCTTGGGCTTTGGGATTGGGATTGACTGACCAAACGAGAATACAATTAGGCAGTGCAGGAAGGAACTGTAGACCGAAGATAGACACAAAAAGCTGGAGTAATAAAAAAAAAAGCTCAGCCCGCCTCAACCTATCTGATCTCCCAGTTGCTGGAAACTTTAATGCTGCTTTCCATTCCAACATAGACCTTTTCTGTCCTCGGTCTCCCCCACAGAAAGGTCTGTGTAGGAATGGGAAGCAGAATTCCCTCCTCGCCGTTGTCCCTTTGGTGTTAATGGAAGAGGTTTCGTTTAGTGAGGCTAAACACAAATTGGAGGAATAGCATCTCATATTTCGCTTGGGCAGTTTACAGTCCAGTGGTATGGATATTGATTTCTCTCACTTCAGGTAACCATGGCATTCCCTCTCTATACCTCCCCCACCCAAGTCGCACTAGATTCTCGTTTTCACCCTACAAACAGCTAACAATGGCCTGTTTCCTTTCTCATGGTTACCTTTTTGCAAATCTTTTATTCATTGTTCTTTATCTCTCCACATCAATGTCTATATCTCTCGTTTCCCTTATCTCTAACCAGTCCGAAAAAAGTTCTCGACCCGAAACGTCACCCATTCCTTCTCTCCAGAGATGCTGACTGTCCCGCTGAGTTACTCCAGCTTTTAGTGTCTATACACAATTAGGCAGTGTTCTACGAAACGTCACCCATCCGTGTTCTCCATAGAAGCTGCCTGGCCTGCTGCCTTATTCCAGCACCTTGTGTCTTTTCTTTGTAAACTAGCATTTGCAGTTTCTTGTTTCTAATGTTTATACACTTAGACAAGTCTATTTGGGAGTCGTTTTTCTATTGTCATATTGACTTCATTGGACAACTCAGAATCCACATACTGAAGAGGAAGCCAGTTGTCTTAAATTCCAATGGATTACCTTAGAAAATGATTTCTGATGGAAAAGAATAGCAGATATTATAAATTCATTTAAATTTAGTATATTTCTTCTTACATTTTCAATTTAATCTGTAGTGCACAAATAACAGTGCTAAAGTAGATTACCCTGTCATTAACAAAATTGTTTAAAAAGCTTCTGCTCTGGGCAATACAGTTTATGAAAAAAATACTGGTTGTAAAATTCTTTAGTACTTACTGCAATGAATGTCCACGTAACTGGCACTTTTTATTTCAAACCAAATATATTTTCACAAACAATTGATATAAACGTAGCAATGTTATGGCTGATCCTCTCATTTGACAATACAATAAATAGGCATTTTACTGTAGTCCATGCAACTATCACAGAACAAAGAGATCTAGTACAGCAGTATCTATCTATATACTAAAACTCTCATTTGTTTGTTTGTTTGTTCCTGAACTACATCCAAAACGGTACATGATAGCACAACAATTTTAGGCCCACCTTCCTCACCGTTGTCCCTTTGGTGTTAATGGAAGAAGTTTCATTGAATTCGGTGTTATATTTTTAAAGTTATTCACATTTTAAAGTTTAAATCTATCTCCTCGAGGAATGATTTCGTAAAGAGGGTAGTCCGTATGTGGAAGATCAGCAAAGATGTTAAATAAAGGAACAGGCTGAAGTAATAGAATGGACCAGTCCTATTCTGTAATAGTTTTAAGTTTAGAGGGTTGTGTTTAATAATAAGTTGATGTTTGAATGCTGGAGGATTTAGTGATGGTAATGCAGTTGAATGTGGTTAGATCTATTGCCTATAATAGCTCTTGGCTTGACAAAAAACTAAATTGGATTTTATCTAAGGGTCTCTCAATCTCTATAACTTATGAGCAAAGTAGCCTGAAACTCTTAACTGAAACATGTAAAGGTTTTATATTGATTTTCCAGATATGCCAACAGATGGGGAAAATCCACAAGAAGTGAAAGAACAGGAGTAAAGTTACTCTGTCCTTTAATTGTAGCTGACATAAGCTTCCAAACCATTTATCCATCTTTACACTTATCAAGAATAAATTTAATAGTACTCATGGCATAAACAGATCCTGGGGAAAAAAGGGTTTATTTAGAAGTTGTTTCTATAATTATATCGAATAGCAGAACTGGCTCAAGGGAACAAGATTTTCCTTTTGAATATTATTGATTGATTAGTAGGACTAGATGTTACAATCCCTAAGGTTTGCACTACAATTGACTGGTGTTGTTCTTGGGGGTGACCACTAGGCGATGTTGCTACCATTCCGACACATCTTCAGTTGTGTACCTCAACGTCACTGGGTGTTTCGGCCTTTTATCACAAGACACCCTCAGTTGAGGCAGGCCCACCGCAGGGTGATCAGACCTGGGTGTGTGTCTTATGGTTAGCCTCTAGATGGTCACGTGGCAGCCCAGAGAGTATCTTTTCTTTTCAGCCACAGCCAGTGACTGCTCCGTTCGGCGGCATTTGCAAGTTCTTTGATTGCCCTTCTTCGGGCCTTCCCTCTGACTCCAACTTCCCTCAGGAGCCTTGCAGTGGAACTGGCTACAAAGCCCCTGCACCCCACCTCCACTGGACGCACTCTTACACTCCAACCTCGCTCCTCTGCCTCTACTGCAAGGTTGGAATATCTCAGCCTTTTCCTTTCAAATGCTTCGTCCACAGCCTCCTCCCAGGGCACCGTCAGCTCAATGATGAAAACACGCCGACAGGAGTTGGACCAGAAGACGAGGTCTGGTCGCAGGTTGGTAGCTGCGATTTCAACTGGGAAGGAAAGCCTCTGGCCTAGGTCAACCCGCATTTCCCAGTCTCTGGCTGCGCTCAGTGGGCATGAGTTGAGAGGCGAGGTGGTAGTCTTCCGTTTCTCTCCTAATTAAATCAAACACCAAAACTTGTTGGCAAGGAGGTACATATTTCTGATTGTTGTCTTTAAGGGATTTTACTCCTTAATGAGAAACAAACAACTACAATTGCTGGAAACAAATTCTAATGAAGGGTCCCCACCTGAGATGTTGCCTATCCATTTCCTCCAAATAAACTGCTTGACCTACTGATTTACGACAGCCCTTTTTGTGTGTTGTCACAAATACTGAAAATCTGAAATGAAAATAGCCAATTCTGGAAATAATTAGAAAGTCAATCAGTATCTGATAAAAGAGAACTAAAATTCATGTTTCATGTTAATGACCTTTCTTCCAAGCCATTCACTTGGGATCAATATTTAGAAGATGGATCTAATGTTATATTAATATAGCGAAATTTGTAATATAATAAAATTTAAAAAAAATAGGAATAGGAAAAATAATAGGATTTATACACAACTATGCTTATAGATATATAACTATATAGTATGTACACATAATATTCATATATATATAATTATATATGCATGTATATGTGTCCATGATATATTAAATGATTATATACATTATATAACATGTATATTATGTGTACGCGCACACACATATGTATATATATAGTTATATATATGTTATATAGTTAGATTTATTATATACATATAATAAACATAATAAAACTTTTTATACATATATACTTAAATATACACATATATAAACAGTGCATACACACATATGCATATAGATACATAATTATAATAATAATAATAATAATAATAATAATAATAATAATAATAATAATAATAATAATAATAATAATAATAATAATAATAATAATAATAATAATAATAATAATAATAATAATAATAATAATAATGCATTACATTTATATAGCGCTTTTCAAACACTCAAAGACGCTTTACAGGGATTTCTAGAACATAGAGAAGTGAATAAATAGATAAATAAGTAAACGAACAGAAAAAGGAGACAGAAGGTGAGGTGACCTTCAGTGGTTGAAGGCAGTGCTGAACAGGTGAGACTTCAGTGATGTTTTGAATGTGGTGAGTGAGGAGGAGTCTCTGACGGTTTGGGGTAGTGAGTTCCATAGGGTGGGAGCAGCGATGGAGAAAGCCCTGTCCCCCCAGGATCTGAGTTTGGTACGGATGGGGGGGACAGGAGATTGGCAGCAGCAGAGCGGAGGGTGCAGGTGGGAGTGTGCCTGTGGAGGAGGTCAGTCAGGTAGGATGGGGTCAGGTTATGGAGGGCTTTGTAGGTCATGAGGAGGATTTTGTACTGGATTCTCTGGGGGATGGGGAGCCAGTGGAGTTTGTAAAGGACGGGGGTGATATGGTCACGGATCGGGGAGTGGGTGAGTAGACGGGCAGCGGAGTTTTGAATGTATTGAAGTTTACTGATGATTTTTGAGGGTGAGCCATAGAGGAGGCTGTTGCAGTAGTCCAGACGGGAGGTGATGAAGGCGTGGATGAGGGTTTCTGCAGCTGTGGAGGAGAGGGATGGACGGAGACGGGCAATGTTTTTGAGGTGGAAGAAGGCTGTCTTTGTGATGTGTTTGATGTGTTTGTCGAAGGAGAGGGTTTGATCAAAGATGATTCCAAGATTCCGGATGTGAGGGGAGGTGGATACTGGGAGACCATCAATATTGAGGATGAAGTTTTGGGTGGATTTGGTGAACGTTTTTGGACCAATGATGATGATTTCAGATTATATTGTATGTACACATAATATGCATATATAATTATATATACATGTATATAATGTGTACATAATATATTATACATGATTGTATATATTATATAACATATGTATTATGTGTACACACATATATTATATAATATATATATGCATAGTTATACATTTATTCACAAAATGCTGGAGTAACTCAGCAGGTCAGGCAGCATCTCAGGAGAGAAGGAATGGGTGACGTTTCGGGTCGAGACCCTTCTTCAGTCTGAAGATACTGCCTGACCTGCTGAGTTACTCCAGCATTTTGTGAATAAATACTGAAGGGTCTCGACCCGAAACGTCACCCATTCTTTCTCTCCTGAGATGCTGCCTGACCTGCTGGGTTATTCCAGCATTTTGTGAATAAATACCTTCGATTTGTACCAGCATCTGCAGTTATTTTCTTACACTACATAGTTATACATATATGTGTTATATAGTTAGATTTATTATATACATATAATAAATATATAATAAAACTATGTATATATATAATTAAATATACATGTATATAAATAGTGTGTGTGTATATATATATATATATCGTTTTATTATATATTTATTATATATATATATATATATATATATATATATACACACACACTATTTATATACATGTATATTTAATTATATATATACATAGTTTTATTATATATTTATTATATATATATATATATATATATATATATATACAGCCTGACCGCAGGAGAAGACGGCAGGGAAGAGAAAAAGACATTTTTGGCCTTCCATCACAGTGAGAAGGGACTGGAGGAGACTCACTGTGATGGATGTTTCTTTTTGTTTTGTGTTAGTTGTGATTGTATATGTTATTGCATTTTTATTGATTAATCTTATTGGTCTTATTGTTTAACTGCGGGTAATGTTTCATTTCACTACACATTTATGTGTATGTGACAAATAAACGACTATTGACTATTGATATAATAAATCCCATTAACTGGCTTGTAGGCAAGAAACTTCGGGTCGAGAAGAGCGGGAGTCGCACAGCGGGCGACTGGAGTCGTGGAGGGAAAGCCCTTGGAGGTGCGAAGCTTGTCCGCCAGGTGCGCACCACGCGTGTCCGCCCCGGGGGTGGGGCCGTTTGCGGGCGCGAGGCGGCAGCGGGCGCCGTGCCCTCGTGCCGCGGGCGTTTACTCGCGTGGCGCTGGGCGCTGGGCGCGAGCCCGAGCTCACAAACTGATTGGCCGGGTTTGGAATTTAAACGGCAGTTCGGGAACGCGGACCAACGGTTCCATCGAAGGGATCGATGGGCATCGGAACCCGGCCGGGTGATCGATAGCTGTCAGGAGGAGCGCTCTGTTCCACCCCGCCCCCCCCCCCCCCTCTTTTCCCAGCCACACTTTATGCTTCGCCAATCAGTTGGATCAATCCCTCCGATGAGCCCCGTCGTGAGCCATGAAATGGAGGAGTTCCTTCTCTCCACCCCGATCAACCCCAATAACTTCCCGGCCAAGCTGTGGCGCATCGTCAACAGCCCCCGCTACCGCTCGATCCGCTGGGACCCCCGTGGGGAAGGGCTCATCGTTGACCAGCAACTCTTCGAATCCGAGCTCCTCACCCCGATCAAGAACGTCAACAATGGTGCCAACCTGGAGCCCGACACCGACCTGCTCTTCAAAACCACCAACTTCACCAGCTTCATCCGTCAGCTCAACCTCTACGGCTTCAGAAAGATGGGCCAAGGGAGCGGCGAGCACCCAGTGCCCGGCGAGCTAGGGGCAGGGGATGGGCTGCTTCATCACTTCCACAACCCCAGCTTCAAACAGGATCATCCGGAACTCCTCATCAACATGAAAAGACTAACCAGTGCTAACAAAGCTAAGTTGGCGGCTGGGCTCCAGGTCAACACCAGACCACCCAACCGTTTTCAGAGATATCTCACCAATTCAATGGACTCCATTGGCCAGAACAAAGGAGACCGACATGGTAGGGATGGAGTTACAGTTAAAGACTCAGATGGGTAGTGGGGAGATAGAAAATGAATGCCAGACATGAAAAAACATGAAACTCTTTCCACGCTGCAAACTCGAGGAACTGCAGATGCTGGTGTACAAAATTAGAGAAGACACAAAGTGCTGGAGTAACTCAGTGGGCATCCCTCATAACATGTATTGGTAATGTTTTGGGTCGAGATCCTTCTTCAAACTGACGTTTTGGGTTAGGAAGAGTCCTGACCCAATATGTTACCCATACATATTTTGTTGCCTAACCCACTGAGTTCTCTTTTCATGATGTTTAGTATACTTTGGATACAATAGTTTCATAATTTTGGCAGTGGTATCTTGAATTCTTCATTTTTATTCTCTCATACAATATGGATGGTTAAGCTAGGAAAATATTCCCAATCACAAATAGCCCTTGAGAAAGTTTTGATTAGCCAGCTTCTTGAGCCACTGTGATCCCTTGACCCTCTTCTGTTCTTTGTCATTCAACCCATCAAGCCCATTCTGCACGAGCATCAATTCCATTCCAAGATCTTTCCTGCAGATGATAGACACAAAATACTGGAGTAACTCAGCAGATCAGGCAGCATCTCTGGAGAAAATGAATAGGTGATGTTTTGGGCTGAGACCCTGCTTCTGTCTGAAGTCTGAAGAAGGGTCTTGACCAAAAACGTCACCTATTCCTTTTCTCCAGAGTTGCTGCCCGACCTGCTGAGTTACTCCAGCATTTTGTGTCTACCTTCGGTGTAAACCAACATCTACAGTTCCTTCCTACATATCTCTCCTGCAGATTTTTTTTCTCCAAGAAGCAATGGATTTCACCTTTAAAAGGAAGAGATGAATCTTCTATTATCACTGATCCAGGATTTGATTTTTGTTTTTTGACCACTCATGGGTAGAAAATATTTTTAATGTGTTAATCCTTTTTACTTAATTAAGCACCCCCTAATTGTAAAGTTTTGACCTACAATAATTGAAGGACAAGCCTGAAATTTCCAGGTTAAAATGGTGTATGGAATTAGCGGTTGATGCAGTTCCCATGCACCTACTGCTCATGGCAACAGGGTGGTAGGCATCATGGAATTTCAGAAATACACAATGCACCTTGTAAAATATACATATTGCAGCTAAAAGTGCATTGGTAACAGATTCAATTTTGAGTGAATTTCCTTCCCCTTGCCATTACCACAGGAATGGACTCAGCTGGAAGTCAGGAAGAACAATGAGCTATGTTCAATGATGAACATCTCGAGAGATGCAGCATGGAAACAGACCCTTGGACCCTCAAAATCCACATGGAGCATCTAGCATCCAATTTTACACTAATTCTACCTGAACCCATTTTATTCTACATTCCCATCCACGCCACCCCCAAATATCAAATCGCTTATCTACAGGAGCAATTTACGGTGGCCAATTAACCTACAAAGCCACACGTTATTGGGTTGTGGAAGAATGCCTATGTAGGCAGCATCTTTCAATGGAGTCCTCTCCCCTCCACCATGATTAATGGTACCCTCCATTTCCCACACATCTACTCTCATACTGCCGAACCCCTGCCCCCCCCCACCCCCTTGAGAGAATAGGGATAGAGTCTCCTGGGGCTTATGCTTCACCCCACTCCTTCACATCCAGTGCAGCATTCTTCAACATTTCCGCCACCTACAAGATCACACCATCTGTCACATCATCCCCTCCCATCATTTCTGCTTTCCGTGGGGACCATTCTCTCCATGACTCCCCAGTAGGGTGGGGAGGGGGCATGAAGGGGGAAGGGGAGGGAGGTGATTGTCGAAATTAACTAAAATTGGAGAATTCAATGTTTATACCATTGGGTTATAAGCTACCCAAACAAGCAAAGGTGGTGCAGTGGTAAGGGTTGCTGCCTTACAGTACTTTCAGCGCCGGAGACCCGGGTTCCATCCCAACTACGGGTGCTGTCTGTACAGAATTTGTACGTTCTCGCTGTGACCACGTGGGTTTTCTCCGAGATCTTCGGCCTGTTTCTGTGCTGTATCTAAACTAATCTAAAGTAAATATATGAGGTGCTGTTCCTCCAGTTTGCATGTGGCCTCAGTCTGGCAATGTAGGATGCCAAGGACAGAAAGGTCAGTATGGGAACGGAAGTTAAAATAGTTAGCAGCTGGGAGATCCAGTAGGCCTTGGCGGACCGAGCGCAAATGTTCAGCCAAATGGTTGCCGAGTCTACGTTTTAAATTTATCCATGAATTTATTTAAAATAGGATGAAAATTGCAGTATGGATAGAGAAAATTCTTGGTTCAATGGCAAGGAGTTTTAAGATAATTGGAGATCAGGTTCTACAGTACTTACCTAGCGTAGATATGTATTTCAACTCACAGACATTTTAAGCACACAGACACATTCAGGTAACACACTAATATAATAGATGCATGATACTGCCAATATCCTTTTCCTGAGCCGGCTACTCTCTCCCCTACCTCTTTCACTTCCCCCATTCAGCTAACCTGCCTTTCACCACTTTCCCCTGACTGGCCCCTCCATCTCAGCTCCCTCCACCTTTATGTCCCTCTTGATTTACCTTCTTCCTCCATATATGGCCCATGCCCTCCATTGACCCTTTCTTCAGCTGCTTGATCTCTTGAAGTGCATAGCTCACTGCTGTTGATTGGTCTCTTCACGGCCACTTTCCAATTGCCCATCATACTCTAAACACCCAATGCATTCTTTAGTCCAAACAGCCACAGCACCCAAAGACCTGCAGCTTATCACACAACTATCAGATATTTTCCATAAAATTTTGAGGGAAAATTCAGCCACTTATCCAGTTCTGCCTAATATCAACAAATTATATTCAGTAGGTCCTCTGCAGGCACCTTGGTGGCTGTATAATTGCCTGGCCAATGGAGCATATTCACCCCCAGAGAGTGGTAGAATCTCACTTGACGTCCATCTTCACTCAGTAGGCACAATATTCAAAATTATTTATATATATTGTTACATAATAACCACACTTTTTAAAAAAATGACTTATCTTAAACTGCACTGGTCTCATTTGAGATTTTCATTTAAAATTAAAGTGGTTGCATGTATGCATTTAGTAGAAATGCATTTATAGTATTGGAAAACAAATTATCAGTTCTGTTACAACTGAAAATTGATTAAATTCTTCCGGTTAGGCATTTCATCATTGAAGATATAACCAACAATAATTCACTGCAGGAAAGTACATGGCTTTTATGTAGTCATGCACAGATTAATTATCTTAAGTCATTTACATTATTGAGGTATCTCCTGATACCAAGATAAAATCTAATGTTTGTCTTTTCAGAAGGACTCTCCCAAATGGCTAAGTAAACAAAGGGCCCCTCTATCATTTAGTACTTAAAGGCCACATTCTTCACCAGGTGTGTGTTCTGTGCAGTTCTTAATGCAGGTAGAAATGTCAAACTTTGCATGCTCATCTGCAGATAAACACATCTTAACCCAATATTAAATTCGAAAGTCATGGCAAAAGTATTCTTCTCAGTCATAAGTTTTACTCAGAATCTAAAATGAATATTAGTCAATCCTTCCAAGGTTCCATTGCTCAGAGGAAACCATCTTTGGCAATACATAGACACATAGATACATAGACAATAGGTGCAGGCATAGGCCATTTGGCCCTTCCAGTCAGCACCATCATTCAATGTGATCATGGCTGATCATCCACAGTCAGTGCCCTGTCCTGCCTTCACCCCATACCCCTTGATTCCGCTAGCCGTAACAGCTCTAACTCTCTTTTCAATGCATCCAGTGAACCAGCCTCCACTGCCTTCTGAGGCAGAGAATTCTACAAATTCCCAACTCTGTGTGAAAAAGTTTTTCCTCATCTCAGTTCTAAATGGCCTACTCCTTATTCACCAGGTGGCGCTGCGATGGCAGCCTCGCCGACAGTCTGTCTGTCCTTTTCGTCTTTTTTTTTGTTCGTTTTGGTGTATCTAAAAAGTATGTGTTAAGGTTCTCTGGTTTGATTTATGTGGGGGGTAGGCGGGGTCAGGGGAAACTTTTTTCAATCTCTTACCTTGCCGGAGATGCAATTGTTTTCCGGATCATATCTCCATTCTGCGGCCTAACATCGTGGAGCTGGAGGCTGTGCTCGGGACTGACTTTGAGCTCTGCCACGGGGCGTGGACATATCATCAGAGCATGCAATCCCTTGCTTAGGATAGATGCTCCAACCGCGACCTGTGTTCTTTAACATCAAGGAGCTCGCAGTCTCGGGTTGAGACCGACATCGGGAAGCTCCAAAAGCCGCATGACGTTCGACTAGCCTCGACCCGGGGTGAATCACCCGGTGCGGGGGAGCTGAGATTCCTCCCGATGCAGGAGCTTGATCACCTCGATGAGGAAGGCCCGCCGCCGGCTAAGGGAGTAAGACTGACCCGTCAACCGAAGGTTAGAGGTCCCCGACCTCTGGAGGACAAAGAAGGGAGAGATCGAACTTTTTTTTGCCTTCATCACAGTGAGGAATGCGGAGGAGTCACTGTGGTGGATGTTCATGTTAAAATGTATTTTGTGTGTTCTGTTGCTTTTTATTGGTATGACTGTATGGCAAATGAAATTCCTCGCATGTTTCAAAACATACTTGGCTAATAAAGTATTGTTATGATGATTATGATTATTCTTAAACTGTGGCCCCTGGTTCTGGACTCCCCAACATCGGGAATATGTTTCCTGCATTCCTTAATAATTGTGTCCAATCCCTTAATAATTTTACGTGTTTCTATAAGATCCCCTCTCAACCTTCTAAATTCCAATGAATACAAGGCCAGCCGCTCCATTCTTTCATCATATGACAGTCCCGCCATCCCAGGAATTACCCTCGTGAACCTACACTGCACTCCTTCAAAAGCAAGAATGTCCTTCCTCAAATTAGGAGACCAAAACTGCACACGACACTCCAGGTGTGATCTCACCAAGGCCCTGTACAACTGCAGAAAGACCTCTTTGCTCCTGTACTCAACTCCTCCCATTATGAAGGTCAGCAACTTTTTTCACTGCCTGCATGCTTACTTTCAGTGACTGATGTACAAGGACACCCAGGTCTCGTTGTACTTCCCCTTTTCCTAACCTGACACCATTCAGATAATAATCTGCCTTGTTCTTGCCACCAAAGTGGATAACCTCACATTTATCCACATTATACTGCATCTGCCATGCATCTGCCCACTCACCCAACCTGTCCAAATCACCCTGCATCCTCATAGCATCCTCTTCACATTTCACACTTCCACCCAGCTTTTTGTCTTCTGCAAATTTGCTAATGTTACTTTTAATTCCTTCATCTAAATCATTAATGTATATTGTAAATAGCTGTGGTCCCAGCATTGTGGCACCCCACTAGTCACTGCCTGCCATTCTGAAAGGGACCCGTTAATCCCTACTCTTCGTTTCCTGTGTGCCAACCAATTTTCTACCCATGTCAATACCCTAACCCAATACCATGTGCTCTAATTTTGCCCAATATTCTCCTGTGAGGGGCCTTATCAAAGGCTTTCTGAAAGTCTGGGATTCACTATGTCCACTGGCTCTCCCTTGTCCATTTTACTTTAAATATAAAATCAGTTCCAACTTCTGGAGCAGTGTAGAAATCATTAATAAAATAAGAAAGCTTGAGGATGAGGAGAAAGTAACCCATGAATTTGTCATGAATATAAACGCCGTCTTGAAAATTATGTAAGAACACAATTCCCATACTCTAGCAACATGAATTGATGAAGATCTCAACACTTTCAGAAAGTCATGCACACATTTTTGCAAACTACATAGAAAAGTTTTTCTATGTCTTGAAATATACTTGAAATATACCATGAATTTTTCAAAGCTTTTCACTGTACCTCAGTATGCATGACAATAATCTAATTTAGATGTAGATGCGTGCTCTTTTTTGGACAACATGATGAAGGCTGCCCTAACTCAACTTCTTTCAGGCGGCTTTCATCATTTACCTTAATTCCTTTTATTTTGCCATCTTAAACTTACAATAAAGTACATAATCCATTTGATTGAAGAAATTGAAAGCATAGAAAGTGAATCAACCAATACTGAATGGATTTTCCTATTATAGAGAGAATTAAAACTGTTCTCAATACAAATTTGAAGGAGAATTCAGTAGTTATGTGCCTGAAGTTCGTGCTCTATTTCACTTCCAACCATTCAACATTTATGAAAGATTTGAAGCATCTTTCAATTTTCAGAGAGAATTGATTTTAAGTTAACCCTAATCCTGACAAAAAAATTGCAGTTTTAATGGCTTCAAAGGACTTTAATACATTTAACTGACACATTCTACTGAAACAATAATCTATTTTGAATTCTGAAATCAACATTCTACAAAGTGCTAAATGGTGATAAATGTTGGCGCTACCTGGAATGCTGAAAATACGCCCACAGTACTGGTGCAAATAGCAGTAGATGGAGGTGTCATGCTGAGTTACATGGGAACTCGACATCACAGCAGAGATCACAGCAGAACTAGAGAGCTAAGATTCTTTTCGCAAGGCAAAGAAACTCAAGAGGAGATTTGATAGAGTTGTACAACATCATGATTGGTTTAGATAGGGTAAAGAGGGGGAAGCTGTTTTCAGTCATGGATTGTTATGGGATTGGAGATATTGTTTATTTCAAGAAGAGTACCATTGTGATCTGAAATTTACTGTCTGTAAAAAGGGTGGAAATGGGATCAATTGAAAGTATATAGTATAAGTACTTTAAAGTGAATAATTCATACAATGGGGAAAAAATGGGATGATGGAATTAGCAAGTTGTAGTAAGGTGTTAAATGGATTTAAAGGGTCAATAACTAGTTAGTCTGCCATAACCATTATTGCTCTAATTTCACAAAATATAATGACTAAGAAATTAGAAAACACAGAATAAGATATCTCTCAAGTTTGATACAGCCACAAAAATGGACTTCTCTAACCCTAACTTCTCTCAAAAAAAAAATTCCTTTTACACTGTTGGGATATTTCTATAGACAACGATTATTTGGAAATTTAAAATTTATTAAAGCTTTGATGATGTCAGGAATTTACTCATGCGAATAATTCGTGGATTGAAATAATATTAATTTCACTATGAAATGTAGTGACAAAGATTGTAGACGAGAGCTGGAAATTAAAGTGATGATATCAGCAGAAAATGCTACATCAGTACCAATTATATTATTGAAAGCATTAACATTAATAGCTCCATTGAAATTGTGAATAAGTAATGTGCTGAAGTTTCATGTGTTTATTCTTTGATATCAATAGCGAATTTTAGCTTATTATTATAAGCAAGAATTTCTTATGTATGTATGAAGGATGCACCCATGTAATATTGTCTTCACTACTGTGTTTTGTGCAGGACCTGTGACAGTTGGTCAACTTCAACGGACTTTCCGCAGAGATAACCTGTCACCATATCCATTTATATCATCCACCCACAATCAAAGTCCTTTACATACAGTGTCCATTAAAAATTTATCTGGCTCTAACCCTGGTGGCCTAGATCGAACTCCGATTCCCCCACGTACATGGCACAGCTCTATTGGACTAGTGGCTGGACAAATTGATACCACCTCTTCATCACCATTTTCGGACAAAGCTATTCCATTTTCTGTCATACAACGATTTCCTACTGAGGTCACCTATACTCTGCAACCAAATCCCAATAATGTGCATGTCCAACAAGGATCTCAAGAGATAGGAAATACTGGCCAGAAATATACCAGTTATCTTACTTCTCCTTCACAGTATCATCAGGCCTTCTATCCAACAGGTATAATTTCATTATATTTCTAGTTATTGCTATACACTAAGTTGTTTTCTCTCATATTGATTGTATGAAATGCATTTTCCGATTGCTCAAAAGCACACAATCTCCTATCAAATATTACGTTATCCCAGTTCCCAATTGCATAAGGAACTGTGACAAAACTAATGATTTGGCATAAAGTTAATTCAGGGCAATATATGCTATATGTATTTATCCCTCTGTGCTAAGAGAAGTTATGGTAATTATTTAAACAGCATTGGTGAGCAATAGAGGAAATTATACATGGAGAGCGTCGTGCACATATTGTAAAATCATTCTAAAAATTAATTTAACTTAAATTCCAAATGAAAAATGGAATCACTTAAGAGGAATAAGCAAATATTTTGTAAGCAATATTAGTACAAGGAGAGATAAAGGGGCTGAGTCAAGTCTGCTTCCACTGTACTGCCACAGGACATCCTGGAGTTTCCAAAATTAGACCTGAACTTGTAATTAGGTATCTTTTGACATGCTTCTTGGGCTAACAGTATATTCTTGCTCAAAAATCATGCTCCAACCTAGTTATTTTTATTTGTATTTATAGATATTTTTTCATTTCCCATGTCATACATCATGCTTGATGGCCCAAACCATACTGTCTATTTTTCTTTTTGACCCTTCCAATGACTCCATCCGATAACTTATATTATCTTCGTTATATATTCTGTTAGCTCAGTGAACTTGAATTTCAACTTATTGCTAAAATATAGGAAAGTCTCAAGGCTTAAGTTATGTTTTGGACAGGAAAATAAAGAAAACACAACTATTATTCTTAATGTAGTTTTACTAAGACGGCCTCAAACTATTTGCAACTATCCTTTCAGTTCTTGGATCCGATGTGGCTTTCATTTTCCTTACTTTTGGTTTTTACAAATGAATCGGACAGCAAATTGATGAAGTGTTATTCATAGAACCATGATTTACAACAAATTTGGCAGGACCCACCATTATAACCCTTAGATACATTTTCCTCGTTGTTTGGGAAGATCCAGCTGATATTATGATATAAAGATATAAAGGCAGGGGGACCAACTTTGTGAGTTCTCGACATTAGACCAGAATCCATTAGATTATCATCAACCATCCTCTTTCAACTGATGGATCTGTAGTCCTCCAATTATTCAACACGGAGGACTACAGATCTATCAGTTGAAAGAGGATGGTTGATGGTAATCAGGAGGTTACCTTAGAGTTAGAAACATAGAAAATAGGGCGGCACGGTAGCGCAGCGGTAGAGTTGCTGCTTTACAGCAAATGCAGCACCGGAGACTCAGGTTCGATCCTGACTACGGGTGCTGCACTGTAAGGAGTTTGTACGTTCTCCCCGTGACCTGCGTGGGTTTTCTCCGAGATCTTCGGTTTCCTCCCACACTCCAAAGACGTACAGGTATGTAGGTTAATTGGCTGGGTAAATGTAAAAATTGTCCCTAGTGGGTGTAGGATGGTGTTAATGTACGGGGATCGCTGGGCGGCACGGACTTGGTGGGCCGAAAAGGCCTGTTTCCGGCTGTATATATATGATATGATATGATATGAAAATAGGTGCAGGAAGAGGCCATTTGGCCCTTCGAGCCAACACCCGCCATTTATTGTGATCATGGCTGATCATCCACAATCAGTAACCCGTGCCTGCCTTCTCACCATATCCCTTGACTCCGTTAGCCCCTAGAGCTCTATCTAACTCTCTTTTAAATTCATCCAGTAGAGGTCAATTCGTTGTCCAGGGATGTTCTGTCCAGGGAACAATTGTCTACTAGGGCAAATCGAAGTAGGCAATTGCTCCCCAACCAGTTATATCCTCTATCATCAGCAAAGAGATGGAAGGTGTTATTGATAGTTCAATTAGTTGACATTTACTCCTCATCAACCTGCTGACTGATATTCGGTTTGGGTTTAATGAAAACTACTTAGTTTCAAATATCATCGCAAACTTGATTTAAATTTAGACCAAATAGCTAAATTCTATAGTTGCAATGGTAGCTTTTGACAGAGTATGACATTAAGGACCCATGATATATCTGGTGTCAATGGTCAACAAGGGTAAAGCACTCAAGTGATTTGAGTCATAATTTATACAAAGGATGCTGGTTGTGGCTTTGAAAATAGAGACTGCTGGAAATAGCATGGCAGGCAGCATCTGTGCCAAGAGAAACAGAGTTACCATTCCTTAGAAGGCTTCGGATGTTTGGCATGCCCCCAACATCCCTCATCAACTTCTACAGATGCACTGTAGAAAACTATTTATCAGGATGCATCACAGCATGGTTTGGGAACAGTTTCTTCCAAGACCACTAGAAATTGCAGCGAGTCGAGGACACAGCCCGGTCCATCACGCAAACCAACCTCCCTTTCATGGACTCCATCTACACTTCGCGCTACCTTGGCAAAGACACCAGCATAATCAAGGACCAATCTTACCCTGGTCACTCCCTCTTCTCCCCTCTCCCATCAGGCAAAACATATAGACGTTTGAAAACGCCTCCCTCCACTTTCAGGGACAGTGTCTTTCCAGCTGCTGTCAGGCAACTGAACTTTCCTCTCACCACTAGAGAGCGGTCCTGACTTCCCATCTACCTAATTGAAGACCTTCGAACTATCTTTAATCAGACTTTATCTTGCACTAAAAATTATACATGTTACCCTGTACCCGTACACTGTGGACGGCTTGATTATAATCATATATAGTCTTTTCGCTGAGAGAAACAGAGTTACCATTCCTTAGATGGCTTCGGATGTTTGGCATGCATAACACACAAACAAAAAGCCTTTCATTGTACCTCAGTACACGTGATAATAATAAGCTAAGCTAAAATTTCAGGCCAATGATCTTTCAAATGGAATAGAAAACATTAGAAATAAGCTAGAGCTAGAGTAAATTGAATTACAAAGCAAGGGAAGTAATGGAATTTTCACCTTTCCTGCTCCAAAATGAATGATGATTCGTTGCTTGATTAACTAACTGACCAATCCCTGCCAATTCCACTTCATGTAAGTCATTCCTAGTGTGGAACACTTGTGCTCTTTCTTTCCATTAACTGTAAGTGGTTGGATTTTCTGAGGCTATGAGAGGGGCTAGGATTATTTTCTTCCTGTATACTTACTGGATCACTTCATAATTTTAAGAATCAGATCAGGCCTAAGTTTATTCTTTTCTGAACAATCAACTTTTCTGAACAATTTCTATGTTGCAGTTCTATGCTATCTTAATAATCAGCTTCAGGAATTTTAATGTCCAGGAAGTCTTTCTCTAACCTTAACTTTGGTAAGGAACAATCTACAAATCTTCCCTTTCAATAAATTAACTCTCACTATGATCTATTGCCTGCTGCAACTATAACTACCATCACAGAAAAAGGCAGGGACTTGAGGCCAGTGACAATCAAAGTGAGCAGGACAATGACTTTTCATAGATTTGGTTTCTTCCCAGGCTATATGATGAAATATTTACCGTATCTTGCACTTGATATTCCATTGTTGTTAAAAGGAAGTCACTAAGTTCCTCATTTCAGTTTCTCTTGCTGGATTCCAGTCTGCAGAGAGATTCTAGTAATCTTGTGCTCGCAAGTGCATTACTTTTACAGTGTTGCATGTTACTCTTCCTTATACTAGATACAAAAGGAATTTTGTTGAATATTCATCAGCTATAAAACTAAATGCCAGGAAATCATACGGGTTAGTAAATTTGTGGATTATGTAAAGGCAGATGAGATCGGTTTGAGTTAGCATCATGTTCAGCACAGACATTGTTCCTGTGCTGTACTATTTTATGTTCTATGTTCAATACCTGACATCCTGTGATAATCCAAGTATATTTGAACCATCAGTCCAAATCAAAGTTTTGTTCTTGGGTAAAAAGAGGTGGACTATTGCTGTATGTAAGCAATTGTGGTCCAAATGGTTATCAGTTAACTTACAATTTACAATTAATAATTTGCCAATGCTTTCAAATTTCATGACAGCAGTTGTGGAAATTGAATTCACTTAAATAAATATTGGAATATTTTACAACAAAAGCTATTCTTTGTTTTAATGATGAGGAAACGACACGATTGTCATGAAACCAATTTGGTTACATTAAGCCATTTAGGGGAGCAAATATCTTTGCTTAGCTGAAATGTGACTCCAGGGCCACAGCCAATTGTTAAGTCTCTCTAAAGCAGCTGAGCAAGACCTTCAGTGTATCAGAACCTATTACGTAAAACTGGAAATGAATCGTTATTACTGTTGAGTAAGCTAACTACAGAGGCACGACGGAGGAGCTGGCTAAAGTTGATTGGAAGGGGACCTTAGCAGAAATGATAATGGAGCAACAATGGCAAGAGTTTCTGGAAGTAATTCAGAAGACATAGGATCTTTTCATCCCAAAGAGGAAGAAATATACTAAGGGGAGATATAGGCCACCGTGGCTGACATAGGAAGTCAAAGACAGCATAAAAGCAAAAGAGAAGGCATATAATATGGCAAAGATTAGCAGGAAGCTGGAGGATTGGGAAGCTTTTAAAAACCAACAAAGGCAACTAAAAAAGCTTTTAAAAACGAACAGAAGGCAACTAAACAAGCAATAATGAGAGAAATGATGAAATATGGAAGTAATCTCGCCAATAATATAAAAGTGAATACCAAATGTTTGATCAGATTATATAAAGAGTCAAAGAAAGACAAGAGTGGACACTGGACTATTGAAAGATGAAGTGGGGAACAAAGAAATGGGGAACAAAGAAATAGCAGATGAACTGGATACATTTTTGCGCCAACCTTCAAAGTGGAAGACACTGGCAATATGCCAGAAATTAAAGTGACTTCAGGGACAGAAGTAAGTGCAAGATGTTATTACTGAGGAGAAGGTGCTTCGGAAGCTGAAAGGTCTGATGATGGATATCACTTGGACCAGATGGACTATACCCTAGGATTCTGAAAGAAGTGGGTATAGAAATTGTGGAGGCATTAGTAGTAATCTGTCAAGAATTACTAGAGTCAGCAATGGTTCCAGAGGACTAGGCTGGTGTTGAGCCCTCTACTTTTCACATTGTATGCTAATGATCTGGATGATGAAATTAATGGCTTTGTGGCCAGATTTGCGGATGATACAAAGATAAGTGGAGGGGCAGGTGGTATTGAGGAAGCAGGGAGCCTGCAGAAGAACCTGGACAGGTTGGGAGAGTGGGTAAAAATTGACAAATGGAATACAGCGTAGCAAAATGTCTGGTCATGCACTTGGGTTGAAGGAATAAGAAGAATACACTGTTTTCTTAATGGGGAGAGGATTCAGAAGTCGGTGGCGCAAAGGAACTTAGAAGTGCTGGAGCAAGATTCCCAAAGGTTAATTTGCAGGTTGAGTCAATTGTAAAGAAGGCAAATGCAATGTAGTATTCATTTCGAGAGGACTAGAATATAGAAACAAGGATGTAATATTTAGTGTATGGTGGTATATTCTATATCACTCTTGAAGTCTCAGTACACTTTTCTGGCTACCATGCTCTGCATTCAGATCAAGTAAGTAGATCCAGACAATGACTGCACGTGGTGAATCTATGTAGCGGGATAAATCTAGCTTGATTTTGCCCAACTGTAAATCTTTCCTAGTTTGTTGAACAAATCCAATATTTTTGGCTGATTATTGCCTCATTTACCTGAATGGTTTAATTAAAAAATGAGATACATTATACTGACTGGATCCTCTCCAAGGAGAAATCTAATTATTTAATGGTTGGTTTATCATGAAAATATTGTTCCTTCAAAAATTCTTTCATTGTGTTAATCCCAAAATAGCACCAGATAATTTCCTCTTTCACTATTGTTGCTATGTTTTGTGGCCTCACGCACTAGAACATCAAACTACGATTCAGCATATTAAACATAGTTTTCATAAACAGATTTCTCAGATGTTTTCTATTTCAAATGAATTCAGTTTGAGAGGATCTACATGTTTGCATGTGGTTATTATTGTGTTAACGCAAATTTGTTTCTAAGTTTTTGCAATCACATCAGAAAATAACTAATAAATCTGAACTTTTTTAATTTTTCATGTGATCATATTGCTTCAATTCTCCACTGGAAAGCCAAGTATCAAGCAAATCGCCCCCAAAAACTTGTTATTGGGCCAAACTTTGGGATTCCCATTCAAGACCACAATATAAAATTCCATGATTTCTCAGTCCTTCTGATGGGAAATTTACTCTCTGTTTGCATTCCTGGTGAGATGTGGGGCAAAACTAGCAAGCAGATTCACTTCAATGGGGAAGGACAATGGTAAACACAAGAACTAAGTAGAAACATTTATTTTTATTTCTTTACTTGAGTTAATTTATATTTATTTAATTGTTTAATAGTGTCAGAAACAATCACAAACGTTCAATCTCTTTGACAGTTTTGACAGCCAGTAAGCTTGAAGTTATGGCTTACCAACTGATACCCATTCTGTGGCTGGGGCATGTTGTTTATGAAAATAAAGGCTTTATGTTACTCAGTCTTGTTAATCAGTTCGGAGCCAGGTTATCCAAGGAATTTCACACTATGGGGGTTCTGCTCAGGTAAGAATGGGTTCTGCATGCAGCAGACTGGAAAGCATGCGTATTAGTGATTTGCAGGTGATTCGGGCCAATATGCCCTTGTGAAATTTGTCATGTGGCATTTTAAAGATATTTTACTGACAAGGGTTTTCTTTTTCTAGCTGTCTTGCAGTGTTGTCCTCCTAACTCCCACCTGGATCCAATGACAGGTTGTCCCAATACAAACACTTCTTCTTATCCTAACTACAACTATTATCAGGTGCGTTCATACGACATAGAACATAGAACATAGAGCATAGAACATTAAATATAGAACAGTACAGCATAGGAGCAGACCCTTCAGACAACCATGTTAGCACTGGCAATGCTTATAATCTAACTAATCCCTAATGCCTATACATGGTCTATATTCTTCTATTTCCTTCATTTTTATGGGTTGTCGAAATGCCCCTTAAACGTTGTTATTGTATATGCTTTGACCACATTCCCAGGCATGGCATTCCTGGCATTTATCATTCTCTGTTTAAAAGGTTTACCTCAATAACATTTTTTAAAACGTTGTCACTCTCACCTTAAGCCTATGGCCTCTAGTATTTAACATTTCTGTCCTTGGCCTCCTCCATTGCCAGAGGGAGGTCACACACAAACTGGAAAACAGCACCTCATGGACTACTTGGATAGCTTACAACCCAATAATGTGAACATTGAATTCTCCAATTTCAAGTAATAGCCCCTCCCCCCCCCCACTTTTTCCTCTGCCCCCACCCCAGTCCACACATAATTCTCTCAATATCTTCCACCGCCCGAGCCACCAACTTTCCTTTGCTCTGTTCACTCATCTCCCATATTTTCCACCCTCTATCCCCACCACGGTCCCTTTCCACCCATATCCCTCCTCCAGCATTACATTTCACTTCTCTTTACTTATCTGATACCCTTTTGTTTCCTTTTCACCTCTATCCTTTGTCACTACTCTACCAATCTGCCAATCACCCCCACGACCTGCACCTGTAATCACCTCTATTCACCTATCACTTACCAGACTACCCCCCCCACCCCACCCACAGTCTGAAGGAGGGTCCCGATCAGAAACATGTCCAATTCCTTCACAGATGCTGCCTGATCCTTTGCATTCCTTCAGCACTTTGTTTTTTAACACCCTACCCACTCTACATCAATGCTCCTAGGGGTCCTGCCGTTTACTGTATTGTTGCCCTTGCATTTAACCTTCCAAAATGCACATCTTCGCACTTATCCGGATTAAGTTCCATCTGCCATTGCTGCACATAAATTTCCAACTGATCTACATCCAGAGGTATCCTCTGACAACCTTCCTCACTATCCATAGCTCTGCTAATTTCCGTGGTGTCTACAAACTTACTAACCAGCCACCCAACATTTTAATCCAAATAATTTAACATATTACAAACAACATAGATGCCCACACTAATGTTTGTGGAATATCATTGGTCGCAGACCTCCAAAGTGAAAATTCTGTAGTTTAGAAAATAAGCTCAGAACTATTAAAAGATGTTTTATAAAACGATGTCCTTTTAAGCTTGCCTTGAATCCTCTCTTATTGAAACAAAGATTAATTATTTTACTTTGAGTTTTTTAACATGTGATTTAAGTAGCAGAAGGGGAGTTTGAGACAAACATCCTAAATATAATACATTTGTGGAGATAAGGGTTGAATGAGTTATGATGGTCCCCATTCCTGGTTAAAGCACAGTTTTACAATACGACTGTCAATGTTATAGTTTGCATTGAATTGCATTGAATATAGAATCAAAGTACAGTCAATTTGAATAGTGCAGATCCAAAAGAAAGATTGCAGATGCTGAAAATCTGAAATAAAACAGAAAATGCACAAAATGCTCCATGGGACAGTTAACGTTTCAGGTTTATAAATGTAATTGATCAGAAACGTTAGCTTCTGTTTACATACCTAGCTGCCCAAATATATAATTTTGTGCCAATTGAAATAAAAAATATTCATCATCCAAATTAAAATTGTTTCAATTCTGTGAGATGTACCTTTTTGCTTTAATTTAATGTTAAATGGAATTTGACTTATCTGCTAATCTGATCATTTGAATTATCTCCTTCCATTAGCTCATGATATCTCCAGTAATGAAATAGTTTCCATAAACTATCTCCACGGCACCAGTGCAATGTATGCCACTACAAACACTAACAGCTTAAACAAGATGAGAAACTGCCCCATACTTCATCCAGAGTATTGAAGATAAATAAAACAATTGATGTTTAAAAAGAGTGCCAAAAGGAATATCCTAAAGGAAATTAAGACATATCTACATTGTCTTTTATAGTCTGAGTTTTGCTGTGAAAGGTGTGGTCGCTTGTAGAAAACACAGCAAGCACCCACAAAAAGCCCGGGCTAGTGACCGGATCATGTGTTTTTACTGGAGGGGAAAATATTTACCAGGATGACAGAACTCTCTTTTTCTTGCATAATATCATATTACATCTACTCAAAATGCTAGAAGGGCTTCACCATAATATATAAAAAGTCATGCATGGTCCATTATGAGTGTTAGAAACAGTGCAGCACTATTTTGTTTTACAAGATAAATGGATTGTCTCACTCCAATGCCTGCCTTCAGTTACCTTGGCCCATTTTCTTCCTTTCTAGTTCCTATTTCTAAATCATTCCATTACTCCTTTCAAATCAGTTTGATTTTAAGTGTATTTATTTTGACACCTCTTTACAATTTATTCAAAGATGGCTTAGTAATAATTTTAAATCAAAGTTTCTGTGACACATTTTTTTAAATTGCCCCCTTTTATTTGCAAATAAAATTAAGTCATAAGGTCATACGTGATAGGAGTAGAATTAGGCAATTCGCCCCATCAAGTCTTCTCCACCATTCAATCATAGCTCATCTATCTCTCCCACCTAACCCCATTCTCCTGCCTTCTCCCCTTAACCTCTGACACCTGTACTGATCAGGAAAGTCACAATCTTCTGATGAAATGTCCCATTTCAAATGTCAAGTTCAGTTGGAGGACCTATTATATCTGTTATTGTTGTAGCAATTAACATTCTTGGTGTTCATTACATCTAACATTATTGTAAACTAAGACTAATATTGCCTTTGGTCATAAGCACCAACATATATTTCTGAAAGTACGTGTGGGGAACAGAGAACAGAGATGCCTGAGGTTTTATTTTTAAAAAGTGAGGAATAAAGCACTCTTTAACCCTGTGAATTTATTAGGAACGGAAAGGTTGGTTTAGAAATTAATCTGAATGTTCAAAGATACACTAAATGATCATTGAACAACATACCAGTGACTACTTGGTTGTGGGTTGGCAACTGAAGTTCACCAGTGCAAAAAACTAAGGGCAAATGACCAGTTGCACAGTTGGAGCCAGACAAGAGGAGAAAAGCAAGCCAAAATTCCTACAAGCGATGTGGTCCTGAATGTGAGAGGGGTTTATTTTGTTCATCTTTCTTTGATTTGGGGGATTTGAGCATTGCTGCCAATACCATCAATGTTTCCCATCCATTGTTGTCCTTAAAAGTTGGTGATGAGACACCTAATTGAACCACTGTGATGAAGGTAATCCCTTCTGAGGAAGATATACCTACAATGTTGTTCAGTAGGAATTTTGGGACATATTAATGATTTAGACTAAGTGGTAATGTAGGAAAATAATATGCTTCCAAATCAGGATGTGTATCTAACAGAGGAACCTTCAGGTGATGGTGTTTCTGCAGGCTCTTTGTGTCAATGTCACTTGCCAGCCTATATCTATAGAGTCAATAGGGCTGCAAGCATGCACTAGTTTATTTCCAGAGATGCTAAATATGGAACTGAATATTTGGCAATCATTAACAAGTGCCTGTAATTAGTTTGATTGAAATAGAGCTGTCATTCATTTAAAACTGTGGATTGGAAGAACAGAAGCAATGGAAACATCAGTAACAAAATAAGCCCAATCATAATTTGCAATAATTGTGGAAGCGACTCAAGTTTGCACAATGAACATGGAAAACAAGCACAAAAGGAATGGGAGTCTAACTTGTCTATGAATGTCTCCTAAAACATATTCAGTTGTGTAAAGTTAGGACAGAGGCTGTAGGATGATGTTTGCAAATGCCTGCATTGCAGTCCATGTCAACGTCAACTATGGCAGTACCCCAACACGTTAGAGACTCCTCCACACTCACCACATTCAAAACATCGCTGAAGTCTCACCTGTTCAGTACTGCCTTCAACCACTGAAGGTCACCTCACCTTCTGTCTCCTTTCTCTGTTCGTTTATTTATTTACTTATTTATCTATTTATTCATTTCCCTATGTTCTCTAAATCTCTGTAAAGCGTCTTTGAGTATATGAAAAGCGCTATATAAATAAAATACATTATTATTATTATTATTAAATATATATTTTGTACAATTTTGTCAGTTTAGGAGCTCTATTGATGAACGGGTTTTCTGAAGCACAAGCAGTGACTGTTGGCATGGTGCAAAGTCAACAAATTATTAGAACAATCAATGTGTGATACTAAATTGACACAATTTTTGCAATTTTCAAATGCCACTCTACAATCTACAATGCACAGGAGAAATCCAAGATCAAATCAGAGACTGCCCACTTTACAACGTTTACAGATTGCAGCTCAGTTTCCTTGACCTCTTAGAAAAACAATGCTTCTGCAGGATGTGTTTGCCACATTAAATGATAATTGACTTCTACAGCTCACAGTGATAGACGCAATCCCTGTTTAAATGCCATTTAGACATATGACTGCAGGTAGTATAATTTCCCTCTATTTTCTATTTCTTTGTTCCAGACACCTTTGGAAAGCTTTTCACATTTGTCATCACATAAATGCAGAAGGCAGATGATGTATGGATTGATTGCCTCAACAGGGTACTAAGTAAATTTGCCCATTACCGATCATAGCTACAATATGCAGGCACTTAGATTCACCTCTCTAATTTGATTCCTAGAGGTACAAAGTACCATTATAATTAACCACAGAGATAGTTTTGATATCATCCCCAACTTTTTAAATCATACCATATCCCCTAAGTCGAGTAAATTTTAAGTTTAATTTCTTTAAAAGTGGATGTGTGTCCCAAGTAAACTGGGTAAGGAAGAAAATTGCAGTCTGAACATAATTTTGCAATCCTCTTTGGAGGACTGAAAGACCTTTTAAGAAGAAAGGGATATGAAAGGAATAGACCAAGTAATAAAATGTTAATCAGCTTAACATCAATGGTGAGCTTTGTGCTGATCCCTCACTTTTAGTGGCATACAATTCAATGATTTGGAATTAAATTTAGATGCTATGTCAGTCAACAAACTACTAGATCATCATTAATTCCCATCTGCCATTCAGAGGATGAAAACTTTTTTTTAATCTATCCGTGCCAATATGTGATTCCAGACCTTTAGCAATGTGACTCATCTCTAGCTCTTAACCAACTAACCAACTATAAACCATCCAGTTAAGAAGGTTATTCACCATCACAATTGTTATCTCAAGAGTAATTAGTCCTAGAACCTTTTAAAAACATTAACTTCTCAAAAATCTGATCAGAATGTTGTCTCTTCCTTGAATGCTTCTACTCTTCTGAAACAGATTTACTCCAATTAGTTGTTTCCAAAAAACATTTCAGAAATCTTATCTCAGCCTCGTAAAATAGCCTTTACTCTAATTTAGAGCATTTACTGCTGGTGTGCCTTTACTCTAAATACAACTGAATTATGATCATTATCTCCAAAATACTCCCCATTACTGTTAATTTTCCTAACAAGAATCATTGCCTAAAACTAAGTCCAGAGTTACTCTCTTGTTGAGATGCACATATTGCTTAATAATTCTTTATGAGAATTCTGCATGTATTATCTTTTTACACTGACTCTGTCTCAGTTAATGTTAGAGCACTAGAATTCACCTGTGATAAAAAAAATATTTGCATCTCAGATACCTAAATATATGTGGACCTGCATCTCCGAGAGTGCAAACGGAGAAGTAATTTAATTGAAATATGCAAAATTCTTACATGGATTTGCAATTAATTTAGGGTTGATGCTCAGTTGCTGATAGGTAGCCGGTCACAGTGCGAACTCCATCTTCATGTTCGTTGACGACATCACCGTTGTTGGACAATAGACAATAGACAATAGGTGCAGGAGTAGGCCATTCGGCCCTTTGAGCCAGCACCACCATTCAATGTGATCATGGCTGATCATTCTCAATCAGTAGCCCGTTCCTGCCTTCTCCCCATACCCCCTGACTCCGCTATTCTTAAGAGCTCTATCTAGATCTCTTGAATGCATTCAGAGAATTGGCCTCCACTGCCTTCTGAGGCAGTGAATTCCACAGATTTACAACTCTCTGACTGAAAGAGTTTTTCCTCATCTCCGTTCTAAATGGCCTACCCCTTATTCTTAAACTGTGGCTCCTGGTTCTGGACTCCCCCAAAATTGGGAACATGTTCCCTGCCTCTAACGGGTCCAACCCTTTAATAATCTTATATGGTTCGATAAGATCCCCTCTCATCCTTCTAAATTCCAGTGTATACAAGCCTAGCCGCTCCAGTTTTTCAACATATGACAGTCCCGCCATTCCGGGAATTAACCTAGTAAACCTATGTTGTACGCCCTCAATAGCAAGAATATCCTTCCTCAAATTTGGAGACCAAAACTGCACACAGTACTCCAGGTGCTCACTAGGGCCCTATACAACTGCAGAAGGACCTCTTTCAACTCCTCTTGTTACGAAGGCCAACATTCCATTGGCTTTCTTCACTGCCTGCTGTACCTGCATGCTTCCTTTCAGTGACTGATGTACTAGGACACCCAGATCTCATTGTACGTCCCCTTTTCCTAACTTGACACCATTCAGATAATAATTTGCCTTCTTATTCTTACCACCAAAGTGGATAACCTCACACTTATCCACATTAAACTGCATCTGCCATGCATCCGTCCACTCACACAACCTGTCCAAGTCACCCTACAACCTCATAGCATCTTGCACACAGCTCACACTACCACCCAGCTCACACTACCACCCAGCTCACACTACCACCCAGCTTTGTATCATCTGCAAATTTGCTAATGGTATGTTTAATCTCTTCATCCAAGTTATTAATGTATATTGTAAATAGCTGCGGTCCCAGCACCGAGCCTTGCAGTACCCCACTAGTCACTGCCTGCCATTGTGAAAGGGACCCATTTATCCCCACTCTTTGCTTTCTGTCTGTCAACCAATTTTCTATCCATGTCAGTACCCTACCTCCAATACCATGTGCTCTAATTTTGCCCAATAATCTCCTACGTGGGACCTTGTAAAAGGCTTTCTGAAAGTCGAGGTACACCACATCCTCCCCAGTCAATTTTCCTAGTTACACCCTCAAAAAATTCCAGAAGATTAGTCAAGCATGATTTCCCCTTCGTAAACCCATGCTGACTCAGAACGATCCTGTTACTGCTATCCAAATGCTCCGCAATTTCGTCTTTTATAATTGACTCCAGCATCTTCCCCACCACTGATGTCAGACTAACTGGTCTATAATTTCCCGTTTTCTCTCTCCCTCCTTTCTTAAAAAGTGGGATAACATTAGCTACCCTCCAATCCACAGGAACTGATCCTGAATCTATAGAACATTGGAAAATGATCACCAATGCGTCCACAATTTCTAGAGCCACCTCCTTAAGTACCCTGGGATGCAGACCATCAGGCCCTGGGGATTTATCAGCCTTCAGTCCCATCAGTCTACCCAACACCATTTCCTGCCTAATGTGAATCTCCTTCAGTTCCTCCGTTACCCTAGGATCTCTGGCCACTAGAACATCTGGGAGATTGTTTGTATCTTCCTTAGTGAAGACAGAAGTACAGATGGTGATGAATCAGAGTATAGAAGTGAGATCGACCAATTGACCAAATGGTGCCAGCACAACAACCTGGCTCTCAATATCAGTAAACCAATGAACTGATTGTGGACTTTGGAAGAGGAAGGATGAGGACCCACAATCCTGTTTATATCAAACATGGTGGAGAGAATCAAAAACTTCAAATTCCTGGGCATGCATATTTCCAAAGATCTTTCCTGGACCCAGCACACTGATGCAATTATAAATAAAGCACATCAGACTTCCGGTGGCGCTATGCTCTGATAAAGCCACGCGTCAACTAGCTCCGAAGAAAATCCGATCTTAAAGGGGAAAGAACGGGACAGGTCCACTGAAATTTGGCGATAACTTTCAACGAAGGGTGAGTGAAGTCATTAGATCGTGACTCCTACCGTTTATATGTCGATAAGTCGCACTCCCCCGTTAAAAACTGCTGCAAAACGAGCTGGCAAGGCCAGGCTGCCGGAAGAGGAATCAGGTCAGATGGAAGCATCAGCCTCAGCCTCAGCCTCAATTCCAGTGCCGACCCAAGAAGAAATTCCCAAACAGTCCCGAAAGCCACAGCCTAAAAAAATTGGATTGGAGGAATTTCGAACCATAGTTGGTGAGGAGCTTTCAAGTATGAAGGATGATTTTCAGGAAATGAAAGATGAATTAATATCGTTGAAAGGATTGAAGGGAGAAATATCAACTATCATCAGTGAGAAGTTATCATCAGTGACGAAAGAAATATGTGATAGTATGAACGAACATATGGTGGAAGTAAACTCTAAACTACAAAAGCTGGATTCCGACTTTACCAGTAAGTTGGAGCATATTACTACTACGGTACATCAACATGACGAGGCTATACGCGAGTTGGAAGTTCTAGCTGAGACAAGTGCTGAAACAACAAAAAGGGTATTAACGGAGACTCAACGCCTATCTGATCTACTAGCGAAAGTAACCGAGAAATGCATTGACTTAGAGGGTCGCTCTAAACGTCAGAACCTAAGGATTGTTGGAGTTAAAGAAGGCCAAGAGAAAGATAAAAATCTCTGTGATTTCACTGCTGAACTCCTACGGGATGTTTTGAAACTGGACACAAAACCTTTGCTGGATCGAGCCCACAGAGCACTGAGAGCTCGGCCAGCTGCTGACGCTCCCCCAAGGCATCTGATATTAAAGGTACACTACTCTCACGTCTTAGTAGATATTTTGTCGAGAATCGCTATCAACAGAAACTTATCATTCCAAGGCGACAATATCCGTATTTTTAGAGATTATCCTGCTGAGGTGGTTAAGAAAAGAGCACTTTTTAATGAGACAAGATCAATTCTGAGGAAGATCCCATCGCTCAGATTCGGAATGTTGTACCCGGCCAAACTGCGAGTCACCTACAAGCAGACAGAAACCTTTTATACTGATCAAAATAAAGCATTCGAATTCACCCGAGAGATTGAAAACTCGCTGAAGGGATGAATACCACTTCACGGCTGTAATCACTGGCAGAGAACTGATTGGGCTATAAGGCGTTATAATTTAAAGTTCCAAGACCAGTGAATAAGCTATATGACTATTAATCTTTATTAACAAAAAAATATTATTAATCACTACCAATAAGAAGTTCAAGTAACACTTGACTCATGTAAATTTTACTTTTAACATTTAACTAATACACCCTAGGGGCCTATTTTGGATTAAATTCCTTTGGGCCTGTCCTGTTTATTTCCCCTTGCTTCTAAAAATATATATATTTTTAAACCGGAGCTAGTATTAATTTTGTCACAAGCTACGGAAGTCCTTAATTTTTTTGCCACCATAGGGTGGCTTTCACTAACTGCACTAATTGTAGTTGTAGTTTTAGATGTTTCTTTTCTTTTCCTGCACTCTTTTAACTCTCTACGTTCTTATCTTACTTCTAATTTTTTTCACTATGTTATTATTAAGTATTTATATCATTTTGGGAGATACTTTCGGGTGATACTCCGAATATCACAAAAGACCACCCAACCTCCACTCAAGAAGAATGCTATGGTTCGTGTGACAAACCATTTACTTTATCACAGACCATTTAATCTTTAAGATGCAAGATACTACTACGAAATCTGGAGGTAAAGGTATTACATTTTGTAGCTGGAATGTCAAGGGCATTAATGAACCAATCAAAAGAGGTAAAGTACTTTCACATCTAAAATCAATTAATGCTGATATAATGTTTCTTCAGGAAACCCATCTCAAAAACGTGGCACATAATAGACTGAAAGGCAAATGGATTGACAAATTGCTTCATTCATCATTATCCTTTAAATCAAGAGGGGTAGCCATTTTAATCCGTAAGGGTATACCATTCAAACATACCTCTTCTATTGTTGATACTGAAGGTAGATATGTCATATTAGTGGGTGAACTGTATTCTACAAAACTGATATTGGTGAATATCTATGCACCAAACTTTGACAACCCTCTATTTTTTAAGAAAATATTTAATACTATTCCAGAATTTGGACAATACAATTTGATAATTGGAGGAGATTTAAATTGTACATTAGATCCTTATTTGGATAGATCGTCAACTCAAAGGAAAATAAAATCCAAGTCATGTGAATGATTAAATTCATATATAAACAGTGCAAATATAAAAGACGTTTGGAGAATTGAAAACCCCTCAGGCCGTGAGTATTCTTTTTATTCACCAGTGCATAAAACATATTCAAGAATTGACTACTTCTTAGTGGACTCCAAACTCATTCCTTATACGTATAATTCAAAATATCATAACATTATTATATCCGATCATTCCCCTCTAACATTTAGGGTAAAACTACAAGGAGTAACGGAGAAACAGACTAATTGGAGATTCAACCCACAAATCTTAAACGAAACAGCATGTTACGACTATCTCAACTTGCAGATTAAAACCTTTTTTCAGACAAATGACCTCCCTGAAACATCTGCCTCCCTGCTCTGGGAAACATTCAAAGCGTTTGTGAGAGGATGTATTATTGCCTTTCAGGCATCCCAAAAAAAGAAGAACCGAGCTGAACAACATGAGCTAGAAAGACAGATAAAACAGCTAGACACAACAAACGTGATCGCTCCTTCCATTATAATATAGTATGTAGGTTAATTGGCTGGGTAAATGTAAAAAATTGTCCCTAGTGGGTGTAGGATAGTGTTAATGTACGGGGATCACTGGGCGGCACGGACTTGGAGGGCCGAAAAGGCCTGTTTCCGGCTGTATATATATGATATGATGATATGATATGATATGATATGATAATACATAATAAAATTGCTGCTCTTAAATATAGGTTAAATCATATACTTTCAGCTCAAATCTTAAGGCTTTTTCAGCACACTAAACAAATATATTTTGAATTTGGAGATAAGCCACAGAAATTGCTAGCCCGACAACTCCGTAAATTAGAAGACGAATCCACAATTCATAAAATCAGATCAGACAACGGAGACTTGCTTAAATTACCCAAGGACATTAACGAGAGATTTTTGCAATTTTATCAGACATTATACTCATCAAACATAATAGATAGCCCTGCGAATATGCAAAACTTTCTGCAGAAATATAACCTCTCTGGTTTAAATGACAATGAGAGAAATTTACTGGGCGCAGAAATAACTACGAATGACATTGAAGATGTCATTAAGTCCTTGAAAAATGGGAAGACCCCGGGTCCTGATGGGGTAAATAATGAATTTTATAAAATATTTAGTGACTTGATCTCCCCACGCTTACAAACTGTATATAGTTACGCCTTTAAACAACAGATATTACCACAAACTTTGACTGAATCAACAATAATACTTATCCCTAAAAAAGATAAGGATTCTGAAGACCCTGGTTCGTATAGAGCCATAGCTCTTTTAAATACTGATCAGAAGATATTAGCTAAGGTTTTAGCCCATAGATTAAGTTTAGTCATTGATAAATTAATACACCCTGACCAATCAGGTTTATATCTAAACGATATTCTTTCTATAACCTAAGACGTTTGTTCAATATAATATACTCAAATAGAATATTAAACGAAGACTTAGCAATCATTTCGCTAGACGCTGAAAAAGCATTTGATCAAGTGGAATGGCCCTATCTTTTCTCCGTGATGGAAAAATTCCAACTCGTGGCTCATGGGTGAAACTTTTATATAAAACTCCAACAGCTAGAATATTGACAAACCAAATGTTGTCACCAAAATTTAACTTATCCAGAGGTTGTAGACAAGGATGTCCACTATCTCCGCTTCTATTTGCCCTCGTTATAGAACCACTCGCCGAGAGTATCAGATCACACCCAGACATTCACGGCTACAACACTAAACATACAATTAACAAAATTTCCTTATATGCGGATGATGTACTATTATACATCACAAACCCTGAAATTAGCATTCCGAATTTACTAAATCTCATAACTCAATTTGGCTCATTCTCCGGATATAGAATTAATTGGTTCAAAAGCGAAATCATGCCAATTACGGAACAAAATCCAGCTATACTTCAACAATTCCCTTTTAAAATTGCCTATGAAAAGTTCAAATACCTTGGAATCTACGTGACTAGGAAATATACTTCTTTATTTAAATCAAATTTCCCTTCTTTAGTTACTAAATTACATAGAAATATCCAATTTTGGAAAACACTCCCCATTTCACTAGCTGGTCGAATTAATGCTATAAAGATAATAATAATAATAATAATGCATTACATTTATATAGCGCTTTTCAAACACTCAAAGACGCTTTACAGGGATTACTAGAACATAGAGAAGTAAATAAATAGATAAATAAGTAAATAGATAAATAAGTAAACGAACAGAAAAAGGAGACAGAAGGTGAGGTGACGGTCAGTGGTTGAAGGCAGTGCTGAACAGGTGAGACTTCAGTGATGTTTTGAATGTGGTGAGTGAGGAGGAGTCTGACGGTTTGGGGTAGTGAGTTCCATAGGGTGGGAGCAGCGATGGAGAAAACCCTGTCCCCCCAGGATCTGAGTTTGGTCCGGATGGGGGGACGACAGGAGATTGGCAGCAGCAGAGCGGAGGGTGCAGGTGGGAGTGTGCCTGTGGAGGAGGTCAGTCAGGTAGGATGGGGCCAGGTTATGGAGGGCTTTGTAGGTCATGAGGAGGATTTTGTACTGGATTCTCTGGGGGATGGGGAGCCAGTGGAGCTTGTAAAGGACGGGGGTGATATGGTCACGGATCGGGGAGTGGGTGAGTAGACGGGCAGCGGAGTTTTGAATGTATTGAAGTTTACTGATGATTTTTGAGGGTGAGCCATAGAGGAGGCTGTTGCAGTAGTCCAGACGGGAGGTGATGAAGGCGTGGATGAGGGTTTCTGCAGCTGTGGAGGAGAGGGATGGACGGAGACGGGCAATGTTTTTGAGGTGGAAGAAGGCTGTCTTTGTGATGTGTTTGTCGAAGGAGAGGGTTTGATCAAAGATGATTCCAAGATTCCGGATGTGAGGGGAGGTGGATACTGGGAGACCATCATATCATATCATATCATATCATATATATACAGCCGGAAACAGGCCTTTTCGGCCCACCAAGTCCGTGCCGCCCAGCGATCCCCGTACATTAACACTATCCTACACCCACTAGGGACAATTTTATTGATACTTAAAAATCATCAATATTGAGGATGAAGTTTTGGGTGGATTTGGTGAGCGTTTTTGGACCAATGATGATGATTTCAGATTTGTTGCAGTTGAGTTTGAGGAAATTTGATTGAAGCCAAGATTTTATTTCAGTGATGCAGTTTGTCAGTGTAGAGTGTGTGGTGGTGGAGATTGACTTGGTGGAGATGAGGAGCTGGATATCATCGGCGAAGCAGTGGAAGTTGAGACCATGACGGCGGATTAATTGACCAAGGGGGAACAGGTAGAGGATGTCAGAGAGGTAAGATTTGAACCAGGATAGGGCTGTGCCGGTGATGTTAAAGGAGGTTTCAAGTCGGGTGAGGAGAATGGAGTGATTTATGGTGTCAAAGGCGGCGCTGAGGTCAAGTAGGATGAGGATGTTGAGGTTGCCAGCGTCAGAGGAGAGGAAAAGGTCGTTTGTGATTTTGAGGAGCGCAGTTTCAGTACTGTGGTTGGAGCGGATTGGAAAGTTTCATACAGGAAGATGATCTTCCTCCCACAGCTACTATACTTATTTCAAGCAATTCCGATACACCTTCCAAAAAATTTTTTCAAAAAAATGGATTCAATTATTACTAATTTTATTTGGGATTATAAGACCCATAGAATAAATAAAAGACATTTATGCAAGTCTAAAACTAATGGAGGATTTGCTTTACCAAACTTCCTATTTTATTACTGGGCAGTTAATATTAAAAATATAACCTTCTGGCTGAACGACATTGATCGGCAACCAGATTGGTTAAAGTTGGAGAAGGAGGATTGCTTACCATTTGATATTGGTGCGATCTTATTCGCCCCAATAACTTTGAATAAAAAAACATATGGAGGAAATCCGATTATACATAGTGTTATCCGTATTTGGAAACAATTAAAACTCACTTTAAAATTGAGTAATTTATCTCTCTTCCTACCCATTGCAAATAACCCTTCTTTCAAACCGTCTGTTTCAGATAGAGGATTCATTCAATGGAAAAGTTATGGAATTAAAATGGTGGGAGACCTCTATCATAAGGGAACTTTTCTCTCTTTTCAGGAATTACAACAGAAGTATGGATTACATGCTAATAATTTTTTTAGATATTTACAAATCAGAGATTATGTAAAATCACATACACAAGAATATAGATTTAGAGGCCCAGGAATTCTTGATGAATGCTTGAACCGTCACTACAATACAAATAAATTAATATCTTATATTTATAACACTCTTTTAGATACCGACATTCCGTCATCAGAATCATATAGACGAGCATGGGAGGACGAATTGGCTCAACCCATAACGCAAGACATATGGGACGAAAGTTTACAACACATACATCAATGCTCCTTAAACACTAGACATTAATACAATTTAAAATATTACACAGATTACATTATTCGAAGACAAAATTAAACAGGATCTTCCCAAGTATCTCTCCTATTTGTGATAAATGTCAATTTCAAGAAGCCAATTTAACTCACACTTTTGTGACTTGTACAAACATGCAAAATTTTTGGATCGATATTTTAAAAATCATTTCTAAAGTTATCGATAACCAACTGGATTTAGATCCAAAATTAATCATTTTAGGATTATCAGAACACATTACAAACTTTACACTAAGTCAGAGACGCTTTCTTGACTACAGTTTAATAACTGCGAAAAAATTAATACTTAAATTTTGGAAAAAAACAGTAACCCCCACAATTAAAATGTGGATTACGGAAATGACCGAAACCTTGCATTTGGAAAAAATAAGGTTTGCCTTAATTGACAAACCAGATCTATTTTTTAAAATATGGTCTCCATTTATTGAATTTTTAAAAAGGTAAATGGGTTTGTCACAAAACTAAAATTTAAAACTAAAGTTAAAACTTGAGTTTAGGGTTGGATGTACAACTATACTCATTAACTCCCGGATCTATCCCCATAATCTTTATGTTAGTAATTCTCTTTTTTCTTTGCTCTCTATTACTTTATAGTCTTTTTTTCCAGCCTCTTTTCATCTTTATTTTTTCTTTAAAAATTTAAAAACTGAAGCTATGTAAGAACTCTATAACCAGTTTGTCGTTTATTATTATTTGTACATATGCTTTAAAAAATAAAAAATAAAAAAATAATAATAATAAAGCACATCAATACCTCTACTTCCTGAGAAGATTACAGAGATATGGTATGTTAGAGAGGATTCTCTTGAACCTCTACAGCTGTACAGTAGAGAGCACATTGACAGTATGCATGATGGCCTGGTTCGGCAATTTTAATGCCCAGGAATGGAAAAGACTGCAAAAAGTTGTGAACACTGCCCAGTCCATCACCGGCTCTGACCTCCGCACCATCGAAGGGCTTTATTGGAGTCGCTGCCTCAAAAAGGCAGCCAGCATCATCAGAGTCCCACACCATCCTGGCCACACACTCATTTCACCCTTGCCATCGGGAAGAAGGTACAGGAGCCTGAAAACTGTAATGTTTAGGTTCAGGAACAGCTTCTTCCTTATAGCCATCAGGCTATTAAACACTACAACCTCAAATAAGCTCTGAATTACAATAGACTATTATTATTATTATTATTATTAGTGCACTACTATTATTTGTTTTTTGAGTACATGTGTGTATATATATGTGTGTGTATATATATATCAGTCAAATCATTATGACCTGATGAGCCAAAACATTCACCAAATATGCTGTTGGTCCTCCGTGTGCAGCCCCATACGCAGCAGGATGCAATGTACTGTACATTGTGACACTTTCCTCCCGTGATCACCATTAAAATTTTCTGTGACTTGTGCCACAGTAGACCTTCTGCCATTTCGGACCAGACAGGATAGCCTTCATTGCCCTCGTGGATTGATGAGCCTTGGGCGCCCAACACCCTGTCGTTGGTTTGTGGTTTGTCCCTCCTCGGACCACTGTCGGTAGGTACTCACTATTGTTGACCGGGAGCACCCCACAAGCCTTGCCGTTTCAGAGATGCTCTGACCCAGTCGTCTGGCCATAACAATTTGGCCCTTGTCAAAGTCGCTCAGGTCTTTGCTCAGGTCTTTACTCCTGCCCATTTCTCCTGCATCCAACATATCAAGAATTGACTGTTCACTTGCTGCCTAACTGTTCACTTGCTGCCTAACTGTTCACTTGCTGCCTAACTGTTCACTTGCTGCCTAACTGTTCACTTGCTGCCTAACTGTTCACTTGCTGCCTAACTGTTCACTTGCTGCCTAACTGTTCATATAATATCATATCATATCATATATATACAGCCGGAAACAGGCCTTTTCGGCCCACCAAGTCTGTGCCGCCCAACGATCCCCGTACATTAACACTATCCTACACCCACTAGGGACAATTTTTACATTTACCCAGCCAATTAACCTACATACCTGTACGTCCCTGGAGTGTGGGAGGAAACCGAAGATCTCGGAGAAAACCCACGCAGGCCACGGGGAGAACGCACAAACTCCCCACAGTGCAGCACCCGCAGTCAGGATCGAACCCGAGTCTCCGGGTTCACTTGCTGCCTAACGGTTCACTTGCTGCCTAACTGTTCACTTGCTGCCTAACTGTTCACTTGCTGCCTAACTGTTCACTTGCTGCCTAACTGTTCACTTGCTGCCTAACTGTTCACTTGCTGCCTAACTGTTCACTTGCTGCCTAACTGTTCACTTGCTGCCTAACTGTTCACTTGCTGCCTAACTGTTCACTTGCTGCCTAACTGTTCACTTGCTGCCTAACTGTTCACTTGCTGCCTAACTGTTCACTTGCTGCCTAACTGTTCACTTGCTGCCTAATATATCCCCACCCCTTGACAGGTGCCATTGTAACAAGATAATCAATGTGATTCACTTCACCTGTTAGTGGTCATAATGTTTTGGCTGATCGGTGTTTATATCATATGTCTGGGTACTTGTGAGTATGAACTTTTTTTCTTTCTCGTTTATCATATTGTGTACAGTGTACTATGTTTATATATTCTGTTTCTGCTGCAGCTGGTAAGAATTTCATTGTTCTATCTGGTACATATGACAATAAAATACTTTTGACTCTCTTGAGTCTTCAGAGAGATGAGAAGAAATGTCCTCCAGAGAATAATGAAAATTTGAAATTCTCTACCCAAAATGAGTGTGGAGGCTAAGTTACTAATCATATTTGGGCCAGGGATTGATAGAGATTCTTTTTTTCATATATTAGGGGAATCAAGCTTATTGGGTTAATGTAGGCAGTTTTGCTAATGTAAAAGATCAGCCATGGTCTTATTAATTATCACAGCAGACACAGAAGAAATAAATGTTCTACATCTGTTTTTATTTATTTTGTACTCAGAGTTTTACATTCATTCTTCCATCACTCTCTAGCTATATTCACATTAAAGTATACCCCCATGTAGATGAAATACCTCCACTAAACCTGGCTGTGTTTCTACCATTGGGAATTGAACGAGTAATCAATTGTACAGGAATCT
The DNA here is from genome assembly GCF_053455715.1 of Rhinoraja longicauda. Classification (NCBI taxonomy): domain Eukaryota; kingdom Metazoa; phylum Chordata; class Chondrichthyes; order Rajiformes; family Arhynchobatidae; genus Rhinoraja; species Rhinoraja longicauda. The sequence goes on from NC_135978.1 coordinate 11,378,496, forward strand.
AATCCAGTGAATTTAATGAATAGCAACAAATTATAATTTATTATTCTTTAATGGTTTGTTTTTACTTATATTGAGACATTACAATAACAGCAATTTCCAATATATTCTCTCTTTAAATTATGAATTTAACCCCACGTACTCACAGGTACCTTGGTGGTCAATCCACCAATGATCCAGTGATGTATTTCTACTAGTATTGAACAAGTGTTTTTGCAGCTGAAAATGTGTTGTTTTAAGTCCAAACTGTGCTTATTCTTATCATTACTTCCCTTTGTTCTCCACGCTGATTTACCACCTGGCCTTGCGAATGCAAGGATTCCCTCAAATTATATTATTCTGACTATCCACCAGACTCACATTTGTCTAAGTACATGCCAATAGATAACAGATCTACAGTTAAATTTCATTTCATGTGATATATCCATGTGACTCTGTGTGCCTTTATATAGACAACATATTTTGCTGCTCCGCTGAATCCCATGTATTTAGGTGTACGCTCTTTATCTTGATTGATTTAAGTCCATGAATTGCTTGGTTTTGTTACCTATCTGTTGTATTAAAGATCATTCTGTTTGAAATATGACCATTATCAGAACAATATTGTTTTGATGGGGATAAGTTTATGCAAGTTATGTAAGATAATTGAATGGGATTCTCGGCTGATGAATTTAATGCCAAAAATGTCAAAGGCTGTTGAGGAAAAATCTAGATCTGGTGGAATCGTGATTGGTATTTACATGAAAAGAACATACTGGGGAAAACAAATGGAGAATAAGCAACTACTGTAAAACACTTGCACTCCTTGAGCTTGTGGTTGCATGCTGTTTTAACTCTCATTCCCTGTGTTGATCTGTCTGTGCTCAGCTTCCACATTGCTATGGACAGGCTAATACAAATTAGAAGAATAACATTTAATATTTTGCTTGAGGAACTTACAATCCAACAGTATGGACAATGAATTTTCTAATTTCAAGTAATTTACACTCAATCTTTTACTCCCATTATATACTCACCTGCCTACCCTGTTTTCTGCTCTCTTTTTTTGTTTTCCCCATCCACTCACCCCTGCCCCACCTGCTTTCATCTGAATTATGAACCAGGGTCTGGAATTTCTGATGGAATAATATTGACATAAAATCAACAAGATGTCTAGTTGTACAAAAAGGAAGTACACAATTGTTAAAAAATTAAGTTATATATACTGCATAGACAATGTAAAAATTCTTCAGTGTTTTAAACAAATACAATTATAGTTTTTTTAAGCCAAATTTATATTGCAATATGCACATTGAAATTTCAATTTTCTTGCCCTTAGAATGCTGCCATGCAGTCTTCATATCCTGTTGATGTTCTACACAACAATCCAGCAGCCTGGCACTGCACTGCTACAGACGAATCCAAAAAGTCTGAAGTTAACTTGGAAACTGTTTTTCAGATAGTGGATGAATTAAGAGCTTCTCCAAAGATTCAGCTGGTGAAAATGGATACCACTGAGAATTCATCACCAATGCAACAATCACGGAACACCCAGCAGACCCCTAGCACTCCAACATTTACTGACAATGCAGGAGCCAATGAACAAGCAATGAAAATTCAGTCTCTCACTTCCGCAGTCTCAGAGATTAAGTCTTTTGTGGTAGCAGCCACAACAGACCAGCCACTCTCATGTTCACTGCCAGTAGTTGCTGACAGCATGCATACAACTACTTCACAGCCATCTGAGAATACAACCATTCTAAGCATTGTACCAGAATCAGTACCTCCTGATCAATGTCTACCTCAAGGCAAGGTGTCTAAGCTGTGCCATAATGCATCTCTGCACCCAATAGTGTTTGTTGAGGATGGACCAGAATCCAGCTCTGAAAGAGTAAGTTATAAGAGAAACATTGTTAACCCAGTATGTGAAAAAGTTACATGTTGTAAGCAAACTGATTAATGGATTTGTTTAGGAGCAGTTATCATTCTTACAATAATAGACCATATCATCACTAGAAAAACACAAGAAAGCCAGTTTTATAAGCGTTACAATGCTATCTCCAATTGTATTAATATTCTGCTTCATAGCTGTAAAGAAATATATTTATATATTCTGCACATCAAGTCTGGATAAAATTCTATGAAATTCTTCAACAGGAATTTATTTTCACCATTCTATTAAAGTGTGAAAGGCCATGAAAGGCCAAGCTGGATTTGTTAGTATGTAATAGTGGTAAATACTAGCTTTGACCTCACATAAATCAATGAAATTCAGACAAAAACAAAGTTATCATTTAAACATTTTTGTTTTCATTTTCTGATCAGATATGAATATCTCCCATTTAAAAAAATAAAATGTTAATATCTCTGTTGAATTAGCAGATGGAGCACAGAGTGTGTTGTTTTTATTTATTATCATACTTTCTCGAAATATACGGAAAAAGGACAAATGCTGAAAATCTGGAACAAATACAGATAGTAGTACAAATGTTAAAGTGAAAAGGTAGTCAAATATTTCAAGTATCAACCTAAATTGGAAATGAGAAAAGAAAATAATCCAGAACATTTATTGTCCTTTACCTTGCAGATGTTGAATCACTTGCTGTGTTATTTGTGATATTCTGTGTCACTTAACTGTATTCAAGAGTCAAGAGTATATCAATAACCTCAGCAATATGGTTACGGATTGAAGTCCTTCAGTCCATCTAGAGTATTCATATGCAGTATTTACTTATGCATTTCCAATAGCACGCAATCCCATTTGTTGATAGTAATTGTCAAGTTTATTTTAAAGAATCATAGATAAGTGCAGCACGGAAACAAACAAAAGGCAAATACCCTTAGATGCTGGAAATCTGAAATAAAAACAGAATGTGTGAGTAGCACTCAGCAGGTCAGGCAGCATATGCATAGAGAGAAACAGTTAATATTTCAGATAGATAATTTATCATCATTTATAAAAGAAGCATATTTCAAGTTTCACAGAAGGGGAAAGAAGAAGATCTCGCTGAAAATGTGGAAACTAAGAGACTGGAATGCAAACAGAGGAATGCATATAGAAGAAAATGAATGAGAACAGGTGTGAGCATAACAGAAATCAGTGCTGATGCTGTAAGATACTGTGAGGTAATTGCTGTACATCTGAAATAATAGAGAATTATGAAAATAGCAGCAAGACAGGCAGTATCTGTTGGGAGAGAAAAACTGAGTTAACATTACAATTGATGATCTTTCATTGGGGCTGGCCAGGTCAAAGACAAACTAAAGGCTGATTATATGATATTTTTGAATTCAAAGTTGAAATTTGATGACTGTAAAATGCCAAAATAAGAGAGGTCAAAGTAGGCTCATGATGGAAGATCAGAGTTACTCATTTGAATTGAATACATGCTTTTCACAAAGCAATCACCAAATCTGTATTTGGTTACTCTAAAGCAGAGGAAATTACAGAGCATCCCATTGAGTACATGGATTGTTTTCAGGTCTTTTGAAGAGCAAGCTGTCTATTCAGTCCCATAACCCTGTTCTCTCCTCATGTCCTTAATTTTTTTCTTCTTCAAGCATTTTATCTGTATGTGGCTCGAAGGAGGAATTGTAAATGAAGTCACTGGGAATCAGAGAAATTTCTGAGACTAGAGTCATACACCTGAGATAGTTACCATTGCTAGATTCTGTTCTAAGATATCTTTCAATGCCTGCTAATCATTTTCTGTTTCTGTTGAAAACCTTCCTTTAAGTGATCTAAACATAAAAACATTTTGGTCTATTATCATTCCATCTGACATTGAAGTAGCCATGCTTCTAAACTAAAAAACAGGTATATTTAGATTTTAACAGGTACATTGCATTTGTGCATGTGCCTGATAAAGGCTATCTCCAGCTAGAGAGAGTGTAACAAACTTCCTGCAAATTTCAATCACATTGCCAAATATCTCCAAAAGGTTCTAACTATATTTTACACTTACACTGCAAGAGACCCACAACCACAGTTTACAATAGAAAAGCAGCTTTATGCTTGCTTCAGTTAGGTGGGTTTCATGTAGAGGCCCACCAGAATATAACATCAGGCAGCTCTTAGATGTTTATGGGTTGCTATCCACTGTAACTGCAAACACATACCTTCACAAATACATTTTTTCCAGACTAAAGTTGCCAGGAATTTCAGGCTATCCCTCCAAACAGGTGGTGACCCACTCATGGCATAGAAGCTGACTATCATGGAAGAGCATGTGAATCCCATAGAAGACTATGAGCTCCTACAATCTTAATAGTTGCCTTGAAAGTCTATACTGTACCAGGTGCATTTCTATACAACATTATTAGTTTCTACTGGCCCAACCTCAGCTGACCACTCTTCTGCTTCTTATTATTTTGTGACATGCTTCATGCACAGATTGATGTGTTTCTCATCTCTTTAACTATGATTTGCACCAAGAACAACTTTAGAAAAATACAAGATGATATAACACTGTCACAAGAGCAAGTGGGGAATTTGTCAGTGGTGGGGGACTTACTCGAAGAATTTTACAGCTTTTAAATTTAATTTAACTTTTGCAATGTAAAAAATAGGTTTAGTATAATAGGAATATTAATCATTTTGTGTGAGAAGAACACCTCGTGGTTATCTTACATATAGAATCACACATCGAAGTGATATCAGAAAGATAGAGCAAACAGTGTCTGTAGATAGACATGAAGTGGAAGATCTTGGTGGAATCAAACTATAATGTTCATTATATGAAGAAAAATATGAGAAATCAAAGAAAGTAGTCTTCCTGAAAGCTTCTTTTGAAAGTCCTTACAAACTTCTTTTTTACTTTCGTTCTGAAGAAGTGTCTTGACCCGAAACTTCACTCATTCCTTCTCTCAAGAGATGCTACCTGTCCCACTGAGTTACTCCAGCATTTTGTGTCTACAGCACTAGATCAGGCCTGCTTGTGATACTCCATGACTTTGTTTTCAATGTTGGGTCAGGGTAGAGTTATCCATGTTCTTGCATGAGTGCAGAGAAGTGTTGCAGATAATATTGTGGCAGGGTCTTCAGGTCAATTCTTGAGGTTAAGTTGCTGGAGTAACAACCAGATTTTAAGAGTCCAGAGGTCAAGAGGCTTTAATTGTCATATTTTGAATGTTCTGTTCCACGTCATTCTGCATATAAACTGTTGAGCCAGAGGTATGAGTTTGAAATCCATCATGGCAACCATGGAATTTTAGGATAAGGATAAGGATTTTGCAGATAGCATTCTTTGGTGATATTTTCCGATATTTAATCTTAGTTGCAGCATTCACAATTAGGAGGATTTGAGCTTTTGTCAGTGTAAAAAAAAGTCACATTTTTACCAGACTATTCCAGGCACATTTTTATTGGGTTGGTGATGTAGTCTTTGAATGAGTCGTTGGTCTGGTTGTATCATGACCTCTATTGTTCCTCATGAATGCATGGTATATAATTGGAGTCACTTTTAAAGTGGTATAGTTGTTTTGAGCCATCATCTTGGCATATCTCCATTTCTGTAGTGGATCAGTGTGATGGAAATGTCAATCTGTGATAGACAAAGCAAATGACAGGAACCAGGCTTCTGATTTCAGAGGAGCAATGTTCACCAGTGTTGGTAACCAGTTGATGGGTGTTACAGTTCTTGGATACTTCAAAGGAGAAATGCGTTAGGATGTACTAAGGATTTGAGCATGAATGCAGGAAGTGCATGTCTATACAATTTGCACTTTCTAATTCAGAAGCGGTGGAGTGAGTAGGTGATGGCATATGAGAAGGAGAATTAGGTTCACCTATAGGACTTAAATTACTCAAAATGGCAACATACCACCACCTTCTCAATGGCAATTAGAAGCTCACAATGAATACTGATAATGCCAATGCCGCCCAAAATCCGCAAACAAATATATAAAATGTAACATCATCTTCTGCAGTCTTTGGCAATAGCTGTTCCAATGATGGTAAGCTCCGTCTACTCCATCCAGGTAAGATCACGTAACATTGGTTGTACCCCATAATGAGTTGTTGTCTCCTCTGCTTGTGTATCGCTTTGTTTACAAAAGAGGGAGAAACATTTATATAACCTGCGGATAGAAATAACTTGAATAATACAATTCCACGATGAAAAAGGTAGCATAAATGAACATTCCTTTAATCTGGCATTCTTGAAAATAATTGAAAAACATTTATAATTTTTCTTTTGTAACTTTTTCTACATATGTCTTTCAAATAGATTGTACTGTTGCATTTTAATATCTTGATGTAAGACTAAGTCAGTGGTGCCTGATCCCTTGTACCTCAGACATTTCTAGATTTTCAATAGTGGACCCACAAATAAATTGGTTATTGGTGTGCCGCCCTTGACAGATTAAAACACTTAAAACACTTGCCAAGACATTTCTGAACTAGTATTCCTAAATCAGTTCAAAGTAGTGTGGATCAAAACTGTTTAAAATAAAATACTTGCTTTACACTGCATCTTTCAAGGCCAAAGGCCTTAAATCATGACAATCAATTCAGTTATTTTAAAGCGTAACAATGTAATTGGTTTATGCTATTTAAATTTATGTAAATCTTCATTCCTGCAGACGGTACATGGTACTGACTATCAAACTGGCTCCTTGGATTCCATCCAGAACACTGATCGATCAAGAACCATTATTTCAGCGCTGCTATCTGACTTTGACATACCAAAAGACACAGTTGCAGCTAATACTATTGGATCTACTCCTATCAAATCAAGACGACAAAACAGTAGCCAGCAGGCTAAGTCTCCTGGTAAGAAAATCTAAATTAAATATAAGCTTGAACCTATGCACGGGTGTGTCATGCCTCTGTATTTTTTTACTTCTCCATAATTTAAAAAAAAGGTAAAGTATGAATTCAAAAATATTGTTACAGAATTCATAAAGTCTTGTTTCTGTAAGTTTTAGGTAAGGATAGGAAGAACTATTTATCATTAAAATAGCTAATACATTTACAGCTTTAGTACATTTTGCTCAATTGATAGACAATGTGTTGTTTGACTATTATTGTATTTATGTATTGACCTCCATGATCTTTTCTCAATATTTTTAAATGTTTTTAGTAATAGTTACAGATGCTTCCAACAAAAGTCCAAAATTTGATTGTGTTGCTATTGGGTTAAAATGCAATTTTGTTTACTGTTGGTGAGCACATGTTGAATTATAAAATGTTATACATACAGTGGAGAGTTCCTGATTTCACCAAATTATTATAAAATAAGCATGTTATTTTTAATCAAATAGACATTCAAGACAAGCACAATTATACAATGATCATCATTATACTCTGATAAGCATATGTATATGGCTATATACTTAATTTCCTGTTAGTGCCAGGTGATTTCCTGGGATGGGCACAAACGTTTGAAGTTCTTCCATGAAATATATGAAATAAACAACCCTCCATGATTCACTGATATTTTTTCTTTACGGCATACAATGAGGCGGTTCAGCCCAACAAGTCTACAACAGTTCTCAAAGCAATTCCATCCAACCACTTATTTTCATTTATTTCACATGCCCTTTAACTCCCCATCCACCTGGGCTGGAGGTCATTTAAGAAAGATACGGTGGTAGAGGAATGTGATGGTGATGAAAAGCACAATGTGTCATTGCAACATCACATATGCATAGGGGCATCTCAGATATTGATACACAAGGGAAAATGAAAGTAGGTCAGGTGGATACATGCATGGGAGGGAACACTTGGAATAAATTGACATCAGAGGCAGGGGCTCACCAGATGATAACTACACAAGGTGATAACTGCACAGATGATAACTACACAAAATATGATCCTGGGGGCGACAGATAAGGCAATTAGAAAACACTCACGAGAAGGCTGTGCACTGAAATTGATGGTGTGTTGTCAGCTGATGAAATGCAGTCCATCTTCCAACTTTCGTATGAGTTCTGTATAGCAATGAGAGCATCATGGCTAATTAGGAGGAGACATGAACAATGGGACACCAATAACCATTTCATAATGTGGTTCTGAGTGATGAGGCACCTTCCATGAAGATTTAAGCTTAACACCCTCGTGCATACAACATAAGAAGGACTTTGAATGCTGCCAGCTGTGACCAGGATTTTGCTATTCCAGAACAGTGAGATCTAAAACCCTCATCTAGGTTATTAAACTATAAGAACAGGAGCAGGGTAGACCCTTGGACCCCTCAAGCTAGATCCATTGTTTAATAAGATAATGAAACTGATTTGAACTCAAACATCATTTTCCCACCCTATCCCCATTTTGCATGATTCCTTCAATATCTAGAAATTTTGTTTTTGTATGTAATCAGGCTGATCCTTCACAGACCTTAGAGCCAAGAGAATTGCAAATATTCACTACCCTTTGAGTGAAGAAACTTCTCATTTCATTCCCAAATACCTAACCACGTAAGCAAGAGAAATATTCTCCCTGTATATGCCCTATTTACACTGTTGAGCTCTAAGAATTTTCATTGAGCTTGCTTCTCATCCTTTTAACACCAGAGAATAGGGAGCCCATTCATTTGCACCTGAAATTACGAATGTGCTATCCCAGGAACTAGTCTGACAATTTTTTTCTTCATTGTCATGATAGCAAGGTAAAGCCCAGGAACTCAGACCAATGAGCCGAGCATCTGTGGTAGGCAAGTTGCTGGAGAGTATTGTATGGGGTAAAGAAAATATATGCATTTGGAAAGATGGAGCTGATTAGGGATAGTCAGCATTTTTTTGTACATGGGAGATCATGTCTTACAAAACTGATTGAGTTTTTTGAAGAAGTAATCAAAAAGGTTGATGAGGGCAAAGCAGTATATATTGTCTATGTGGACTTCAGCAAGGCATTTTTGATAAGGTTCCACATGGCAGAGAGTGATGGTGGAAGGTTGTTTTTTGGACTGGGGGTCTGTGACTAGTGGTGTGCCTCAGGGATTGGTGCTGGACCCATTGCTGTTTGTGGTTTATATCAACAATTTGGATGAAAATGTAGAAGGCATGATTAGTAATTTTGCAATGACAATTTACAATTTCCACTCCCTAGCGTTTGAGGCTCATTGAGGAGGCGCTGTGAACTGTTTGCGTGCTACTGTATGTTTCTTTTTTTTTCCCATTGGAACCTAATCAGATGTACAGCACTTTGGTCAATGTGGGTTGTTTTTAAATGTGCTATACAAATAAAATTGACTTGACTTGACTTGACTACAATGGCTACCTAACAGGAAAAAGAGAGTAGACATAGTGCGCTTTTTTCTGATTGGCAGGATGTGACCAGAGATTGCTACAGGGATCAGTGCTGAGGCCCGAACTTTTTACAATTTGTATAAATAACTTGGATGAAAGCATTAAAAGAATGGTGATAAATTTAAAGTCACAAAGACAGGAAGGAAATTATGTTGTGAAGAGTCCATAAAGATGCTTTATAGAAATATGGGGAGGTTAAGTGTATGGCCCAAGATTTGGCAAATGAGGCTTAAAGAAGAAAAATGTGGAATTGGCCATTTTGGCAGGAAAAAGAAAGGAACATTTTATAAAGATGATAAAGATTTCATCACTTAGAGATGCAGAGCACCTTTGGTTGCAAAAGACTAATATGCAGCTATAGTAAATGATTAAGAAAACTTTCATAATGTTGTTGTTTATTGAATGGGGATTAAGTACAAAAGTACAAAGGCCATTAGTGAATCCACATCTTGACTGTTGTCAGCAGTATTAGTCTTTTTATTTACAGAAGGATGATAAGGAGAAGGATTATTTACGAAACTCAAAAACCTAATTTCTGGAATGGGTGGATTGACTTATGAGGAATGGTTAGACAGACTAAACGTTTAGCTGCTGGGGGTTAGAGAAATGAGAGGAACTTACGTTTCAACATAACATAACATCCAGATGGGTCTTCCCATGGCAGATGTAGAAAGAATGTTTCCTCTCTTCAGCAAATCTCAAACTGGTGTTGAATTTTTAAGAATAATGGACACCCATTTAAAATAGAGATGATGCATTTTTTTCTCTCACAGGATCCTAGATCTTTGGAAAAGTCTTCCTCAAAGAATAGTGTAAGCAGAGCCTTAAAATATTTTTTATGCAGATATACAGAGATATTTGAGTAAGGGATTAAAGGTTACTGTGGGCAGACATGTATGCAAGTAAGGCTGTAATCAGATCAGCCATGATCTTATTAAATGGGAGAACAGACTTGAGGGGCTTTATCAAATATTCTTCCTAATTTATATGTTTATATATTCCATGTTCTCATCTATACATTTAATTTTTCCATATCCCCTTGAAGCCTACCTGTATCTTCATCATTACTCATATTGTCACAGCGACTTTGGAAATATCACATTTGGTCCTTTTAATCACATAGAGTCACAAAGTATACAGCTTGGAACAGGCTCTTGAGCCCAACACATCCATGCCAATGAACATCCCCCATCTCTTCTTAAGCCCCCCTCGGTCATGGCTGACCATGGGTGATGCATCCTAGTTGGCTGCTTGCTCCAAACCCCGGCTAGAGCAGCGTCGCTTGTGGCTGAAGAGACCAATGCGGGAGTGACAGTCTCTGTTGCAAAGGTCACATTTGTGTGTGTTCTCTGGTCTGGTGAAGTTGCTGCGCTCCTTTCTGCGTGCCCGTTTATCTGCTGCTGCGTTCATCAGTTTTTCTTCCCCCGTTTTGAGATGTTGGTTCAGGGTACCTCTCCACCTCGTGCGGTCAGCTGCAAGGCTCTCCCAGGACTCCATATCGATGTTGAGCGCCTTCAAATCTCTCTTGCAGACATCCTTGTAAGTTAGCTGGGGGCGGCCGAACGTATCACAAAATTCTGGAGTAACTCAGCAGGTCAGGCAGCATCTAGGAATGGGTGACATTTCGGGTCGAGACGTTTCGGGTCCAGCATTTTGTGATACCTTCGATTTGTACCAGCATCTGCAGTTATTTTCCTACGCTATTGTCCTCCCAGATGTTAGCTCTCCATAGAGGATGTCTTTTGGAATACGGCCATCCTCCATGCGGTGGACATGGCCCAGCCACCGCAGTCTGCGATGCCTGAATAGAGTGTACATACTCGGAAGGCCAGCGCGAGACAGAATCTCGGCATTGGACTCCGTCTTGCCAGGATATACCCAAGACACGGCGGATGCTTCTCAGGTGGAAAGTGTTGAGTCTTCTCTCCAGTCTGGCATATGTAGTCCATGCCTTATTGCCATACAGCAGCATGCTGTTGATACAGGTGTGTAGACTGCTATCTTTGACTTCACTGTCAGCTTTGGATTGGTCCACACTCAAGTTGTGAGGTGAGCGAGAGTTGTAGCTTGTCTTCCCGGTCCTCTTGTCAATCTCTGTGTCCAAGGAGAGGTTGTCGGTGATGGTGGAGCTGAGGTACGTGAACTGATGGATGGCATGAAGTTCGTAGTCGTCAATGGTGATAATAGGCAATGCCTCTGTACCCTGCCCCAGGACGTTCGTCTTCTTCAGGCTGATGGTCAGCCCAAAGTCCTTGCAAGCCCGATAGAAGCGGTCCATCAGTGACTGTAGTTCCTGCTGGGTGTGGGACACAACATCCCCCATCTACGCTAGAACTATTTGCCCACCTTTGACCCATATCCCGGTTTTCAGAGTCCTCTACCTTCTTCCCTATGGCAGAAGTGAAATGTGAGCATGGCCAGGGTGGTGTGGGTCCTTGATGATGCTGACTGCCTCTTTGAGGCAACGCCTCCTCCTCTGAGAAGGTCAGTACCAGTGATGGACGGAACAGTATCTACCACTTTTTGTAATCTTCATTCTTGGGTGCTCGAGATGCCGCACCAGGCCATGATGCAGCCAGCCAATATACTCTCTACCGAAGTTCAAGAGAGTATTCGTCAATTTTATACACCTCTCTAAAATCATTCCCTAGCCCCCTGAACTCCAAGGAATAAAGTCCTAGCCAGTCCAACTTCTCCCTTTAGCTCAGCCTCTCAGGTCCTGGCAACATCCACATACATTTACTCTGCACTCTTTCCAGCTTAATGACTTCTTTTCTCTTGTAAAATAACCAAAACTGAACGTGTGGCCTCACCAACATCTTGTCCTAACTTCTATAGTCAGTACCCTGACTGATGACGGCCAATGTTGCACCGCCCTATCCACCTAAGATGCCTCTTTCAGGGAACTGTGTAACTGTACTCCTAGATCCTTCTGCTCTACAATACTTCCCAGAGACCTATCTTTCATTATGAAGATCCTGCCCTGGTTTGATTTCCCAAATGCAACACCTCACACTTATCTGCATTATATTCCATTAGCTATTCCTCAGCTAACTTACCCAGCAGGTCAAGAGCCTGCTGTAATTTTGATAACAATCTTTACTCTCTAAGATACCACCCACTTACCGCCTACAAAACAGTGCTGACTATCTCTGCCTATCCAAATGCATATAACATAGCACAAAAAGTAAGGAAATTTGTGTTTGGTAGATTATTTCTTTGTTGTAACAATGCTTCTTGGCAATAAATCTTATACCATTGGAAAGCCTGTTTATTTCCCTTTTAAATGGTGCCACATTTGTAAGGAACATGCATTTGTGGGATGAGCAGCAGAGCTGAGTATATGGGTTGCGCCCATGAGAAATTTGCCAAATCTTCTCTGCCAATGCCAAACAGCTTATTCTGCTGTTGCTATTGACTCTTGTTTTGAGCTTCTGGTGCCCCCAGGTGCTGACAATCAGGTGCCTGATTGGCACCTGATTGGCAGCATCTCTGAGCATGGGCCTTGCTACAGTGGTCAGTAGGTGTCTGCTCCAAGAATCGGCATGCCACGTTTGACTGATCTGGATAGAGCCCGTGCGATAGGGCAACTTCAAGCTGGTGTTCCGCAAAACCAAGTTGCGGCATTATTTGGAGTGAGTCCTAGTACCATCTCCAAAGTGAAGGCCAAGTTCCATATAACGGGGGATGTCAGAGACAGGCCGCGAAGTGGGCATCCCAAGAAGACGACACCCGAAGAAGACCGTTTCCTCACCCTGTCAGCACTTAGGAACCGTAGGCTGTCTTCCACAGATTTGCAGTCAAGGTTTGCAGGACGATATGGCCGATGGCTCTCTGCCCAGACAATTCGGAACAGACTGCACGCAGCCGATCTCCGGTCTCATAGGGCTGCCAGGAGGCCTGCCATGACTGCCCTTCACCGTCAGGCCCGTTTGCGCTGGTGTCGGCAACACGTGCACTGGAACCTGAACATGTGGAGGAACGTTATGTTCAGCGATGAGTCCAGATTCTGCCTACGGCAGTTGGATCATAGGGTCAAAGTGTGGAGAAGACGCGGAGAACGCTATGCTGATTGCTGCACCGATAGAGTAACATCTTTTGGTGGAGGCAGTGTGATGGTGTGGGGCGGCATCTCACTCACTGGAAAAACGAGGCTTGTCATCATTGGAGGCAATCTCAATGCAGAGAGATATCGAGATGAGATTCTGCAACCAGTGGCAATCCCATTTCTCCACAGTCTGGGACCGAACTCCATCCTCCAAGATGACAATGCTCGCCCCCACGGAGCAGGGTTTCTCAGAGACTACCTCCAGAATTTGGGAGTGGAGAGGATGGAATGGCCTGCCAGCAGTCCTGACCTCAACCCCATTGAACACTTGTGGGATCAGCTTGGGCGTGGTGTTCGTGCCAGAGTGACCAACACAACCACGTTGGCTGACTTGCGACAAATGCTGGTTGAAGAATGGGATGCCATTCCACAACAGTGTGTGACCAGGCTGGTGACCAGCATGAGGAGGAGGTGCCAGGCTGTTGTGGCTGTGTATGGTTCTTCCCACTGCTGAGGCTCCTGTTTATTAAATGAATAAATTGTTAAATTGCCAATATGTCTTGTTTCTTCAGACTTCAATCATCCAATCCACCAAACAACACCGAACAAGAGTCAATGGCAGAATAAGCTGTTTGGCATTGGCAGAGAAGATTTGGCAGATTTTTCATGGGCGCAACCCACATACTCAGCTCTGCTGCTCATCCCACAAATGCATGTTCCTTACAAATGTGGCACCATTTAAAAGGGAAATAAACAGGCTTTCCAACTGTATAAGATTTATTGCCAAGAAGCATTGTTACAACAAAGAAATAATCTACCAAACACAAATTTCCTTACTTTTTGTGCTATGTTTATATATATATATTTTTTAAATCCTCTGAATCCTCTCTAGTAACTTACATACCATATATTTTAGGCTCAATGGTCTAGTTCCCTGGCTTTACCTTGTAGCCGTTCTTAAATAGACATTATCCAGTCGTCTGGCAGCTCACCCGTGTCTAATGATGATTCATATATCTGAGCCAGGACTCCCACAATTACTTCTCTAACTTCCCAATTTGTCCTTGAAGTACTTGCGTACACCCTAGGACAACCAAGTCTCCTTGACATTAGCACAATCTGTACAATCTGTACAATCTGTACAATCAAGACATTTCCATTAACTGTACCAACTTTACTAGTCTTCATGCTCTTCTCCATGGTAAAATCAGAGAGGATAAATATTGAGGACCTTATCCATTTCCTGCAGCTCCACACACAGAAGTCTGCTTTGGTTTCTGAGCAGCACTATTTTCACTTAGGTCATCCTCTTTCCCTTAGTGATGTTCATTGATGAAGCAGCTGAAACTAGTTGAGCATAGGACATTGCATTGAAGGAATATTTTCTTTGAAACTATTTGAAACAAAATGGTACTAGCTATCTGTTCAATATTAACACTAGAAAAATGGTATAGACAAATCTTTCCCATTTCCTCAAATTGTTTAGAATTTTGGATTATCATCTATGAAGTATATTTATCTGCTTAAATCCTTTCCCTATCAGCAGACTTTTCTTTATTATATATAAACCCCAAAATGGATTAAGGAAACTAAATTGAGGGGGCTGAAAAGATACATTTTGCCTTCTGTTATTGATCTATCTCTCTGTAAAAATGTTGAAAAAGCCATTTTGTTTAATGACTCAATATGTTGAAATGTTTTTTGAATTTACTTTGCAATTGGATCTTTAGTTTTCCCTGGTAGTCGTTCTACAACACCCATTTGTCTGAGGAGTTGACCAAGTATTGACCAGGCTTTAGCGTGCTTAGCTCAAGAGACTACAACAATAACACAAAGCCATTGCTCCCCAGAAAGCCAGCTAAAGTGAGCAACGTTTGATTCGAGATCTATAAAATAGTTAAATGTTACTTAACTATGAAAGTGCCAAAAAGGATGTGTCATTCATCTCAGTCTAAGACACTACCCAAGAAATACAAACCAAACAAGCAAATATAATTCAATTATTGCCATTACGCTTCTCTATCCATGACCAAAGTTAAGAAAATGGGTTATTGTACTTGAGTATTTAACTCTGTTAAAAGGTTATTTCATCATAATATAACAATATCATTGCTATGAAAGTAAATTGTACAACTAAACTGTTTATGAACCAATGTAAAAATATTGTATTCAAAATAGATGATGTACACGTTTCATGCAGTATTTTGACAATTCTAAACAGTTTAATAATTAGATTTTTGCTTCAATTAGATCTTCATCTTCTTGTGGATGTGGCCTGTAACCAGGATCACTTTCAAAAAGAGGAGGATATTTGTGTTTGGGAGACAGAAGCCAGCCATTCTCCCCAGCTCTCACCTTAGCCATCTAACTACTATAAGTAGCCTACAAGTTATACTTTCTACATTAAATATTAGTATTTAATATTCTGATTTCTAATTTACTTTAGTTTCTTGTATTATTTCAGAAAACCTAAGTTTTATATTTTAAGCTAATACTTAAAAGTTAAATGGTGCAGAAATAGTATTTAGTTAAACTCTTCAAATACAATATTTTAATATTGCATTAATTCAATTATTCTTTGTAGTTTCTGTTGAAAAACAGTCGAATTTCTGTAGTGAATGTCCTGCTTTCTTGAATCCGTCATTGTAGTCATGTAAAGTATATGCAGAAACTGGAAGGAGAATCTGATTTGTGGATTCTTTTGCTATCAATGTAAAATACTATACTGTAACTTTGGATTCCATCACATAAAATAATTTTACACAACTTTCTTTGTGTATCTTAAAAATGAATTAATGTTGCAATATTGCATTTTCTAATGGGCATAAAAGTGATCGCAACCAAAGTACTAATAGGTTAACCTCCCTCAGGCCAAAATAGACTGAGTGAAATATATTTGTTTAGCTTTTCTTAATTTCAGGGGAAACTGCATTATATTTGATTTGTTACATTGGCTTTGTGAGTATTATGCATCTTGCATTATCAGAGGTTTGTTACAAAATGTAATTACATCATCATTAGGGAAACTATATCACCAATAAAACAGCAGCCAACAGAATATTTTTTAAGTGTTGGTGGGCAAAGCAACTTCTCGCTTTGAGTTTATAATTTGATGGATCTTCATAGACTTTGAAAATTTGAAGTAGAAAAATAAAATAATTTTTGAAAGCTTCAATAAAAATATTTTCCATTAATACATTTTACCAAAACTATACATTTTCAAATTTCATTGAAGTTATCCTGCTCCAGGTTTTGCTGTAAAGTGAGGTTTGTTATTAGAAATGACTTTAATGTTTTAAATTACTTGAATTATATCATTTGCTCTCTGGATAAGTAAAGGAAGCACAACTTGCACATACTAATATTTATAGCTATGAGTTTTAAAAGACTGCAGAATATTCCTTATTCAAATGAATTTATTGGTACAAAGCAGTGTACCCCCTCAGCAGCAACATCATTATCATGTAATAACATTTTGTATAAATAATTTCTGGTTTGAGAAGTTTGAAATATAGAAGCAATAGATTGCTTACATTCTGAACCACAAACTAAAGTGCAAACCCATAGCTGGTTACATGAAAATATCGGTACTAAAGATATTTAACCATATTGTTCACTCATTTATGGAGAACATGTGGCCATATGTATCTATTATTATCACTGGGAGCATAGATTAAAGATACCAGGCAGTTCACTTGCAAGAAGGATTAATTAAACAAATATGATGACTGCTTTTTCTATGAACAGTAATGATGAAGAATAGAACCATCCAGATTGGGCATAACCACTTTAATTTGTTTTGTTTTATATAATTGTTTGTTTTATTTTCATCTATTTAATATAAAGTATCTATCTAATAGGTTAAATTTAGAATGCTGTTTTATTACATACTCCACATGATATATATTCTGTAATTAACATCATATTAAAAATGTTTTGTTTCCTCATCTTATACCTCTTTGGGATTTTTAATATATACTAGACCAAGTGGACCCATTGGGCCCATTCCTTGTTGGGTTTCCATTGTGACATGGGAAAATCACATCTGTTCTTTAAAATAATCTAAACACAATTTCAGTTATTAATGAAAACGTAAGTATTAGATCCATTTTTTTTTAGAATAAAATTAATCTCAATGAAAATCGTGGGTTCGGGTTAGGGTAGGGGTTCGGGTTAGGGTTAGGGTCAGGCTTTTTTTTAGAATAAAATTAATCTCAATGAATATCCCCCCTCCCCCCAATATGACCACTCCATCCCCCTCCCTCCCTCCCTCCCTCCCACTCCATCCCCACCTCCCTCCCCCCACTCACCTACACCATCCCCCTCTCTCAACCACTCCATCCCCCTCCCCCATCCACTCCATCCCCCTCCCTCCACCCTCCTTCCCCTCCCTCCCCCCTACCCGTCCCCTCCTCCCCCACTCCATCCCCCCCTCCCTCCCCCCCAACTCACCCACTCAATCCCCCCCCCATCCTCTCCCCCCCCTCTTCCCCGCCCCCTCCCCTGGCCGCCACTCCCGTCACTCGGGCGGGATCCGCCCCCCTCCGAGTGGCAATCCTCCCCCAACTGCACACGTGCGGATCCGACGGCCATCTTACGTAAGTATTAGATCAACGGGTCCCAACTGTGCTGGCATGGACCCATTTGTTCTGCGCACGCATGGATCCGGTGGCGATCTTAGGTAAGTATCAGATCAACGGGCCCCAACTGCGCAGGCAAGGACGCGTTGGGTTCCCATTGTGATGTCAAACACGTGGACCCGTTGGGTTTCGATTGTGATATCATACACGGCAGACGAGGATGGTAGGTGGAAAAGGTATTTTTAAAGTTTAAGAAGGTGATTTTTAATGTTTAAAAAGTGGAAAAAAATTAAAATATAAGAATCATTTGAAGCACAAGGCAATGGTGATTAAGGTGGTGCTAAAATTGTGGCACTACAGTGTACCGTTTTGGCTGTATTTCAATAACAAATACCTTGATTCCTTCCCCCCTCCCACCTTGTCCAGTCCCTTCAGATTCTGTGCTCTTCAACTCTTCAATAACTTTAAGCTCCCTGGCCCCCATTGCTCCATCTTTACCACCGACCTCCAGTCCTTTTATCGCCAACCAGGAATGTCCCAAGACCCCCCGGTTCTTCCTTGAACAGAGAGCTAATCAATTTTCCACCACTAATTGTCTCCTTTGCTTAGTGAAACTTGTCCTCACGCTCAACAACTTCTCCTTTGACTCCTCTCACTTTGTCCAAGTTAAAAGTGTAGTCATGGGCGCTCGCTATACCCGCCTTTTCATTAGTTGAGCTGAACGGTCCTTGTCCCAAACATACACTGGCACCAACCCCCAACTCTTTCTCCATTACAATAACGATTGCATCGGGGTTGCCTCCTGCGCCTGTACAAAACTCATTGATTTCATTAACTTTGCCATTGACCCACCTTGCCTTCAAATTCACCTGGACTATCTCTGACACCTCTCTCCCCTTCCTTGATCTCTCGGTCTCCACCACACGGGACAGACTATAGACTGGCATGTACTACAAACTTATCAACTCCCGCAGTTATCTGGACCACACGTCCTCCTACACTGCCTATTGCAAAGGTGCTATCACCTACTTTCAATTTCTCCACCTCCACTGCATCTATTCCCAAGATAAGTCTTTTCATTCTAGGACATTTGAAATGCCTTCTTTCTTTAGTAAACGTGGTTTTCCCTCCGCTGTCATAAATGGATCCCTCATCTGCATCCCCTCTGTGTCCTGTACTTCTGATCTCCCTCCCTCTCCCCCCAGATAGAACAAGGATAGAGTTCCCCTGGACTCACCTTTCACATTTGGAAAATGACAGCTGTCAAATAGACATTAATTTTTAGATTTAGAGATACAGCGCAGAAACAGGCCCTTCGGCCCACCGGGTCCACGCCGCCCAGCGATCCCCGCACATTAACACTATCCTACAGCCACTAGGGACGATTTTCTTTTACATTTGCCCAGCCAATTAACCTACAAACCTGTACGTCTTTGGAGTGTGGGAGGAAACCGAAGATCTCGGAGAGAACCCACGCAGGTCTCGGGGAGAACGTACAAAATCCGTACAGTACAGCACCCGTAGTCAGGATCGAACCTGAGTCTCCGGCGCTGCATTCGCTATAAGGCAGCAACTCTACCGATGCGCCACCGTGCCGCCCAATAATGAATTAATATAAGCAATAAATCAGCTAAAACATATGAATAAACAAAATAATTTAATATAAATTTCATTGCAGAAATATTAAAAAGAAAAATATGCAAGATATCACAAAATCAGTGCATTCTAATTGCTTCAAATTCCTTAATATTAGATTGGTTCGACTAGCCCCGACCCGGGGTCACTGGTGAATGATGAATGGGGCATCAAGGTTCGCTATCTCCAGACAACCAGGTATAACATCCAATGCCACATCGGCATACCAACTGTAAAATAACACAAATGATAGCAGATGCTGGAATCTGGAGCAAAACACAAAGTGCGAGAGAAACTCAGTGGGTTCAGCAGCATCTGTGGAGGGAAATGTGCAGAGTGTCCCTCTGCCTCCTCATATGATCCGTGACCTGCTGAGCTCCCACATCAGTTTGTCAAAGATCTAAAATGTTATGTAAGCAATTTATTAAGGCTAACAGCAGCATATTATTTCACTGCCTATATTACAAGAATAGTAAAACAGGGAACTTGCTTAACAATCAAGATAAAATCCTTTACATTAATATTTAAATCAATTCAGAGGATAATATTACAGAACCACATCTGTGCAGAAGAAAAGCAGCATCGGACATTTGGCAAACTGCCATAAGATACAGGCAGCGAAGGCTTGATGCAGCAAAGGAAAACATAATATAATAATTACTTTGCATGAGCTTAACACAGCATTTTATAAATTCACAAGCTCTTCACTTACTTCAATATCTTAATACATTCCTATCTTCAGGAGAAAAAAAACTCCACTACTGCCATCTCGTGGCTCTGTGATGCATCTGATGTGCTGATTTCATCAGTTCCCGTGAAACATCATTGATCCAAAATATTAGCTCTCTCAGTAAATTGTGTTTGACCCGTTGAGTGCTTACTGCATTTTCTGTCTACTTAGAATTTTCAATATCCATAGTAATTTTCTTTTGCAGACACAAAATGCTGGAGACACTTGGCGGGCCAGGCAGCATCTCTGGAGAGAAGGAATGGGTGACGTTTTGGGTCAAGACCCTTCAGTAATTTTCTTTTGCTTCTCTGTATGGATGCTGAAATATGGTATTAATAATCTGAAGCTCACCCTATTTGTAAAATCATTTACCTCGAGATATAATGATAACATTTACAGGCATTGCCAATAAACACTGACACGCTATGAAATCTTCACCAAGATGATAGAATTTTCCAATGTAACGAATAAAAATATTGTAATTCATTCAAATGTTTAAAATAAAATGAAAGATTCTGATTGAGTGAACAAAAGAGAATGATCATAAGGGGATGAATGATTGCAGCACATCAGGTCGATATTGTTTCCATGTAAGCAATCCATCTCGTCACAGTTCCCAATTCTCTCCCCATTTGGCTCGCTTGTGAATGCTATCAGTGAATCTATTTCCATTCCCACTTACCAGTGCATTCCAGAGCCAAAATATTTGCTCTAGAAAAGTTGCTTCTTACATCACTTTCAGTTCATTTGATAATTTCTTTAATTCTATGTGTCCTGGTTCCTGGCAAATGGAGGAGGTTTCAGCCCATCTACTCTGACATTATCTTAATTACCTCTGTCAGGCCCCGTTGCAATGGCATTATGTTCCAGGAGGAACAACCAAAACTTCTACAGTGTATCCACATAATAAAGTCTCTAACCCTTGGTAAAATGTTAGTAAATCTCTTTGTATACTGTTTTTGTGGAGGATTCACATCTTTCATAAAAAGTGACACCCAGAGATGGACACATTCACCCGGTTAAGGGTGAACTGATGAATAAATAAAATTGAACAAAACTCACCAAAACCCAGTATAGAAAGAGAACAGTTGGAAATTTGAGATGAGAATTCAGAGTTTAAAGACGGGGAAATTTTGAAAATGCCTTGAAAAGGTCAATAAATATCCATAGTTTGGATCCATGCATCCTTAGAGATATATTAATCACTTACCACTTGCAGAGTATGAACATTAACAAAGACAAAAGGTTAACTGAATGCTCAAGGAACATAGGACTGTGGATGCTGGTTTACAAAAAGACACAAAGATCTGGAATTACTCAGTAGGTCAGGCAGCGTCTCTGGAGAACATGAATAGGTGACGTTTCTGGATGGGTATCCAATCTGAAGTGATTCCAATCTGATCTGGTTATTCAATCTGAAGAAGTGTTCCAACCCAAAATGTCACCTCCCCATGTTTTCCAGGAATGCTGAGTTACACTGAGTTACGGCAGCACTTTGTGTTTTTTCTTTGTACAGAAATTAAATTATGCATGGAACTATATAAAACTATGTCCCTGTTGGGTCACGTCACTGCACTTGGGATGTTTTTTATTTATGTGGATGATCAGCAATACCTCAGATATTGCTATCATTAAGCCCAAATGAAATGTAGTAATTTTGCTCAATTTATATTTTAGGTTATGGACAGTGCTGGCAAGGCCAATACATACTGCCAGTCCCTAATTGCCTTTGAGAAGGTGGTAGTGAACCACTTTCTTTTAGTGCTGTTGTTCTGTAAGATTAAGGTACTTCTTCAATGCTGGTGAGAAGAGAATTCCAGGATTTAGATCCTATGATGATATCTCATGGATATGTTTCCAGGGAAGAATGGAGTGCAATTCCATGGGGAACCTATGGGTGGTGGTGTTTCCATGTATCCTTGTTCTTGATGGCAGATATATCAGGTTTGGGAGCTGCTGTCAGATTGTGTGAGTGAATACATTGCATTTTGTAGATGGCTCACACTGCAGTTAAAATGGTGGAGGTAGTGACAGCTTACAGTGGTGGATAGGTGGCTAATCAATGCAGCTGCTTTAATCTAGGAACATTGAGAGTATTCCATCAAGCTCTTGACCTGTACAAAGGGTGAAAAGGCGTTAGAGTGTCAGGTGCAGGTTTACACTGCTAACCAAGATTATCAGCAGCAATGTCTGGAGCATTATGCCCTCCAGTTGTAAACTCCACTTCCCTCAGGGAAAAGACTATGGATATTCACCTATCTACACCCTTCATGATTTCATAAACCTCTACAAGGTCACCCCTCAGTCTCCTACGCTCCAGGGAAAAAAAGACCTAGCTTATCTAGCTTATCCAAAGAACTCAAACTTTCCAGACCCAGTAACATCATTGTATAGGTAGACACAAAATGCTGGAGTAACTCAGCGGGACAGGCAGCATCTCTGGAGAGAAGGTATGGGTGACGTTTCGGGTCGAGACCCTTCTTCAGACTCATTGTATATTTGGCTTCCTTTCCAGTTTGATGACAACCTTCTTATAGCAAGGCAATCAGGTCCATATACAGTACTCCATTGTGGCCTGACCAACTCATGCACAGGTGCAACATGACATCGCAACTCCTGTGCTCAATATTCTGACCGATGAAGGCAGCCACACCAAATGGCTTCTTCATCAACCTTGCTACCTGTGTCACACTTTCAGCACAGAAACAGGCCCTTCTGCCCACTGAGTCCACACCGACCAGCGATCCCCGCACATTAACACCATCCGACACACATGGGACATTTTTTTCATTTATACCAAGCCAATCGACCTACAAACCTGTACGTCTTTGGAGTGTGGGAGGAAACCAAAGTTCTCGGAGAAACCCACACAGGCCACGGGGAGAAAGTACAAACTTCATACAGACAGCCCCCGTAGTCAGGATTGAACCCGGGTTTCTGGCTCTGTAGGGCAGCATCTCCACCGCTGCACCACCTTGTTTAATCAGAAAGCATTATCCCATGATAGCTTCTACGATCTGCAACTACCTATGTTAATACACTGAGCCGATATGTTAACGATCAGTGGTGATTGGAGTGGACGTGTATGTTTGTTCATCTGGTGCTTTTCCCTTTAGCTCCTAGAGACCCAGATGAAGCTTGTTTTCTTCAGGCCCTGCAGCTCATTCAGTTACAGTGCATGATGATGCACATTGAGGATTTCCGTCTGGAGAATGCTCTGTCTCTTTCTATTTTCAGTGTGTCTTTCCAGGTGATGTTCAAAATGGGGGTAATACTGACTCACTAAACTGGGGAAGGACAAATTTTCAGGATGTTGATGGGAATGTGGGTAGAATAACTTCTTGTCAGCAACCATGAGACCCTCAAACACTACCTAACATTGATCTATGGCTGTGTCTTTGCACGTGTGCTTGTTCCGGGATGTATACTTGCAACCATTCCACCTGCATGTGAATAATTGGAGGAAATGTCATCTCAGAAGTAACTTCACACCGTGGCTGTTCCCTGTCACGTTATTTGGTAGCATGTGCAAATGGAATTCAGTGAAATGGGAAGCACATTAGGTCCCTGCAGGATCTCCTCATCTCTACCTCAGCAGATGACAGCCACACAAATGTTTTTGGTGTGCTTCAGATTAGTGGTGTGTACCCTCATGTCATTAGCACCCTGATTTCAATTAGTCCAGGAATGGATTGGTCGGGGTGTAGTATCTTTTTTTCCAAAATATAAACTTTCTTCACAATAAAAAATATATACAATACAAAGATAGACACAAAGTGCAACTCAGCGGGTCAGGCAGCCTGGAGAAGAAGGGTCCCAACCCGAAATGTCACTCATCCTTTTTGTCCATGCTGCCTGACCCGCTGAGTTACTCTAGCACTTTGTGTCTATCTTCGGTATAAACCAGCACCATAGAGTCATAGTCATACCCGATCTATTCCTCTCATGATCTTATACGCCTCTATAAGATTACCCCTCATCCTCCTGCGCTCCAAGGAATAGGGACCCAGCCTACTCAACCTTTCTATGTAGCTCAGACCCTCTAGTCCTGGCAACATCCTCGTGGATCTTCTCCTAACCCTTTCAAGCCTGACAATATCTTTCCTATAACATGGTGCCCAGAACTGAACACAATACTCTAAATGTGGTTTCACCGCATCTTAAAGCCTTTTTGACCATCTTATCTACCTATGACTCGACCTTCAAGGAACCAGCAGCACCTTTCTACACATCTACAAAACAAAAACATGCAAAAAACTTCAAACATTCTTAGTACCTATACTATTCTGTTGATTACAATTCTGCTGTGCATTGGAATGATATTCCTTCCCATGTTTGAGGGGTGTCCCCACTGTACTCAGCCCCTCAATGTCCAGCCAGGGAATGTAAAGACCGATGACTGGTTCTCTCCACCTAGCCTATGCGATGGCTGGACCAAGCTTTAGTGCACTTGGGAACAGCCCATAAATCAGAGGGTCCTCTATTGCACAACTGCTCAGGGATGAACCATGACAAGGACCCCTCCATTCTTCTCCAGACCTTCTTCACACATCCATAAATTGTAAAGTGGTGGCCAATCTTCTCTTCTCCATGGTGATCATCCCGAGTCAGAATCTGACTGTACAGGATGGATCTGACTTGGAGGCACTGCCAGCCAGTATCAAGTTACCACTGGTGGTGAATCGCACATTAAGATAAAGGCAGCGTTGCAGACCCAAAAAATGCATGGGCACATTCATACCTCTCTCACTTACACTGGCATAGAGATCGGTGTCGTTAATCACACAGCAAAGGAGTAGAGTACTTACTTTGAATTCTAAACAAAAACTTTTTATCAGCTATGACTTAGCAGAATTTAAAAAGGAATGAAGAGAAATTCTTGAACCATTTCCCCAAAGCTTTTGATTTCTTTAAATTTGTCAAGTGGTTAGATAACAAAAGAACAAGTGTTGGAAGTACAAGTGTAAAATAATTGCTCGATAATAGAGGGATGGCTGCCAAAAATGCTTGCAATTTAGCCATGACAAATAGCATTCCATTCAGTGACATGATTTGCCAATTAGCAAACTCCTTTCGTCATGCGGGGTTTAATTGTAAACAAGAGCAAAACAATGCTGTGACACCAAGCGAGTCAAGCAGCATCTGTGGAGAGAGAAACAGAACCTGCATTTCAAGTCAAGAATTCGAGAACTGTAAACTGAGAAAGCAAATCTGTGAGAAGGTGCAGACCAAGATCGACAAGGGACACAAGCGACAGTTGATGCTGGAATTTGGAGCAAAACACAAACTGCTGGAGGAATAAAACAAGTGGAGGCAGTGGAGGGTGAGGAGGCTATTATCATTTCAAGCCAAGACCCTGCATCAGGACTGAGAAAGGAGAGAGAATGTAGCCAGCATAAAGATGAGCAGGGAAAGGGTGTGACAACGGGTTAGTAGGTGGTATGGAGGCGCAAGAAACTGCAGGTGCTGAAATCTTGAGCAAAAAACATATTGCTGGAGGAACCCAGCAGGTCAGGCAGCATCAGTGAAGGGAATGGAGAGATGATGAAGATGGGAGAAAAAAGCTGGAAAAAAGAGGTGAGATTGGGTAAAGCCTGGCAATGCATCGATGGATATAGGTGGGGTGGGCAATTGGAAGATGGATGGAAAGGAGATAAAAGGGTGCCAGATAAGGACAGAAGAGGAGTGAAATGTAAAGCTGAAGGAGGGATAGAGGTGGAAGGGGGTGTTGGGTGGAAGGAGACAGGAGAGGCAGATCTCTCCATAACACGGAAAGGTGTGGGGATAGAGGTTTATGTGAACTCTCCAACATTGTTCATTGCATTCAGTGCTCCTGATGTGGCATCTTATACATGAGTGAGACCAAGTTCAGACAAGGCAACCGTTCCTCTGAGCACTTGCGTTCTGTCTGCTGCATGTCACCATTTTAATACCCCTTTCCATTTTGACCTTTCTGTCCTGGGCCTCCTCCATTGTAAGAGTGAGGGCACATGCAAACGGAAAGAACAGCACCTCATATTCCACTTGTGTAGCTTACAACCCAATGGTACGAACGTTGAATTCTCCAATTTCATGTAATACTGCCCTAACGTCTCTTTTTTGCCTCTCCTTTCACCACGTTTAAGGACTTTCAACACGCCATCTCTGAAACTTTCTATAAATATTGTTGAAACTCATAGAGCAGATAGCCACATGACATCCCTTAAAGGGATAGCAGCATTAAAATAACACTGTTCATCATGAATATTTTGCGAACAACATCTTGTAATTCCTCAACCATCTTATCATTTGACTCTT
The DNA here is from genome assembly GCF_053455715.1 of Rhinoraja longicauda. Classification (NCBI taxonomy): domain Eukaryota; kingdom Metazoa; phylum Chordata; class Chondrichthyes; order Rajiformes; family Arhynchobatidae; genus Rhinoraja; species Rhinoraja longicauda. The sequence goes on from NC_135978.1 coordinate 11,405,011, forward strand.
TTGCTGAAGTGATTCTGAGAATCTGGATGGGCAAAGTGTCAAACATCAAGACTGAATGAAACTGGACTTCAGCAAACCAAATGACCCATTTTTAGTGAATGGATCCAACACAAATGTCAAGTTGGCCATCATAGCGAGAGGATTTGAGTATAGGAGCAAAGCGGTCCTACAGCAGTTGTACAGGGCCCTGTTGAGACCACACCTGGAATATTGTGTTTTGGTCTCATAATTTGAGGAAAGACATTTTTGCTATTGAGGGAGTGCAGCGTAGGTTCACTGGGTTAATTCCCGGGATGGCGGGATTGACATATGATGAAAGAATGGATCGACTGGGCTTATATTCACTGGAATTTAGAAGGATGAGAGGGGATCTTACAGAAACATATAAAATTCTTAAGGGATTGGACAGGTTAGATGCAGGAAAAATGTTCCCAGTGTTGGGGGGTGACCAGATCCAGGGGTCACAGTTTAAGAATAAGGGGTAGGCCATTTAGGACTGAGATGAGGAAAAACTTTCTCACCAAGAGAGTTGTGAATCTGGGATTTTCCTCCACAGAAGGCAGTGGAGGCCAATTCACTGGATGTTTTCAAGAGAGAGTTAGATATAGTTCTTAGGGCTAACAGAATCAAGGGATATGGGGAGAAAGCAGGAATGGGTTATTGATTTTGGATGATCAGCCATGATCTTATTGAATGGCGGTGCTGGCTTGAAGGGCCGAATGGCTTACTCCTGCACCCATTTTCTATGCTTTATTTTTCTAAGTATGACTCCCAAATGGCACCACAGCACAGCTTGTGTATGAGTCATCTAAAGGAATAGATTAATAACCTGATTTACCCGACGTGCTAGAGAACAAGACCTGTTAAGTTGCTGCAAGTAAGAAGTCCATTGTCCCGCTGTCGGTACATATGACAATTAAACATCCTGACTCATGACTCTTGACTTTAAGATAATGAATTGAATCGGTCTGCAATTAAGTGTTTGACGATAACCCAATCAGATTATGGTGAAACCCACGAAAGATTGCAGATGCAAGAAATCAAATTAAAACAGAAAATGCTGGAAGTATTCAGTCAGTCAGGCATCAGGCAATATCTTGGTCAGGGAAACAGCGCTAACACTATGGATTGATGAACGTTCATCAGAAGCAGGAAAACTTACCAAACCTGTGCGATTGAAGTTGCTGAGAAGGAGGGGAGTGTGAAGGATGCCTGTGATCGATAGGAGGCTAGATTGAATTGTGCAAATAGTGATGGTCCTGCTGCCTGTGAGACGTGTGAAGATTTGTTGGTCACATTTGTCGCAAATGCAAACTGGGGGGAGAAACAAGAAACACAATGCTAGAAGAGTGAGACATAATTCTGTGCTTACAGACACAGGACTCTGTGCTCTGTGCTTTTAAGGTGAAGGGGAAAAGATTTAATAGGAATCTGAGGGGTAACTTTTTCACCTAATGGGTGGTGGGTGTATGGAACAAGCTGCCAGAGAAGGTAGTTGAGGCTAGGACTATTCCAACATTTAAGAAACAGTTAGACGGGTACATGGATAGGACAGGTTTGGAGGGATATGGACCAAACGCGGGCAGGTGGGACTTGTGTAGCTGGGACATGTTGGCCGGTGTGGGCAATTTGGGCTGAAGGGCCTGTTTCCACATGGTATCACTCTATGACTCTATGACAGAAAATTGAGATGGTCAGATAGCCGTGAAGACTTAACAAGCCAGGCAGCATCTGTGGAGAGAGAAAAACTGTTCTGAGTTCACTGGTTCTCAGCAAAAATGACCTGGTCGGATGCTTGTCAATGGCAAGTGGGGATGGACAATAAATGCTGCCCGTACTAATGCAATAACCGTAATAAAAAATATGTCCCAGCAATTATTCTATCAAGGTTGAAAACTAAATGGGCTTATGGGAAAGTTGAATTTTGAACAAATGGCATCAGTTTTTCCTATCTCTCAATTTCCCACGGTTTTGCTGAAATCTGCCAATATTTAGAACATTGTAAACTTTGGGGTGGAAATCCAAACCCTTCTGAAAGCCCTCCCCCCCCCCCCCCCCCCGCCCCCTCCCCAAACACAACCATCCGCTTACAGACTTTGACCACACACGCACAAACAAACAGAGTCAGGAATCTCAGAACCTCTGCTTTGCAGACATGACATAATAGAAAAAGGAGCAGAGTTTTATAAAGGAAACTTAATACTAAGCTGTATTTTCCATTGTCCCTTCAATAACCCAACCGATCTGTAACACTAGAGGTTTTGAAATTGTAGAAGGCACATTCACAAACATATTTCAAATGGCTGTATTTCCTGGGACCTTTACAAGTTTGCGTATTCTCTTTCAGTTCTGAATCCACTGCCGAAGAATCATTCACATCCTTCAGTGAACTGCCGCGGCATGTCCTCTGATCTTTCCCCTACAGAATAAACAGGAACTGCATACATTTATGTAATGTGTAATGTTACCTTCCTGAATAAATAAATGCTCGTACAAGTCCACAGTGAATGACCGTGGCCCTCAAAAGTACACATGAATTCAACAGTTACACAGTGAGCGACCCTTAACCTTGCCGGATAAAACAGAACTTTATAATAGTTGCACAGTGAATAACCCTAAAGCTACAACAAAAAAAAAAGATCAAGAGCACTCCATTGGTACACAGTGATTGACCCTTACTCTGAAGAATAAATAAAACTTAATTATCAACAACCAAAGCATCTTTTTCCAAGCTTTTCAGAGCACTTTCTCCACAGGGAGATGGCAGCATAGAAGCGCAGCAGATGGAGCTGCTGCCTCACTGTTCCAGTGACATATGGTCTTGGTGCTGTCTGTGTGGCATTGCACATTCTCCTTGTGACGGTTGTAGGTTTTCCCTGGGTACTCCCGTTTCCTCCCACAATCAAACGTTGTCCTGGTTGGTGAGTTTATCAGCTACCATACATTTCCCCTTGTTTCGAAGGGAGAGAATAGATTACAGGGAAATGGGATCAGTAGAACTGTTCTGAGAGACAACATATACTCAATAGGCTGAATATTTTTTAGGACAGCACAGCACTGGAATAGGCCTTTCGGCCCACAATGTCTGTATCGAGCATGATGCCAAATTAAATAAATCCTTTCTGCCTGCACGTGATACATATCCGTCCATTTCCTGCTTATTCATGTGTCTATCGAAAAGTCTCTTAAACATCACTGCCATATCTGCTTCCACCATTGCCCCAGGCAGCACATTTAAGGCATCCACCAATCTCTGTACAAATATTTTGCCGTGCACAGCTCATTTAAACTCTCTCCCTCTGCCCTTCAGCCTATGCCATCTAGTATTTGACTTTCCACCATGGGATAAGGATTCCAACTATACTATATAGATGCTGGTATAAATCGAAGATAGACACAAAATGCTGGAGTAACTCAGCAGGTTAGGCATCATCTCTGGAGAGAAGGAATGGGTGACTTTTCAGGTCGAGGCCCTTTTTTTCTAACTATCTGCCCTTTCTATGTCTCGCACACCAATGCTGTTAAGGGTCTTGCCATTAACCATATACTTTCCCTTTACATTCAACCTCCCAACTGCAGCACCTCACATTTGCGTACATTAAACTCCATATGCAATTTCTCCACCCATATCTATAACTGATTTATATCCAGATGTATCCATTGACAGCCTTGTGGACAACTTGTCCACAACTCCACCATTTTTTGTGTCATCTGCAAACTTACTAACTAATCCATCTACATTTTTGTCTGTCATTTATAACATATATCATATACAGTATTTCACAAATAACAGAAGTCCAAGCAATGATCCTTGCAGAATACCACTGGTCACAGACCTCCAGCTAGATGTAATGCCCTTCCAACACACCGTCTCCCCTCTAATGAGTTAGCCAGCTCTGAATCCAAACTTCCAAATTACCACAGATTCCATGCATCTTAACCTTCAAGATCAGCAAACTATGAGAGACATTGTCAAATGCCTTGCGGATGTCCACGTAGACAACGTTCACTGCCCTACCTTTTGGTATATCCTTAAAAATCAGTCAAGTTTGTCAGCCATGGCCTGGTTCCGACCAAGCTATGTTGACTGGGCTTAAGTAGCCCATTCTCTTTCAAATGTAAGCAAAGCCCACCTCTACGAAACCTCTCCAAAGCTCCAAGAGATGCAACAGATGCTCTTTGGCATTATCGCTTGTCACCATACAAGACCCCAAACCATCCTTCCAGATGAAACGGTGATTCTTCCAATACATTGGGTGCTCCAGAAATGATTTCCTTTCCAATGAAGGAACTAAATGCTTTGTTGAGTGCCTTCATTCTGTACGTGACAATGTCCCTGAGTTTCCAGTTGCCCGTTGGTTTAGTTTTCCATCCCACGCTGATCTACCTGAATGCATTGATCCAACAAGACCCAATGTAAGTCAGTCTGAGGAAGGGTCTCGACCTGAAACATCACCTATCTATGTTCTCCAGAGATGCCGCTGCCTGGCTTACTGAGTTACTCCAGCATTTTGTGTCCTTTTAAGACTCAATGTAATCTCGAGGAACCTCATCTTTTATTCGGGGACATTTCCGTCTGCCAGTCTCATTGCCAAATTCAATGATTTCAGGTAAATCTTTTTCTCTGTGTCAGAATGGACTCGTCCTTGACATTTTCTCCTCTCTCCGTGGATACTGCCTGGTCTGCTGGGCATCTCCTTCTGCTTTTAATTTTCTGCAACAGTTGTGAGCTGAATTTCACAGCTTTTGCAAGACCCTTTGTTATCTACCTGCCCTCATTAATCCATCAACCCACGGGCTGTGTAAACAGCGCATCGCTATGGTAACCCTTACCTCCCCTTTCAGAGAAATTCCTTTGATTCTATCTATCCCTCGCCACCCTCTAACTTTCTTTAACACTTCTCCATTACTGACAAAGGGTCTCAATCTGAAACATTAACATTGTTTCTCTTTCTGCCAAAGTTGCCTCGCCTGCAGAATTTTTTTGAACGTTTTCTATCGTCATTCTTATGAATCCTGCGTAACTCAGGAGTTTCGAGCGGCATCCCTCTTTTCCCTCAACATATCCCCCAAGCCAGCCCCAGGATTCACACAGGCAGCACCTGAAGGTAAGTTTAATTTGAACAAACTCTTCAAGTGACACCAGGAGAAGAAAACAGCCTGCGCCCCAGACACTGTTTCATATTTCTGCCCGGATGTATACCAGGATGTGCCGAGGTGCTAGATCGGTGCAATATTGTTTTGTCCCCTTACTTTATCACTAAAGACACAAAGCCTTAATCTTTATTTTGTGGATAAAAGGCACATTTTTAAACGCAATATCATCTGTTTAATTTAGGTGCTGCTTTGACTATAATGGGTTATTTTCTCTGCTGGACTTTGGCCTGGCAACAATGTCTTTACATAGAAGGAGCTAGTCTGAGGTAATAGCAGTAATTTCAACCACAGATGGAGGTTTTGCACCAAATTGCAAATTTAATGCACAGGATTACGTGTTTCTGTGCTTCTCATGGTTTCACCCAAGAATTACATGGGTTCTGCGACAGTCTCAGCTTCTGTGAAGAGGCTGGGAACATGTTAATATTTTAGCTTTATTTTTCATACAGCAGGACAAAATATCAATCTCGCAGCAGGTTAGACAGAAACTTTTCCAACAACTCATGAGACCTAAAGCCGGGAGTGACTTTCAGGATTTGGTAGCCACGTTTATACAGAACAAGTCACTGATGCATACCAACACAGATCCAGGGTCCTGTGGATGCCAGGTCTTAGGCATCTGGTCTTGACCTCCTCAAAGTACCAGAAGAGGTGGAAGTTCCGGCACAAATTCTGGAAAAACTTCCTGCAGACACTCAATAAAAGGCAAGCTGATGAGAAAATGAACGGATACAATCCTATGAGCTTTTTGTAGCATAGGAATGGCCTCTCCCAATACTGATCTTCAATGTGAAATACAGGATTTGAAAGGTTGGCACATTGAGGCACCCAGGTCATCTTGGCTCTTTCCCCACAGGCTTGCATCAATCCAAAACCCATCCCACGTCTCCATTCTTTTTGCACAGCACTGTATCAATCCCATACTGATCGCACAACCCTGTATTAATCCCCAAACTAATCACGCTGCCCTCCTCCCTCCCTAACTCCCTGTATAAATCCCAAATTAATCCCAATGTCCTACTCTCTCCCTTCTCCCTGTATCAATCAGCAAATAGTTAAAAGCCCAATTTAAAATAATTGTATTTTTAAAAAATTGTGCGCTTATGCTGTTCCTAATTATTCATAGAGTCTGTAGATATAAAATAAAGAGTTCACTTATTTAGTGCCGCTCCCATTGCATCATGCAGCTCAAGTTTATAATGCAATAGATATTATCATCATTCAAAAATGAAGTGTGCTTACCTATTACCACACAGTCTGTTTGAAGTTTCCAATGCTTTAGTAAATAATGAACTGAACTTTGTACTTCACTGCTGTTGGCACGGTCCCCAGTACAAGCGTAAAGCAGCTGCCTGTAGTCTTTGCTGGAGAGTAGAAAGGTATCCATGTCTCCCTGCCCTCCCAACCCCCACTTCTGTGAGTAATTTAAATACATTCGCATGGTCACGGCCTCGTAGGCAGTGAAGGCGTTTAAGCCTTTGAAAGACAAGTCACCAGTAAAAAAAAATCCAACCGAGTATCCGCTGATAACGTGGGAAGGCCCCTGTTCACATTGCCCTTCTTTTCACCAAGAGAACCGGTTTTCTCATGTTGGGAACTATTTCTAGATCCTAACTATCCAAATGACTCCACCTGAGATTATAAACTGGATGCTGAAGGCAGCGAGCTGTTTGATCATGCCCACCCGACTGCCAGACATTGTCCATGTGCTCCCTCATTTGAGCAGATATCAGTAAAGAAGACTGGAAGTCCTGTGTGATTTTTCTGTTAGTACGAGTGTTGCAGAGCTGATGCTCGGAGTGGTAAATTCAGAGTAGTTAACTCACCACCATTTCTGAAGTTAACCCAGACTCCTCTGGTCTTAAGGGGGGTTCCGACCCAAAACGTCACCCATCCTTTTTCTCCAGAGATGCTGCCTGACCCACCGAGGTACTCCAGCGCTTTGTGCCTGTCTTCCTTCTGGTCTTCATTGTTCAGTTAAAGATATTGTTTACTGAGCCCAAAGTCCCAGAAAGAATATCAGTAACCAGAGAATTAGCAAAAGAACAGTTTCAAAGCAGCCACTTGCTGCTTTGTTATTTATTGATTTAGTCGAACATCCTGCAAGCAAGCTACAGATTCATCCATTCAAACTACAGCAAGTGATTTTCAGCTACAGGTTTATTTTCAATCTCCTTGGGCAATGCCTTACAATAAATTTCACTGCTCCATTAGAATTATTTGGCAATTCTTTTGCATGAACATAACTGAATAATTTCTCATCTGGAACCTAAATATGCTGCTGATAATTTTCAGTACAGACCCCACTTCATCCTCATGGCCCAACCTGCAATTCCCATGAAAATTTTGGCAAAAAATGTCCCTCCATTCCGTTTGTTACTTGAGGTTATTCCTTGCCCTCATCCTGGTTTCCATCAAATTCACTTCCATTATAAAATACAAACAGAAAATGCTGGAAATATTCAACAGTTCAGGCAATATCTGCAGTGAGACAGAGGCACAGCAATGACCTTTCATCAGAACCCCATTGTCACTGTGAGATTTTAAAATAAGTGTTCGAGCAGCAATAGTCTGAAGAAGTGTCTCGTCCCAACAAGTCACCTACTTCTTTTCTCCAGAGATGCTGCCTGACCCGCTGAGTTAACCCAGCATTTTGTGTCTATCTTCGGCGTAAACCAGCATCAGCACTTCCTTCCTACATGGTAGTTATTAATACTCTGCTTTCAATATATTTCAATCTCAATGAATATCTTGATATATTTAAAGTATCTTTGTAGAGTTTGACACTTAAAGGAACCACAAAAGATGCAATACCTCCTCCCTCGACTCTGTCCAGAGACCCCGACAGTCCTTTCAGGTTAGGCAGAGGTTCACTTGCATCTCCTCCAAACACATCTACTGTATCCGTTGTTCAAGATGTGGACTCTCATACATCGGCGAGACCAAACGCAGACTGGGCGATCATTTCGCGGAACATCTTCGCTCAGCCCGCCTGAACCAACTTGATTTCTTGGTATTTATTCACAAAATGCTGGAGTAACTCAGCAGGTCAGGCAGCATCTCGGGAGAGAAGGAATGGGTGACGTTTCGGTCGAGACCCTTCTTCAGACTGATTTCTTGGTGTTGGACACTTTAATTCTCCTTCCCATTCCTACACAGACCTTTTTGTCCTCAGTCTCCTCCATTGTCAGAGTGAGGCTAAATGCAAATTGGAGGATCAGCATCCCATATTTCGTTTGGGCAGCTTACAGCCAGTGGTATTAATTTGATTTCTCTCACTTCAGGTAGCCCCGGCATTCCCTCTTTCTCTATCCCTCCCCCACCCAAGTCACACTAGCTTCTCATTTTCACCCTATAAACAGCTTACAATGGCCTGTTTCCTTTATCATCATTACTTTTATGCATATCTTTCATTCATTGTTCTTTATCTCTCCACATCACCGTCTCGTTTCCATTATCCCTAACCAGTCTGAAGAAGGGTCTCGACCGGAAATGTCACCCATTCCTTCTCTCCAGAGATGCTGCCTGTCCCGCTGATTTACTCCAGCTTGTGTAGCCTTCCCTTGATGTTCAACTCTTCAGGCAAGGAAATCACAACTGTTTTAGGGCATGCTGCTATGGTCTAGTGATGTCTTTGCTACGTTACTCACAGTTCAGCCAACACCTTTTAAAATATATTTGGCTCCTGGAGCTCATACTTTCCAAAATCCATGGAATCCCTTTGGGATCAAATTTCCAGTCGGCACCAAGCTTCCTCGCCTATTGATGTTGGTTGGAATGTGGCCATTACCAGCGTGACAATTTTCTGTTAAAAAAAAAACCTTTAATGAAACTTAGAAAGGATAGTCGGGCATTATTACCTTCATTTCAAAAGATAAAATCTGAGCATGTTTCCTTTTTCCATTTTATTGAAAAAATGCTCCCAATGGCAAAGCAGTTTACAACAGTGGGGACAAGAGGGAATCCAGTTCTCCTATGAACAACAATTTAAATTTGTATATCCCAAATTGCCAAACTTGGAACGTTCTCAGACAGGTAAGAGGCTCTCGGTTCATGATTCCTAATTACTTCCCGATTAGTGCCTGAAGGGGGAGAGGGTGAGGTTCCCAGAGTTTGGGCCCACAGTCAGTTGAAGGCATGCCATGGCAAGGCTGAAGAAGGATCTCAACTCGAAACGTCACCCATTCCTTCTCTCCGGAGATGTTTCCTGTCCCGCTGAGTCACTCCATCATTTTTGTGTCTACAAGACATAAGGGAAAACCCCGACTTAGGGAGGTGCAGAACTCTCGGATTGCAGAATTAGGATAAAACATAGGGACGCCCAGTCCAAATGCAAAGATCAGAATGTTAAAGTCAAGGCAGGACCAGGCAGCTGCGATGAGTTTATTGCACTAAATTGGACATGGCAAGACACGTTCACACAGCAGCTTGGTAGCATTAGAGTGCACAACACAAGGAGCAGTTATTAAATCAATGCTAACTCTTCATTCCTACTGCTCCAATGTCTCCCACCAAGTCGGGTGAATTAAATGTGATTTTGTCTTTCCCTGTCTGAGTTTATTGTATTTAGCTAAATGAAATGTGATAATTTTAGGATACAGGCAACTATATTTGCTGGTTTACAAAAAAAAAGACCAAGTTCTGGAGTAACTAAGCAAGTCAGGCAGCATCTCTGGAGAACATGGGTAGGTGGTGTTTCCTCGGTCTGAAGACGTTTCTGGGTCCCTGAAGAGGCGTCCCAACTCAAAATGTCATCTATCCATGTTCTCCAACGATGCTGCCAGACCTGCTGAATAGCTCAGCTCCAACACTTGGTGTAATATGTTACTTGCTTTTCTCTGCCACTTTCTTCATTTACTTCCCACCTCTAAAACTTCCCCCTGAAAATCTTATCAAGTGTCCTCCCCGTCTGTCCCGTTACGATGACTTGCTTTTAATATTGACCAGGTACATCGCCTTCGTTCGCTGACTACCCCGACACTGCTCTTCGCGCTTGCACTTGCGCGGTTCCCCCAGGGGGTGGCAGCCCCGAACCCTCCACATCTGCTACACAGCCGAACGCAGGAAACAACGTTACTTTGCCTTGATTGCCTATATATGTGTACAGGATATTCAATATTTCCACATTAAACGGAAACCATTAGCAAATTAAGTTCATTTAATCTTTTGCTTTGAAATGTTACATTCCTTATGCACCCTTGAAATGATAATACGCTTAATTAATTTGCAACTTTCAAAACTTAATTACAAGTCGTTCTTGCAGATTATTCAGACTCACTGCCAGGCTGACTTGTTTGCAACGGGCTTAATTAAATATCAGGAAACGAATCCGAACATTATTTCGTCGAAAGTTCCTATTAGAAGCGGATCAATTGTTTCACTGGTGATTTCCGCCGAGGAAGGTGCCCGTGCGAGGAAGAACGAGTCTGCCTCCCGTGTAAGCCTTTAAAACGTACCTGCATGAAAGCCTGAGACTGCATCCGAGCTCAGTCTGCATCCAGTGAAGTAATGCAGAGACCACTCCTATGTGCAACTAATATCGTCTCAAGTTTACTCAGGGAGGGAGCGAAATTGCTCTTGAGACGGACGCGCGAACCAGGCACTAGCGAACGGCCAAACCCATTTCACAACTCGTAGACACAAAATGCTGGAGTAACTCAGCGGGTCAGGCAGCATCTCTGGAGGGAAGGAATGGGTGACGCCTGTCCCGCTGAGTTACGCCAGCATTTTGTGTCTATCTTCGGTGTAAGCCAGCATCTGCAGAACCCAGTTTCTTCCTATCCATTACATAACTTTCATTTTCTATCTTGGGCAGAACTGAAAACCAGTTCTCCCCGTGGAATGGCGAATTGAAAATATAGACCAAAATATTTATCATCGAATTTCAACAATAGGGCAGCGAGCAGAGTTTGCACTCAATGTATTGCAGCGGGACGAGTTTGACTGGATCAGAAGAAGTGTGAATTTGGCATCATTTTGCAACCTTAGGCCGAGACCCACCCGCAACTCCTGTCGCTCCTCGTGTCCAAGGACCAATCTGCAACTTCTCCATCGCTCATTGCCACTGTCGTGTTTCGCGCACCGAGGTTTTCTCTCGCTTTTCTTTTCAAGCTCCCGTAGCAGCCACACCATTATCAACCAGGGGCGAGAAAACATGTGTAGGAAGGAGCTGCAGATGCTGGTTTAAACCGGAGATGGACGCAAACATGCTGCAGTTACTCAGCGGGACAGGCAGCATCTCTGGAGAGAAGGAATGGGTGACGTTTTGGGTCGAGACCCTACTTCAGACTGAGAGTCAGGGAAGAGAGAGACACGGAGATAAGGAAGTGTAAGGTGTGAAAACGAAACATTAAAGGGGATGGTCGAGACCCTTCATATCTAGTTGTGAGTGACCCGATTTCCCAATGCTACATATTAGGATCATGAGGTCTCATGTTATGTCTGATCTTCTGGGGCGGTTGAATCTTGCCGGTGGTGTGCCAACAGTTCCCCAGTTCCATGGCCAAGTAGCCCATTTTCCAGAACAGATCAAAGGACGACAACAACGTGTTGTCTCCAAACAACCTTCATCAAACCATGTTCTCTGAGTGATTAGACACTGGGACGTCTCTTCTCCTGACTCCGGATGCTGGGTCCCGTGGCATCCACGTTGTTCCCGGCCAGCTTTCCCACACAGTCTGGTGGTCCGGCGTGTGATTCCGGCCTGCATCCCTCGCTGATCACCGGGAAATCCAGTCCATGTTTTCGGGGCACTCCGTTGCCCTGTTCAAATTTGCTTGCTGAACGCACAAGGGAACTGGAGATACTGGTTTACTGGTGAACAAGACGCAAAGTGCTGAAGTAACTCAGCCTGATACAAAGTGATCAGTTTGAAGAAGGATCGGGACACGAAACATCACTTACCCATGTTCTCTGCCTGACTCGCTGAGTTACTCCAGTATTCCGTGTCTTAATTTGCTTGCTACTCGTGTTCTTTAACAAACCCTATTGTTACTTTTACTTACCCGAGCTCCATGTATTTAACTTCTATACGGAATAAAAGCAAGGTAGGCTGTGGCACTCAGGGGAGAGGGGTAGGTATGAATTACGAGCTTCTTTCCATATTGCTAACATCCATAACTCTGTTTGAAATATTGTGGATAATGTAATTGGTTATGACCTGTGTTGAACCGCTCAGTGCCAGATTTGAGTCACTCCCACTATTTGTCAAATCCCCCCCCCAAAAAAAAGCTGGGCCCTTGAATGAATATTCAATATATCAGCTATTGCAAGTTTTAATAAAGCCAATCACGGAATGGGCAATAGCTGGCGGGCATTGAGTTGCGAGACGGTAATTAAATCAGTGATAGACACAAAATGCTGGATTAATTCAGCGGGTCCGGCAGCATCTCTGGAGAGAAGGAATGGGTGACATTTCGGGTCGAGACCCTTCTTCAGACTCAGTGACCCAGCAGGGAATCTGATTGAAGCCAGTGAATCACAGAGGACAGTCACTTAGATAGTCAACCATCTATCACACCAAAATCTTTCATTTAGGTAGTGATACAGCACAGATTCAGGCCCTTTGCCCCATCGAGTCCATGCCAACCACAGATCACACTGTTCATACTAGTTCTATGTTATCCCACTTTCTCATCCACTCCCTACACACTAGGGGAAATTTACAGAGGCCAATTAACCTACAAACCCGAGCGTCTTTGGGCTATGGGAGGAAACCGAAGCACCTGGTGGAAACCCATGCAGGAGAACGTGCAAACTCCATGCAGACAGCACCCGAGGTCAAGATCGAACTTAGTTTTCTGGCATTGTGAGGCAGCATCTCGACCAGTTGTGCCACTGTGCTGCCCAATTACTTTGTCAGCTTCTCTTTTTTGGGGTGGTCCGTCAGAAATCTCCTTTCTTAAATTTTATTCAAATGCCCTCAAACTGTGCACATTCTCGTGGCCACCATTGTACACTTACAAAGAACGTTCAGCACACAGTACAGGGACTGTGGAGGCAGATGAATAAAAGAAAGTCAGGTGGAGCCAGGTGAGAGGAAGGGTGAAGGTGGAGAGAGCTGTCAGAGGGTGATCACATTGAATGGCGGTGCTGGCTCGAATGGCCTTCTCCTGCACCTATTTTCTATTGTCTATTGACTATAAGTGGGAACACAAATGTGACCAAGTTTCAAGAACCAATTTGAATTTTGCAATTAAAGTAGTCTCAGTTTTAGGGGAGGGAGATGCAGATTTCCTTTACCTTTTACACTTCCCAGAATCTCGTCAACCATAACTAATTCTGTACCTCAGTACATGAGACAATAATAAAGGAAAACCAAAACTAAACTAATTTTAATTCTACAACTCACCCACTCCCTTCTAACCCCCATATCCTTTTTTGGGGGGGCTGCCCTGCTAGAGAAAATAGTTCCTAACAATTTCTTTAATAATTACAAATATCAACCATTAATATTCCTCGATTAATTTATAAGAATAGTTTGTGCAACCTAACTTTTTTTAAGTCACCACTTTTGGTGCAAGGATCAGCTTGGCGATCGTGTGCTTCACTTCATCCACAGCCAACGCATCCTTTCTGCAGCCCAGAAAGCAGCAGTGAATGCAATACTCACAGTGCAGTCTTAGCAGAGTTTCATTTGACTGTAGCTTGGCCTCTGCCCCTTTGTGTTGCAGCCATCTTGAGTTCATGATCAACATCCCATTAGACTTTTTAAATCACTTTTTTATAATCTGGGCTCCAATTCAGGGTCTTTAAACCTTTCTACATCAGCACCCTCAAACAATGACCCATGGTCTCCTCAAGATGTTTGAACTGGATGAGTTTCCCAGCCCCGTCTCAACAAGTTTCTAAAACTTGTGGTAGCATTCCAAATCTTCAGCGATGGACCTTCATTAATTACACTAATGATCTAAGCAATCAATGGATGTTTTTAGTTGCGTTTTGCCCTTATCTGTTGCAGACATAGGGTGGCTTGGTGGAGTAGCGATGGAGTTGCTGCATTGCACCCCCTGAGGTCCAGGCTCGTTCCTGACTATGGGTGCTGTCTGTACAGAGTCTATACATTTTCCCCGTGACCGCGTGAGTTTTTTCTGGGATAGGCACAAATGCTAGAGTAACTCAGTGGGACAGGCAGCATCTCTGGATAGAAAGACGTTTCGGGTCAAGACCCTTCTTCAGACTGCGAGTCAGGGCAGAGGGAGACACTGTGATAAGGAAGTGTAAGGTGTGAATACGAGACATCAAAGGGGTTGGAGGTCAAGGAAAATGTAGAATAGATCATTGTTAGCTGGGGAAAGTGACAACGAAGCGTACAGGGATAAAATTTAATCAGGGGGACAGTCAGACTGGTTGGAGAACTGGGAAGGAATGGAGAGAGTGGGAAAGCAAGGGTTTCTTGAAGTTAGAGAAGTCAATATTCATACCGCTGGGGTGTAAGCTGCCCAAGTGAAATATGAGGTGCTGTGATGATGATTACAGTGGAAGAAGCCCAGGACCAAAAGTTCAGTATGGGAATGGGAAAGGGACTTAGTGTTTAGCAACCAGGAGATCTTTTTTAGAAGAAAGCATGAGACAAAAGGATTGAAGAGTTGTGAATTGTGAGGCCAGAGGAAGGAATGTTGCTGGAGTGCAAGGGAAGAAATAGGTGCGAGTCAAGGTGAGGCATGGGGGTGGGGTGGGGTGAAGAGGTTGGTATAGGTTACCTAAAATTGGAGAATCCAAGTCTGGCTTTTGGAACCACAAGAAGAAGATTGGGAATGGGAATATGTCCACCCCCAAATTGAGCCTACCATTGGGAGAATGTTCAATCAGCAGCTATCTTTTCAGCTTACGAGCTTTGGGAATAACTTTACCATTCAGGAAATCCAGGTTCAGCTTGCTGAGTAGGGTTCACTTCTGAAGCAACAAGTAAGGTTAGATGGCATTTAAAGAGCTCAGAGCAATGTCTTAAAAGGGAATTTTCTTCTGCATATTTCTTACATTGAAGAAATGTGAGGAACACCAGGAGTTACTGGAGCACACAAGATTCAACTGTCTTCATCCACTAAAATTAGTTTCCCACTAAAATACGTAAGGGACTTTAATCTATTAGTGGTAAATAATTAGTTTAGTTTAGAAACATAGTGTGGCCCTTCAGCCCAACGAGTCTGTGGCAACCAGCGATCACCCATAGACTAGTTCTATCCTACACACCAGGGGCAATTTACAGAAGCCAATTAACCTACAAATTTGTATGTTTTTGGAGTGTTGGAGGAAACCAGAGCACCTGGAGAAATCCCAGGCAGTTACTGTGAGAATGTACAAACTCCATGCAGACAGCATCCATAGTCGTGATCGAACCTGGGGCTCTGGCACTGTAAGACAGCAACTCTACCGCTGCATCACCCTGCAACCCGAATCTCCAACTCTCCCTCTTCCCTTAACCACCGGTTTAACTCCTCAATAAATTTGGAAAGGTGGAACTGCCATGGACTGAGGAACCACATGAAATTGGTTAGAAAAGAGATAAAGAACAATGAAATATGCAAAAAAGTAATGATGCTAAAGGAAGCAGGCTATTGTTAGCTCTGTTGGTGAGAATGAGAAGCTGGTGCGACTTGGGTGTTTAGCAACCAGAAGATCAGGTAAGTTCAGGCGGACTGAGCAAAGTTGTTCAGTGAAACGATCATCCAGTCTGCGTTTGGTATACAAGTCCATATCCTGAGGTTGATGAGGTTGGAAGAGGTGCAAGTGAGCATCTGCCTAACCCGAAAAGACTGTCGGGGTCCCTGGACAGAGTCGAGGGAGGAGGTACAGAGACAGGTGTTGCATCTTCTGCGGATGAGAGAAACGGTGTTAATGTTTCAATTTGTCGATCTTCCACTGGTAAACGATCAACGAAGCATTAACCCTGTTTCTCTCTCCATGATGCTGCCAGACCTGTTGAGTAGTTCCTGCATTTTCCACTTTGTGCAGGGTTTGTTTAGATGTGACTCAGTTGAGACTGACAGTTTGGCAGCCTTGAATAATTACCTCTGAGTCAGGGCAGTGGAGTTGGCAGTCCCGGTTTCCTCTGTCATGGTTAGATTATTGCTCAGATCCTGGCATAATTAACCTCAACCTGACTCCAACTTGTCTTTATTGTCAGGATTGTAATGTTTACTTGCACATTCTCAAGAGGCAACACCTACTCTTTCATCTGTACACTTTACAACCTTTTGGATCTTTTACAAGATTTAATAACTTTGAATCATAAGCACCGCTCCCAATCTTTGGACTAACTGTTACTGATAATGATTCTGCTGTCTCTGTTTGCACCATCTCTGAAAATATATGGAGTCATAATCTTGTACAGCATGGAAACTGATCCTTTGGTCCAATTCATCCATGTCAAAATGCCCATCTATACTGGCCCCATTTGTCCAGGTTTGACCCATATTTGCCTAAACATTTCTTATCCATGTATCTGTGTTTTAAAATACTGGAAGAAAACACACATAAAAGGTCTTTGGGAAACTACTAAACATACTGTTATGTATTATAATTATTGTTGTGTAATTAACTAGTCTCTTTCATATTTCCTTACGACATAAAATGAGGTAATTTGAGGGCTATGCGGGCTCAGAGCATTCTCATCCTCTCACTTATTTTACTACTTTCCTTTATTTGCATATCCGAAACCTAGGACGGGTAAAGTGACTTGCGACGGGCGGCAGTCCTGTCCTTTGCAGTGAAGTGCTTTGAGACAGTCTACAGATAATCCATGTGCCTTTGGTTATGACACATATAAACTCCTGCTACACCCACGACAATTTGTCTGGCTCCACAATAGATCACGAACCACTCTGCACTGGACCACATGGATAATGAGAACAAATCAAGACCCTTCTCTGCTGGCAGTGAGAGGGTGCTGCCTAGTGAGATCCTTCTCGTACCATCAGAGTCTTACTGCCAATGCACATTGCCCTCGGGACAGCTGCTAAGGAGAAGAGACGGTTGCCCACTAGTTTGCAGAGTGTGGATTTGGGAAGAGGGTCTGAAGAAGGATACACAATTCCTTGTCATGGTTCATCTTGAACAGCTTCATAACCGAAGACTCTCTGACGTACGGGCTGTTTCAAGGGACAAGTTTGGAGACCGATATCAAGTGCTGCTGGAAGTCCATCAACTAGGTGAAAGACACTCACTGGTCTTATATCTTGCTTGAGCAGCTTACAACCCAGTGGTATGAATATTGATTTCTCTAACTTCATGTAACCCATGCATTCCCTCTCTCTCCATCTCTCCCCCACCCAAGTTGCACCAGCGTCTTGTTCTCACCTAGCAAACAGCTAACATTGGCCTGCTACTTTTATAATTACTTTTTGTATATCTTTCATTCATTTGTTCGGTATCTCTCTACATCATCGTCTATACCTCGTGTTTCCCTTTCCCCTGACTCAGTCTGAAGAACGGTCTAGACTCAAAATGTTACCCATTCCTCCTCTCCAGAGATGCTGCCTGTCCCGCTGTTACTCCAGCTTTTTGCGTCTACCTTCGATTTAAACCAGCATCTGCAGTTCCTTCCCAAACACGAGATATTTTGGATTATTTTCACCACTTTCAAGACCACAAATGTGTTCTGATTAGTCAATGCATCAGTTATGAACTCGAGTAATGAACCACCTCGATTCAATTTTCTGGTCATTTCACTCATCCTGGGACTTTGCTGTGTCTATATTGAACGTAGAACAGTATACCACAGAAATATCCATGTGCCTCCATTCCCTGTATATACATGTGCCTTTCCAAAATTGCCTTTTAAATGCCACTTTCTTATCTGCGTCCACCAGTCGTTCCAGGCACTCACCACCCTCTGTGTAAAAGAAAATTTGGCTTCGGACATCTCCTTTAATTTTTGCCCCGCACACCTAAAAGCTACGCCCTCCAGTCTTTGACATTTCCACCCTGGGGAAAAAGGGTGACCATCACAGTTGTCTACAAAACAACAATGCTGACTTCATTTCAGAAATAAATAATCGGATGTGAACCACTTTGAAAAAGTCCTGTGGAAATAACGTGATTATTTAAATGCGAATAATTTATTATTTTATAAAATCACGAGTACCAAGCGATCACAGTTTGATAAATTTAGCTTTACATCTTGCACCATATGACATAAATAAAAACATTTGGAACTTTATGCAAAGAATTTTGGAAAAATATATTTTCGCTTAAACTTACCCTCAAAAGATTTTCCAGTCATAAACTTACAAAGTTTAAAAGTGATTGGTTTTGGAATATGTTTTATAATGCAGAAGTTTCTTTATCGCTCCTTTAGGGGACATTCATAAGACATCGACAAAAACAATGTTACTTCTTGCAATAGGGAGGAGAATCCCGCGCCTCTCCGAGCAACCTGCCACAGCCCACCCACAGTTCATCACCGCCACTCCCACACGCCCGTCCATTACACCCCCTCCCACTGTCCTGTCCTGTCCATTACTGTCCTGTCCATTACTGTCCTGTCCATTACTGTCCTGTCCATTACTGTCCTGTCCATTACTGTCCTGTCCCTCACATCCCCTCCCATTGCTACAGCCCCACTCCAGGCTGCGCTCCCTGTACACATACACCAAGTGCAGGAGCTACCCGCTACCCAGCCCTAGTCTGAAGTAGGGTCTCGACCAGAAATGTCACCCATTCCTTCTCTCCAGAGATGCCGCCTGTCCCGCTGAGTTACTCCAGCATTTTGTGTTTATCTTCTGCATCTGCAGTTCCTTCCTACACGCCTTTTGTACTCCCTGCCAATCATGGTAGCTGACCCCGCCCCATAGCCCCAGGGCATATCGTTATTGGCTGTAACGGGAGATTTATTTGCATCCGGCGCCCCGCCCCTCGGGCGGCTGATTTGCATCCGGCGCCACGCCCTGTCCGTCCCTCGCGCGGCTGATTTACATCCTCCGCCCCGCCCCCTTGCAGCGGCCCGTCGCCTCTCCCCGGCTGTCACTCTCCCTGGCCCTGCCCCCACCCACACATCGCCCCTTTGCGACCCCTGCCGCCCCCCTGTCGAACTGCAGGCCGCTGCCGCTGGCCCCGCCCCCGGGCTGCCAGTCAGCGCGGCCGCCCCACCTCTGTGCACTGAGTGAGTAAGTGAGTGAGTGAGTGAGAGTCCCGGGCGGGCGGGCGGTCAGTGCGGCATCGCAGCGCATGAGAGGTGCTGTGCGATACAGGCATCACCAGCGGCCCCTCCATCCCATCCCATCCCATCCCAGCGGGGGTGGAGTCCGATTGCGGGCCGGCGCATCGCAGCGGGCTGTCAGCTCGCCAGGGCGGGCTCCTGCCGCCAGGTAACCCTCCCCGGGCTGTGGGGTGCAGCATGCCCGCAGCGGGGCCCCCGCTCCAGCACCAGCCCGCATCATGAGGAGCGCAGCGCTGCTGCTGCTGGCTGCGCAATGGCTGTGGACCGCGGCGCTGGCGGCGGCGGCGACGACGAGCCACGACTCGGAGTCGGTGCCCGCGGCGGAGACAGAGGCGGAGATCGAGGTGGTTCATTACCGGCACAGTCAGGACGGCGTGGTGGCGAGCAACAGCACCCTCCGCCTCCAGGGCCACTTCGCTGGGGCCGGCATGAGAGTGGCAGCCGAGGGCAAGCTCCTGCAGGTAAATAAGAGGCGGCACTTTGTAGCAAATAACGTGGTGCAGGTAACAGGCACAGAGAAAGAACTGCGGATAAAGAGTGATTCCCAGTGAAGAGGATGGGGAGAAAGTGGCAGAACTGGTGGAGAAGTGGCAGAGTAAATTTAATATTGAACAGTGTGAGTAAAATACTGGTAATGTACTGTAGATTGGGCAGCATGGGGACGATGCAATGTTTCACCTCGAAGATCTTTCATTTGAGCCTTTGTGAAATTATAGATGGGGGGGGGGGGGGGCGGATATAACAGAGCCAGTATAAACTTTATATATCGTAGTTCTAATAGATCTAGAAGCAGAAACTGGACGTACATGTGCATTAATCTTTGAAACTGGCAGGGTTGTGTTGTGGGGCTGGGTAATAGAGCATATGGGATCATGGGATTCGTAAGGAGAGGAGAATAATGCAAAAATAAGTGAAATTAGGAGACGCAAGCGGCCGCAGATGCTGGAATCTGGAGCAAATACCCCGCGGGAAGAACTCGGCGGGTCGAGCAGCATCTGTGGATGTGAAGGGGTGTTTGACATTTCGTCGGGACTAGACCGTGCATCAGTGAGGTTACGCTGGGGAGTTCAGTCTGAAGAAGGGTCTCGACCCGAAACGTCACCCATTCCTTCTCTCCAGAGCTGCTGCCTGTCTCGCTGAGTTACTCCAGTATTTTGTGTCTATCTGAGGCTACATTGAATGTATCCAAAAGAGTAGTTGGGCCATAGTTGCCGTATTGTCTCCAAATCAGTCATCTATCCAGGAGGGATGCGTTGGTCCCAGATGGGGTTTGAGATGAACGTGTGGAGGGATACACAAGACGATGGCTGCTTTAAGTTGGCCAAACAGTGGGAAGCAAAACTCGTTGGCAGATGGATCCAGGACTGCTTATGAAAAGATACAAAAAAATATCTAACGTAGAACTATTTTACTCAGAGCAATTATAACCAGAAATTTATACACATGCCTTTAGGGCTATTAGAAACAAAATAATCAAGTGCTTTCAAAAGTAAATTCAATAGGTGCTTGAGAAAGAATAATTTGCAGGGCTATGGGGATTGAAGGATCATACTTAGATAATGGGTCAAATGGCCTACTCTTGCCATAACAATGTTGTGGTTTTTATGAAAATGCTATGGCTGAAAGAGCTAAGAGAGAGCTGCCTGGGAAAAGAGAGACCAGGGGAGAGTTGCAATGAGTGGGGAGACAGAGACAGAGAAAGAGAGAGAGAGCTGTGGGGACTGGGGGAGAGCTGCAATAAATGGGGAGACTGAGGGGGATCTGCAATGAAAGGAGACTGAGGGAGAGAAGCGGGTGAAGTCGAGAGCGAAGGTGGGCTGCAGGTTAATGGGAAGGCTGTGGAAATCTGTTAATGCCTAGTTGAATGTACTGTTACTTTAACTGGAGAGAAGCACACTGCATATGTGGAGTACCATGAATAGTGTTATTTATGCTTGATACTGACTATGACACCGATGAAGCTTGTTCTCACTTGCTGTTGATGGTGTGTGGTAACGACCATCTAATAACGCAATGTCAGTGGGATTTCTATATTCCAAGCTCAAATGTGTGTGTCCATGTCTTGTCAGTGTCCGTGTGGGTGAGTGCATGTGTATGTGCGCTTGCATGCTGAGTACAGGAGTCAGTTTGGCTTTGGTAGCCTGTGAATGAATTGTTCCTTGCCTGGCTTGGACATGATGCATGCTCAGAACTGTGGATTTCTGGTGTCATCTGGATCCCGGGAGAACTCAATGCCTTCATTATGTGGAAAACACTGCCTGGTTGGTGCACAAAGGCATATTTATGTAGGGTGACTCTTGGTGGTTGATTGGGAACAGTTGTCTATTTAGTGAGGTTGTTGTAGTTGTCATATTCCATAAACCTGGATAGCAGTTACATTTGAGGAGCTATAACTTTTGCCATTTAGCAGATGTTTCATCTGACCTTGGTCAATAAGCCTTTCATTCTTTGTATAGAATGAGGTGATGAAATTTTAAGTAATTAGTTCTGATGCAGATATTCTGCCTGCAGACACCCATCTTCCTTATAATGATTGCTTTCTTACTGATGTTTATTCCTTAGGTCTGTCAGGGAATGAGATTTCTTCTTGGATCATGGGTATTCTGATTACGTGCTGAGTTTTCCCTCTTGGGCCATTCTTTAACTCTTAATGCCTTATGTAATTCTTTGCTAGTCTAAACTAGATATCTTATTGTTTAGCAGTGTAGGTAGTTGCATGCTGTTATTCACTACAGGCAACTCTTAACACATGAACCATGGCACTTGCAGTTAGTAGCCTCTCAGTGCTTCTGGGAATATTGTGGGGTGATCTATTTTGTCAGGTGATGCCACATTAGTGCTTTATGGACCAAGAACTGCTCAAAGGCAATCAAGAGCTCTTTCTTCTTGGTTTGCAGTGAGACAATTGATGCTTCAGTTGGGCACAACTAATTTACCACAGCCCTAGATGTAGACAGAAAGTTTAGTGCTTTGTGCGGTTCCATTACTGGACCATGGGTTGTTTGTACCCAGAGAGCTCTGTCAAGCCTTTCATTTGTACAGTTTAGTGACTGAAGATCCTTTATCATGTCTACAGTTCTGGGACATTCAGAAACTATGGAAATGTGAATAGTTTATCAAAACAAATTTTTGTTGGAAAATGAATAGCCGAGTTAACATAATTACTATGCTATAAAATGCACTGCAGAGACGGAAGTCGTTAAATATCACCATGTAGTGTACTTTGAATCATTGGGCAGTGTTGTAAAAGGTAAATTGTCAGGACGGCTCTTTGAAATGCACTATTGCAACTGCAGCAAATTCTACTTAGTTCCATCCTCCAAGTTAGTTACTAACTCTGGTTGTGTGGGGGAGTGTCAAACACAACATTCTAACTAAACATACAGTATTTAACATTTAAAAAAACCTCCATTAAAAAATAGTCTACCATCCATGTGGCTGAATTAATTTTGCATCAACCACAGCAAATTAAGTCTGAAGTTCATCAGTCTGAAGAAGGGTCTCGACCCGAAACGTCACCCATTCCTTTTCTCCAGAGATGCTGCCTGACCTGCTGCGTTACTCCAGCATTTTGTGAATAAATACCTTCGATTTGTACCAGCATCTGCAGTTATTTTCTTACACAGCAAATTAAGTGGTTATTTAGTTAAATCATTTGATGTTTATGGTGGTGAATGTGCAGACCTCAAAAATACTCTGCACATAAAAATAATGTACTGGTTGTGGAGCACTTTGAGATATTCTGCGGGTGTAAAGTCTTTTGTGAAGTTCTTTACTCGGAGACCTGTGCACATTGGCAAATGTTTGGCTGTAGTAGTCACTCCACAGACTGAATACAGAAGATACCTAACCACCCACTGCATAACACATTCATATCTTGTATATTTTAATAAAATTTCAGCATAGTATACTGGCAGTCCAGTCGATCAACCATGGGTGTTTGGACTGTAAACTAGGTTCAAATCCATTCTGACCCTTCCTCAGCCCCCAGTCCATTCTGAGCTGGGTCCTGACTCAAAAGGTCACCTATCCATGTTCTCCAGAGATGTTGCCCTGACCTGCTGCATTACTCCAGCACCTTGTGTCCTTTTAGGTTCAAATCCCACCTGAACTACCAGGATAAAATTCTGCTCTGTTTGCAACTGTAGAAATCTATTATAAAATGATTTTCAGTGGGTTAGGTTCAATCCAATTTCTAGTGAGACTGAGCTTGCCATGATAAACTGTCCATGTTTCCTACTACCCGGTAAATTGTCTGACCTTGAAAGGGCAAATAGTACAGTGCCCTCCATAATGTTTGGGACAAAGACTCTTTATTTAATTATTTGCCTCTGTACTCCACAATTTGAGATTTGTAATAGAATAAATCACATGTGGTTAAAGTGCACATTGTCACATTTTAATAAAGGCCATTTTTACACATTTTGGTTTCACCATGTAAAAATTACAGCAGTGTTTATACTTAGTCCCCTTATTTAATGTTTGGGACACAGCAATGTCATGTAAGTCAAAGTAGTCATGTTTAGTATTTTGTTGCATATCCTTTGCATGCAATGACTGCTTAAAGTCTGCGATACATGTGATTTATTCTATTACAAATCTCAAATTGTGGACATCACCAGTCGCTGTGTGTCTTCTCTGGTGATGCTCTGCCCATCATGTATTGCAGCAATCTTTAGCTTATGTTTTTGGGGGGGGGCTAGTCCCCTTCAGTTTTCTCTTCAGCATATGAAAGGCATGCTCAATTGGGTTCAGATCGGTGATTGACTTGGCCACTCAAGATTTGATCATTTTTTAGCTTTGAAAAACTCCTTTGTTGCTTTAGCAGCATGTTTGGGATCATTGTCTTGCTGTACAATGAACCTCCGATCAATGAGTTTTGAGGCATTTGTTTGAACTTGAGTAGATAGGATGTGTCTATACACTTCAGAATTAATTATGCTACTACCATCAGCAGTTGTATCATCAATGAAGATACGTGAGCCAGTACCTTCAGCAGCCATACATGCCCAGGCCATAACACCCCCACCACCGCGTTTCACAGATGAGGTGGTATGCTTTGGATCTTGGGCAGTTCCTTCTCTCCTCCATACTTTGCTCTTGCCATCACGCTTATATAAGTCAATCTTCATCTCATCTGTCCACGAGACCTTTTTCCAGAACTGTCGTTGCACTTTTAAGTATTTCTTGGCAAACTGTAACCTGGCCATTCTATTTTTGCAGCTAACCAGTGGTTTGCATCTTGCAGTGTAGCCTCTGTATTTCTGTTTGTGAAGTCTTCTGCGGACAGTGGTCATTGACAAATCCACACCTGACTCCCGAAGAGTGCTTCTGATCTGTTGGACAGTGTTTGGGGATTTTTCTTTATTATAAAGAGAATTCTTCTGTCATCAGCTGTGGAGGTCTTCCTTGGCCTGCCAGTCCCTTTGCGATTAGTCAACTCACCAGTGCTCTCTTTCTTCTTAATGATGTTCCAAACAGTTGATTTTGGTAAGCCTAAGGTTTGGTTGATGTCTCTAACAGTTTTATTCGTGTTTCTCATTCTCATAATGGCTTCTTTGATTTTCATTGGCACAACGTTGGTCCTCATGTTGATAAACACCAATAAAAGTTTCCAACAGTGATGGAAAGACTGGAGGAAAGACTAGGTGCTGAGAGCTCTCTTATACCTGCATTAAGGAGGCAATTATTACACACCTGAGCAATTACGAACACCTGTGAAGCCATGTGTCCCAAACATTATGATGCCCTGAAATGGGGAGGACTATGTATAAACACTGCTGTAATTTCTACATGGTGAAACCAAAATGTATAAAAATGGCCTTTATTAAAATCTGACAATGTGCACTTTAACCAACCACATGTGATTTTTTTCTATTCCAAATCTCAAATTGTGGAGTACAGAGGCAAATAAATAAATGATGGGTCTTTGTCCCAAACATTATGGAGGGCACTGTATTTGGACTCAAGAAACTGTCAGCAGTGATGAGAAGTGTGAGTAGCGTGCTCTTCTGAGTTTAGGGCCGATGCTGTATTTGGATCTTATTCTGCTTGAACCTGCTTGAGAATGCCAGGCGTTGGCATTAAATCACTGAAATAGGAAGAGATACACTCCACATCCTTCACTCAAAAGAGCAAAACATAGTTGCTCTTGAACAGGGTCTTTTTTTTTGTTGCATAGGGGATACATACTTGTGAAATGTTACTTGTACAAGGAGTCTAGTTCTCAAAGCCTAAGTGATTTGAATTGCTCAGATAAAGATTGAAAGTTTACACCATTTATATGGACAATGCACCCTGATTGTAACTTGTTGAGGCAGCATGATAAATCGATGTGAGTTTCGTACACAAGCCCACATATGATCGTAGAGGGCTCTCCATCTCGCGTTACCATCTTTGTAAAGAGTCGCATACAGTTGCAATATTTCATGCCGAGTACTTTTCAATTTTGTTTCATCCAAGTGGATGTTGATTTACAGCTTGCTCTCTTGAGAATGGAATTCTCTCATATCTGTGACATGATAATGTATAAACTACACACTGTGCTGGACTTAACCTCATCTTTTGGAGGCACATCAGGCATTTTTGGGAATGCTAACAGCTTTGAGAAAATGTGTTTTTCTGTGAACAGTAAATATAACTAGAGGTTCTAGCAGGATTACTGCTGTGTTAAGACTGTGTATCTGTCTGTGTACATTGTGGCTACATAGCACATGTCCCCATGAGGCATGATTGTAACTTCCAGAAGCACGACACATTGTTTCCTAATCCCTTTCTCTATCTGTTTGTCTTTTTAAATGAGTGTCAATACTAAACTGCATGTGCTGTGGAGGGTTAAAATAATAATCTGATGGAAATTCAAGTAATAGTGTAAGAATTGGGAAGAGCTGTTTCCTCACTACTCCAGTGACCCAGTTTCAATCCTTAACTCGGGTGTTGTCTGTGTGGAGTTTGCATGTTCCCGTGACAAGGTGGGATTCCTCTGGGTTCTCCAATTTCCTCCCATGTCACAATGTCCCAAAGATGTGTGCATTAGTTAGTTAATTAGCCCCGGGAGATTGTCTCTGGTATGCTGGCACAGTCGAGAGTGGATGATGAGAATGTGCATAGAATAAAATGGAATCAGTGTGAAGTGGGTGTTCAATGGGTCAGTGTCGTCTTGTGTAGGAAGGAACTGCAGATGCTGATTTACACCAAAGAGAGGCACAAAATGCTGGAGTAACTCAGCGGAACAGGCAGCATTTCTGGAGAGAAGAAATGGGTGACGTTTTGGGTCGACACCCTTCTTCAGTCTGAAGAAGGGTCTCAACCCGAAACATCACCCATTCTTTCTTTCTAGAAATGCTGCCTGCCCCGCTGAGTTACTCCAGCATTTTGTGCCTATCATCAGTGTAGTCTTGTTGTTTCACAGGACCTATTTCAGTGTGGCAACTCTATAATTCCATGACTCCAATTCCTTGTCTTGCTTCATGATGCAATGAACTTTAAACTATATTACCTGAAATGTAAAATGTACATTTTATGAAATGCAATGAAATCCTAATTTGCACAGGTAGTTACTGTAAACACTCTGATAAAGATGGCTGTACTCATTCGACGGCCATTTTCTTTGTTTCGTTTGGAGTTTTCTCACGGATGATGAAGGAACATTGGATAGATGGTTAGGGTGCAGTTTGTGGACGTGATGTGAGCTACTGTTTGTGGTGGAGATGTGCACTGGAACTCGTCTGGAGGTTATTGTTGCTAGAATTCATCAAGATGGTTTATAAAGGGGCACAGTGGTTGCATGGGTGGGGGTAGGGTCGGGTGTGTTTGGGAGCAGGGTAGGGTGGGGAGAGACATGCCAGATCACTCCTGGTTTCTTTGGAACAAGCCACTTTGGGAACCTGTAGGAAGGAACTGCAGATGCTGGTTTAAACCGAAGATAGAGACAAAATGCTGGAGTAACTCAGCATCTCTGGAGAGAAGGAATGGGTGATGTTTCGGGTCGAGGCCCTTCTTCAGATAGGCAGCATCTCTGGAGAGAAGGAATGGGTGATGTTTTGGGTCGAGGTCCTTCTTCACCCATTCCTTCTCTCCAGTGATGCTGCCTGTCCTGCTGAGTTACTCCAACTTCACATTGAGAACCTGTTTGATTTCTCAGGATTGTATTTCGCCAAGTGGGATTTTCCCATAAAAGGAGTTGGAGGCTGGGGACAGTTGACGCTGAACAGTAGGAAATTGGAACCTGTCAGTATTACAGTATAGCAAAGGGGATTACAGAGGCATGAGGCAGGAGCTGGCCAAAATTGACTGGAAGGAGGCCCTAGCAGGGAAGACGGTAGAACAGCAATGGCAGGTATTCCTGGGAATAATGCAGAGGTTGCAGGATCAATTTATTCCAAAGAGGTGGAAAGACTCTAAGGGGAGTAAGAGACACCTGTGGCTGACAAGGGAAGTCAGGGACAGCATAAAAATTAAGGAGAGGAAGTATAACATAGCAAAGAAGAGTGGGAAGACAGAGGATTGGGACTCTTTTAAAGAGCAACAAAAGTTAACTAAAAAGGCAATACGGGGAGAAAAGATGAGGTACGAGGGTAAACTAGCCAATAATTTAAAGGAGGATAGCAAAAGTTTTTTTAGGTACGTGAAGAGGAAAAAAATAGTCAAGGCAAATGTGGGTCCCTTGAAGACAGAAGCAGGGGAATTTATTATGGGGAACAAAGAAATGGCAGATGAGTTAAACCGTTACTTTGGGTCTGTCTTCACTGAGGAAGATACACACAATCTCCCAAATGTTCTAGGGGCCGGAGAACCTAGGGTGATGGAGGAACTGAAGGAAATTCACATTAGGCAGGAAATGGTTTTGGGTAGACTGATGGGACTGAAGGCTGATAAATCCCCAGAGCCTGATGGTCTGCATCCCAGGGTACTTAAGGAGGTGGCTCTAGAAATAGTGGAAGCATTGGAGATCATTTTTCAATGTTCTATAGATTCAGGATCAGTTCCTGTGGATTGGAGGATAGCAAATGTTATCCCACTTTTTAAGAAAGGAGGGAGAGAGAAAACGGGTAATTATAGACCAGTTAGTCTGACATCAGTGGTGGGGAAGATGCTGGAGTCAATTATAAAAGACGAAATTGCTGAGCATTTGGATAGCAGTAACAGGATCATTCCGAGTCAGCATGGATTTACGAAGGGGAAATCATGCTTGACAAATCTACTGGAATTTTTTGAGGATGTAACTAGGAAAATTGACAGGGGAGAGTCAGTGGATGTGGTGTACCTCGACTTTCAGAAAGCCTTCGACAAGGTCCCACATAGGAGATTAGTGGGCAAAATTAGGGCACATGGTATTGGGGGTAGGGTACTGACATGGATAGAAAATTGGTTGACAGACAGAAAGCAAAGAGTGGGGATAAATGGGTCCCTTTCGGAATGGCAGGCAGTGACCAGTGGGGTACCGCAAGGTTCGGTGCTGGGACCCCAGCTATTTACGATATACATTAATGACTTAGACGAAGGGATTAAAAGTACCATTAGCAAATTTGCAGATGATACTAAGCTGGGGGTAGTGTGAATTGTGAGGAAGATGCAATAAGGCTGCAGGGTGACTTGGACAGGTTGTGTGAGTGGGCGGATACATGGCAGATGCAGTTTAATGTAGATAAGTGTGAGGTTATTCACTTTGGAAGTAAGAATAGAAAAGCAGATTATTATCTGAATGGTGTCAAGTTAGGAGGAGGGGGAGTTCAACGAGATCTGGGTGTGCTAGTGCATCAGTGCTCCTATACTCAACTCCTCAAGCATGCAGGTACAGCAGGCAGTGAAGAAAGCCAAAGGAATGTTGGCCTTCATAACAAGAGGAGTTGAGTATAGGAGCAAAGAGGTCCTTCTACAGTTGTACCGGGCCCTGGTGAGACCGCACCTGGAGTACTATGTGCAGTTTTGGTCTCCAAATTTGTGGAAGGATATTCTTGCTATGGAGGGCGTGCAGCGTAGGTTCACTAGGTTAATTCTCGGAATGGCGGGACTGTCGTATGTTGAAAGGCTGGAGCGATTGGGCTTGTATACACTGGAATTTAGAAGGATGAGGGGGGATCTTATTGAAACATATAAGATAATTAGGGGATTGGACACATTAGAGGCAAGAAACATGTTCCCAATGTTGGGGGAGTCCAGAACAAGGGGCCACAGTTTAAGAATAAGGGTAAGGCTATTTAGAACGGAGATGAGGAAGAACTTTTTCAGTCAGAGAGTGGTGAAGGTGTGGAATTCTCTGCCTCAGAAGGCAGTGGAGGCCAGTTCGTTGGATGCTTTCAAGAGAGAGCTGGATAGAGCTCTTGAGGATAGCGGAGTGAGGGGGTATGGGGAGAAGGCAGGAAAGGGGTACTGATTGAGAGTGATCAGCCATGATCGCATTGAATGGCGGTGCTGGCTCGAAGGGCTGAATGGCCTACTCCTGCACCTATTGTCTATTGTCTATTGACATATGGGAGATTGCTTGGAATTATGTAAAATGCCTTTTGCAAGGTTGGTGAACAGGTAGGAGTTTGGCCCACGCTCTGCCGACCCAGTGGGACTTTGAGGGGATGTAATGTTGGTGCAGGTTGTATATCAGGTCAGTCCAAGCACAATCTGCCCAGTGGGAGTTTGGTGTGGCATATATATTGGGGCTGATAGCAAGCTGTAGTGTGTTGTATATTGGATGAATGTGAAGGGGACTTGCTGTGTAATTCTTTTGGAGATTAGTGAAGATTGATTGTTGGACCAGTGGACGGATAAACATTGTAGATTGGATCAATGAGAGCATAGACTAGGTTATTTGGTGGGCCATTAAGACATTGGTAGGGGTTATATATTGGTCTGGTGTATTTCAGGCCAGTGAGAGGAATGCTGATGAAAAAGCTGGCAACAAGTTTCTATTTGTGACAGTGATGACAGTGACACTGAATGCTATTTTTCCACAAGAGAAGAGAGAAAACTTGTACAATAAGTGTATTCTATAAGTAGAGGCGGCATTTTCTTGACTGCTCTTAAATTTCTGTTTTGGACTGAATTGTTTTGACTAGACTGGTCACAGCTGGCAGGGCAGAGAGAATCATTAAAGAGTCAAATTCTTCTGAATTTATCAATTCAAGTGCCTTGCTAATTTGTACTTAGTAGTACAGTAAATGTCTTTGTGGCAGTGCCATCAATGTATACTGAGTTATTTGTTGCAAAGTTTCCAATGTCTTGCCACTATTGGGTTAGTGAATAGTTTTACATGATGTTTGATCTCCATCTAAAAGCAATGCTTTTGTTTCCACCCACACACCCCAAAAACAACCCCCCACTCCACCCCCAACCACACTTGGTTAAGGAGGAATTTATCTTCATGCTGTTAACACTTCCATTACCAGATATCTCCTTTGGTCACCCTGCTAGCACTTGTCTTTGTGTTGGCAGAACCTCGAACGGAACGGATGATGTTGTTGAAACAAGGAGTTGGTGTTTTAGTTTGAAGCATTTTCAAGTCAATGGATAGGAGTTGGGCTCTTTATTCAATGGCTGTTCAAGCAGATCAGGATCAAAACCCTCCTGTATGAATGCCTGTAATTCATTTCCAGTGTAGGGGTTAACCCAGCCTGTTTCTTAAAAGAGCATTTATCTCTGGAAATCTGTTACTTTAATGGAATGCATAGGACAGAGCGGGAGCAGTGAAATTGATAGGGATCTGCTGTATTTTTAATTCTTTTTAATCTTCATGGCTGACGAAATGAATACATTAAGTAGATGAAAGGCTAGGTTCTGACTGAGGAGGTGTTTATTGAGTAGAGAATTGTAGCCCTGCCCTGAGTACAGCTAAAACAAGCCAAATGCAAACATGAGAGATTTGTTTATCTGAGTACTTCAAAGCATTTTCTTTACTCAGATCACCTGATAACTAGTCCTAAAGTCACACTGACTCTAATAAAGTCGAAGATAAAGAATTCTCTATCACTGCACCACATCTTTGTAGCCTTGTCTACAGTGTGGAGCCTGACTTGGACAACAGTTTGAAACTCGTTAAATGTGTCTTAAAAATAATTTAAGGGATTTCCACCTGTGTATCATATTAAGTTTAACTTGTGTGCCAGTCGGTCATTCTGGGTTGTTAATGGGCCCCTGTTTGATTCTGACCGAGTCACCTTAGCTCCAGGTGCATGCATTGGCATGATACTACAGCAATGGTAATGCTTTCTTTTTGCAAAAGCATTGACCCACATGATTTGATTTCCCATGCATGCACCAAATGTCATTCTTTCCATTTGATCCAGATACTGTGTCAGGGAGAGTTACGAGACAATTTAAAATAGCATTTAATGGACGTACATATTCTGCTGTGATAGGGGAGTCTCGCCCCATTTCTGATCTTGCCTTTCCGTGGTGACCACACACTTTTAGAGTCAGTGGATCTTGACTGAGGACAGCAATCTCAGCTGATATTTATGTGTCCAAGCCTGGGGCATTGTCTTACCACCACTCAGCTGAGATCTGTAAACAATGATCTCGAGAGCTCTCAAAATAAAGCCATTTTGCAGTGTGTGTGTGTGTGTGTGTGTGTGTGTGTGTACAAGATTGTGCTAGCCAACATATTCTTTAACTGAGCTAATATGAATTTCGGAGTTCAGTATTTTCTTCGTGCTGCTCCATTACCTCCAATAGGTTTTAAAAATAGTTTTCTGATTTGTTTTCTGGAGCTTTATTATTTTTTATTAGGAGGATGCAAAGTTCTGGAGGAACTCAGTGGGTTAAGCAGCATCTCTAGATGACATGGATAGGTGATGTTTCAGGTTGGAACCATTTAGACTGAGGAGAAAAGTAGGCATATCTTGAAGAATTTTTGCAGAGGAGTAGTCAAAGTGTAGAAACATGGAACTGCAGACGCTGGATTACACAAAAGGAGTAATTCAATGCGTCAGGCAGCATTATTTTTTAATGCTGCTTTGTTCTCTATTGTTTAGCAATCTAGATGTACTTTTTGCCTTTGATTTCAAAAGCAGTATCATTGATTAAAATTGGTTGAAGTTTATTGTGCGGTTAAGACCGATAGATTGACCTGCCAAATATATTTGGAAGTCAAATGCATCTGCATTACCTTAGTGAAGCGAGCTGGTTGACAGGAGTATTTGAGAGCACTATTTCCACAAGTTGAATTCCAGGTCTGCTGAACTAGACTGATTTCAGCTGGTGCCGCAACATACAAAGAAGGCTCTCGACCCAAAACGCCATCTATTCCTTTTCTCCAGAGATGCTGCCTGACCCGCTGAGTGACTTCAGCTTTTTGTGTCTATCTTCGCAGCAAGATATGGATGGTTACTATTGACCTCTGAACCTCCAACCAAGAGTATCTGCCAATCAACCCCCCCTCACCTATATCAACCTATCACTTGCCAGACTTTGTCTGCCCCTACCTCTCTTCTAGCTTCCCACCCCTCCACTACAATCAATCTGAAGAAGGGTCCTGACCTGAAACATCACCTATCCGCGTTCTTCAGAGATGCTGCCTGACCCACTGAGTTACTCCAGCACGTTATATATATTTTTTGTAAACCAGCATCTGCAGTTCCTTGTGTCTGCTGAATCTTCATCCACTGTCTTCCTGTTGGTCCTGAATGTGAGTGGGAGACTATGTAAAGCTTTCTTGTGCAGACATTGGGACAAGATCTGACCTACATGGTTCCTTGGTTGTTCACCTTGAAGACTGTGCACTAGGATAAGGAACTTCAGACTAAAGACCTTCATTGGTAAGGACATTGAATACAGGAGTTGGAATGCCATGTTACAACTGCACAAGTCATTGGTGAGACCACACCTGGAATATCGCAGCCAGTTCTGATCGCCCAGCTGTAGGAAGGATGTCACTAAGCTGGAAATGGTGCAGAAAAGATTCATAAGGATGTTACTAGGTTCAGAGGGCTTGAGTTATAAGGCAAGGCCGGATAGACTGGATCTTTTTTTCCTGGGGTGTGGGAGGCTGAGGGGTGACTTCATTGAGGAACATAAAATTATGAAGAGCATAGATAAGTTGAATGGTCACAATCTTTTTTCCAGGGTAGGGAAGCCTTAAACTAGAGGGGATAGGTTTAAGGGGAGAGGAGTAAGATTTAAAATGTACACGAGGGACTATGTTTTCACACGGAGTGTGGTGGGTACATGGAACGAATGTAGAGGTGGGTACAATTAAAATGTTTGAAAGTCTTTTAGTCAAGTACATGGATAGAAACGGTTCAGAGGATTATGGAACAAATGCAGGCTCAGGTACTCAGGTAGACAACAGTTGGCATGGAAGAGTGTAGGAAGGAACTGCAGATGCTGGTTTACACCGAAGATAGACACAAAATGCTGGAGTAGCTCAGCGGGACAGGCAGCATATCTGGAAAGAAGGAATGGGTGATGTTTTGGGTTGAGACAGAGAAGAAATTGGTTCTGTTTCGGGTCGAGACAGAGAAGGAATGGGTGACATTTCCCAACCTTCTCTCCAGAGATGCTGCCTGTACCGCTGAGTTACTCCAGCATTTTGTGTCTATCTTCGGTTGGCATGGAAGAGTTGGGTTAAAGGGCCTGTTTCTGTGCTATAAAATTCTATGACTATGACATCACCATAATCAAATAAAAAGTATGCAGGCATAGACTTGACAAAATAAAAGCAAGACTTCAAAACGTGCATCATCAAAACGTATTTGCAGTTTCAGTTTATGTCACCAACAATAAAATGTAATCAAGCTGAATTGGAGAGAGAAGATGAAAGTGTTTAGTTTGCATTTGTCCAAAACACGTGCAAGGAGCAGACTAATCCACCAGATGCTTGGGGAAGGAGCTGCTAAACAGTAGGCAGGTTTGGGACAGTGTTGTTGACTTCTCTTTCAAGGCGCTGATGGGGAATGTGCCCAGGTTCTGTTGTTGTTTGTTGGGAAATGCTGGGTTTCTCCATTACCAACAGCAATAGATCACCAGGCACTTGAGTTGAATGAACTTCCCGAGACTTTGGGATCAATATACATCAGAGTGATCCTTAAAAAGAGCAAAGATCCACTCCTGCTAGGAAACCTTCTGTTATCAGATGTGACTAAAAGATAGCTAAACATTGCAACTTACCTCAAAGGGAGCTTATTGTAACTGATTCATGAAGTCAAGCTGGATTTTTGTGAAGGAGGTTATTAATTTACAACCTTATTGTTTTATTATGGGTCTAAAGCAGTTGCTTATGCCAGTTTTGAATGATGCATTTTGCATTTTGGACACAACCTTCTCAATCTCGCATGACTGCATTTGCTGGGACTGTGTTCCCAAGGGAAGCCGAATGACTGGCATCTGTTCTGTGCAATCAGGAAGGTCACAGGCAATGGGGTAGGGTGCTGGATTCGGAGATACATGATGACAGATGTGTAGTATTTCCACAGACGTGAACGCTTTGAAACCTATTAATCTGATTTTATCTTATTTTGTCTGAAGAAGGCTCTTAATCCGAAACATCAACTGTTCCTTTTCTCCCTCCGAAACATCAACTGTTCCTTTTCTCCAGAGATGCTGCCTGACCCGTTGAGTTACTCCAGCTTTTTGTGCCTGACTTGGGTAAAATAACAGGTCTGTTACCATCTGTGGAAAATGAAACAAGAGTTAATATTTCAAGTTGAAGACTGATTAGAATCTTCCATAAGCCTGATGAATCAATTAGTAATTTGATTTTCATTTACTGGAAGATTGGATCAAGAAAGTTGCAATTTAAAGTTATGGTAATTGAATGAAAGATGATGTTGGCAACATTTACTTTCAATCGAAGGGTAAAATTATGAAGTAAATTCTCAGGACACAAACATGTAGCAGGAATTTTTTTAAAGTATGGATAAATTCCTTTTGGAGAATGCAACTCAAAATCTTAATTTAAAGTCATACTCGGTAAACTGGGAAGTTATAAGTGATGAGAGCAGAATTAGGCCATTCGGCCCATCATGTCTCTACTTTGCCATTCAATCATGGCTGACCTATCTCTCCCTACTAACTCCATTCTCATGCCTTCTCCCCATAATCATTGACACCCGTACTAAACAAGAATCTATCCATCTCTACCTTGAAAATATCCATTGACTTGGCCTAGACAGCCTTCTGTTGCAAAGAATTCCACAAATTAACTACCCTGTGGAAAATGTGTATCAATAAGATAGATTAGCCAGTCACTTAAAAATGTTCACTAAATATGACTATCATTGTAAACCAGTCTAATATTGAGCTCTGGAAACCTCAAGAAAAACATGAAGAATGAAAAAGCAAGACTCAAGGATGTGCTGCCAAGTTATAATGAGGTGCACCAGAACTCTGAGAAAGGTGGACGGCAGATTGAAAAAACATTGTCTCTTTTCGTGTTAAGTTTAATTTGATGTATGTCTCAGGATGTATTTGAGTATCAAATTAAACCTATTTTATTGCCCAGCATTTAGAATTCAAAGGATGAGTTTTAATTTGAGACTGAATTGAACTTTATTCCTGAATTGAACCTCAGGACTTTATTCCTTGGAGCGCAGGAGGATGAGGTGTGAATTTATAGAGGTCATGGGTTCAAGGATCAAGAGGGGAATAGATAGGGTAGATGCATAGTCTTTTACTCAGAGTAGGGGAATCAAGGACCAGAGGTCATAGTGTTCAAGGTGAGACGGGAAAGATTTAATAGGAACATGAGGGGCAACTTTTTCACACAGAGGGCAGTGGGTATATGGAATGAGCTGCCTGAGGAGGTGGTTGAGACAGGGACTATAACAACATTTAAAATACTTTTAGACAGATACATGGATAGGAAAGGTTTAGAGGGATATGAGCCAAATGCAGGCAGGTGGGACTTGTGTAGAAGGGGCAGCTTGGTTGGCATGGGCTATAGGGCCTGTTTCCATGCTTTATGACTCTAACTGGCCTGAAAAAATATCCTTAAAATCTGTGTCAATGCAAGGTCAGAATGGCCTCCATTTGTGCTTTAGTTGATGAAGACATGGTTTTCCTTTATCTGTGTTGTATTTGGAAGTGATGAGATTCTGATTTCTTACCAAACGGTGTTCACTGAGTCTGCAGCTTTTTTTGCATTTGGAGTGATCCAGGGTCTCCTTTCTTGATGAATACCGTGATGTGAAGGAATTGTGATAAGTAAAGAAAATGTTTTTGAGATGGTTGTGAAAATTGTTAGATACTGAAGGGAATAGACTTCCTTTCGAAGATAATTTAAGAAACGTTTGGGGAATTATCCTGGGAGCGAGTTGAACAGTTTTCTTCTATGGAAATGTGTTTAATGTTCTTATCTGACTGCCAAAATGCTTGGTTGCTGTAAGTTGCTAGTTTCCTTTGATGTGCAAAGTATATAAAACCCTCAAATTAAAACATTTTACAGCTATAAAATCTCAGATTTGAAGCAGATGAAATTGTACAATTGTAAACATTTTAGTTCACAGCAGCACAGATAAGCAAACATGACTGGAGAGGAGTTTCCATTAGTGGGAGAGTCTAGGACCAGAGGCAATAGACTCAGAATAAACGGACGTGCCTTTTGAAAGGAGATGAGGAGGAGTTTCTTTAGTCGGAGGGTGGTGAATCTGTAGAATTCATTGATGCAGATGGCTGTGGAGGTCGAGTCAATGCATATTTTTAAGGCAGCAATTGACAGATTCTTGATTAGTAAGGGTGTCAGAGGTAATGGTAAAAAGGCAGGCGAATGGGGTTAAGAAGGTAAGATAGATCAGCCATGATTGAATGGCGGAGTAGACTTGATGGGCTGAATGACCTAATTCTGTTCCTAGAACCTATGAACTTCTGCCATTCAGGAAGAAGATTATATTTAAAGTTCTAGTTTTTATTTACATGTGGTTTTATTTTCTCAATTCTTCTCAAATCTGTGGCCTTGCAATCATTATATTTGGCAATCTCGGTTCTCCACCAATTTTGGTCTGTAGTGCGTCTCTTATTCTTTTACAATTAACAGCTGTGCTTTTATCTTTCTGGCTCCAGAATTGTTTCAGCAAACCCTTCCCTTTTATTGGCCATCTTTTTAAGATGATTTTTGAAGCTTCTTTCTCCTCGAGCTCTTTATGTGGTGATGACTTGATGGCTGATGTGCTCCCACGAGCCACCTTCAAATGTTGCACGGAAATCCAAAGATCTTCACTGATTATTGGACGGCAAAGTCAAGAACTACATTATTGATCAATCTGATCTCGCTTACCCTGGGTACCCTTCCAAAAATCTTCATTCTTTTCCATGTTCCAATCGTCTTTAACTGTGCTGATTACACTCAAAGGATGAAAAGAAAACTTTCTAAATGCATAGATCAAAGGCAACTCTTTTGCAAATTGCAAGCATGCAGTGCTCAGATAGAGAGGCTATCTGTGCTCCAGTCACATTAAATATAATCCACCCAGTACATAAGCCATTTACATGAGCATAACTGGATAACATCTATTCTCCAAGGCTTCTGCTTTTAACAAATCTTGTGTTTTTCATGGTTTGGGGCTGAACATCAAAAGGGGATTTGAATTTTTGGCAATTATTATTATCAGCTCCGGATCAAAGATTCCACATCTCTCCTGGTTGATCTTGAATGACAAAAAGAAAGAAGTTGGCAATGCCATTGGTTCCATCAACCTTCTCCTGTTTTGCAGACTATGCAGAATCTACCTCGGTGTGAATTCACGAGCCCTTTTATTCAACAGGGTTCTGTCATGACTTTGCCTATTATCTCTCAATCTTTTCTTAACATGGACTGTTTTTTGTTATTATTTTCTACCTTGTAGTCTCCATGAAGAAGCATGCACAGTAAACAGTGAAGCACTTCAGTTTTCGGTTTGTTTTGCCCCTGTCTCCTTGCAGCGTGGTTTGGTATGGAGGCAACGTTGTGTGTGGGGTGGTAGGCTGTTTGTAGTTGCGCACTAACCCCATGTAACTGTCTAATAATGAGTCTGTTTGGATTATGTTTTCCTGTTCCTGAAATCCCCAGTCTTGGTTTCCTGCCATCACTGAAAACCTGTTTATACTTAAAATACCAACTTAATTCACATCGAGATGATCCAAATAAAATTTTCACATTTGGATGAAGTTACTATTTTTAAAGGATCACTGTTCTTTGGTTTTGGTTGTTCATACCTGTTGCATAATGATTTCCATTAACATGCATTTCCAATAATATATGTCCAGTTAGCCACAGAAGTAATCTGATCGACTGCTGCAGATGCTGAACGCAGCATTATTTTCTCAGGTTGTTATAACTGGAGATCTTTGCATTGTGGTCATGCTTTGGTTTGGAAATGGACAATACTTGGTTTCTGACTGGAAGGCAGCAGTCAATATGAGAATGCAATATTCTTGCAGTGTTTTCATTTAAATAACATTCTCAATTTATACTTTCTGAATTGCATCACCGACTTCAATTCAAAAATATGTCATTGAATGCAAGGCATTTTGTGAAGCCCTGAAAGGATCATAAGGGGCACATAAATGCTATTTTTCTCCTCAGTTACTGAGGAGACTGTTGAGGCAACCAGGTTCAACCTAGTGTTGTGTTTCAATTGGCATCATTTTGTCTCCAATTCAATTTCCGTGCAACATTTAGACACCTGTTTTTGCAGCCTCTGAAAATCTTAAATAAAGTTGAATCATTTAATTGACCACATTGAGGGAGATTCACACTGGAACCTATGTCCAAAAGAAATGCCGCGCCATAGATTTGGATGATAAAAGAAGATTGAGGAAGTGAAGGGATTTGATGAGCTTCTGGAGAATATCCAAACATGTCACATATTCTGGAGAGGTTAGGAATGCAGGGTTTGTGGTCTGGCAGGTGCTTGAGGGGATGCAGGACATTGCAACTGTTGTGACGTAGATAAAGGTCACGATAGGTTTTGAATACTAGAGCAAAATGCAAAGTGACGCCAACTGTGCCTTTCGCGATTTGTTGATGACCCATAAGTCAAGATGAAATCTGAAGCAAGATGATGAAATTTAAGGTTTAGGTAGTGCACAAGGAAAGCTGGAGGTAGATGTGGCTCGTCAGTGATGGAGAGGCAGAGCTGAGTGTAAACAGAATTAAGTATTGGATCCCATTTTCAGGGGTGTGAAGTTGCCCGACATGAAAATATAGATGAGGAAAGTGATCAGAGCTGGTGGGACCACGGTAATACTCTTTGAATTCCAGCACAGTAAACTTAAGGCTCAGAGTGGATGTACTACCAAGTGTGGAGAACTTGCAGGTAAAACATGCTTGACAATGGAAACGGGCCAGTGAAGGAGAATGATGAAATCCACGGTTGATTGTTGCAAAGAACAACATGTTGATAATTATGAAAGTGGCTGAGGCCATCTTAGTGCCAAGCAGTGGGGCAGAACACAAATGGAAGGTTTTGAATAGTTAACAAACGTGTGAGCGGAAACATAAGCATCTCGACCCAAAACGTAACCCATTCCTTCTCTCCAGAGATGCTGCCTATCCCGCTGAGTTACTCCAGCATTTTGTGTCCATCTAACGTGTTAGTTAGCAGCGGTGATCAGCCTCGCAGTTTCTTGAGCCTTCACCACCACTTATTAAGGTAGTGGCCTCTGTGGCATTCCTAACTACCTATTGTAATCTTTCACCCTTTTTTAAATCAAGAATCTATCTTCCGCCGCTTTAAAAATATAGAAAGACACGGTTTCTATTTCTTTTTGAGAAAGCTAGTTCTAAATACTCATTACCCATGAGAGAAAAAATATCTTTGTCTTAAATTGGTGATCTTTTATTTTTTAAACAATGGGCCCTGATTCTAAAATTTTCCTTCCAAAATGGACAATTTCACACACTTTGTTCCACTTTTCAGATCTCTGCCCCCTCACTTAACATATTATACCCCTCTGCGTCTCCCTGTGTTCTGTTGGCAACTAGAAGAACTAACTGGAGAACTAACTTTCTCATCTATCTTTGTGTAAAACAAATTCGGCAACAATCTCACTGGTGCCTTCGTTCAAGTCATCTATCTACATACTAAAACTCTTGTCTGTTTGTTTGTTTGTTCCTGAACTACAGCCAAAACGGTACATGATAACGCGACAATTTTAGGCCCGCCTTACCGTCGTCCCGTTGGTGCTAATGGAAGAAGTTTCATTGAAATTGGTGTTATATTTTTAAAGTTATTTACATTTTAATTTTAAATCCATCCCCTAGGGGGGAGGAGGGAGGATAATGGGGTTGATGGGGAGGGAGGGGGGATATTTACAAATATCTATGATTTCAGATGATATTTTGCAGTGATATAGCTGAGGGGTTGGGGGTTTCTTCTTGGCAGTGCATTATCAAATAGGTTTGATGCTATACTTGTTTCTGTAAAGCACCTTATTGCCAGGCAGTCTTCTGCCATTTCATAGCTAGGCACAGCATGGGAAATAGACTCCAGACCAAGGCTGTTCGCTCCAGAGAGACTCTGCTACCATTCAGTACTCAGCGTCTCCACTGGTTTTGTCCCTTGCCTACCTTTCAATCTGACAGATTACATACTCCCTTGCCTTTGTAGAACTCTGTGGCCTGGTTCTGTCAATATTGGAGCAATGCTGTGGGCTTGCCTTGTTACTGAGGTTATTCATTAACTTCGCAGTGTCATTTAGAGCTGGTTTTCAACACAAATGCCACCAGCTATCTCAGCCACCCACAGCCCATAGTAATGTGGAAATAACACCGCCCGGGAACACGAGACATCTGAATTATTTTTCGACCCTACCCTACCTCGAGAGTGTAAATTAGTTTTAAGCTCCTCCTCGCATCCCTCCCCTCTGCCCTACAGCATAACTGTGATCCATCCACCTTCGGAAGCCGTGTACAATTTTGAACTCTTGTTATCCCAGCAGCACACACCTCCATAAACCACCTCCTTTTCCAACAGTGGCAAAAGTCTGCTCCATGTTTTGCTTAATTATTCTTGCACTCCTTTCCACTCTCCCTCTTGCATGCTGCCCCCTACACGTCAGCCCTCACTCACTTTCACTTGCACATGTGCAGACTCTGCTCAAGAATCTGACCGCAGCTACTTCCTTTCTTGCCAAATCAAATAGAAGTTACTGTTTACTCTCTAGACTGTACGAGGCTCAGAATTGCCAGCATTGTTTCCAAGTGACGGTTGAGGCAGTAAGTACAGTACTGCTTTAGGCTCTTATTTTGATGATCCTAACATTTGGGATTTCCAGGTGACTTTTTGAAAACAAACTTTGGAGTGAATGGGAATCGGGCTGTTTGCAGTCGGCTATCTAACATTTTGCATTACTTCAGGCATTGGAAATCCCATCCTTTCTGTTTCTCATCATTAAAATCCAATGTTAAAGCTGTCCGTGTGTCCATTGCAAGGCCATTGCGTGTGAAAATGTGCATATATTTCCAAAGCAAAACCAATAAAAAGGATTTGCCGAAACACTAGCTTTATCAGTTTGGACTGTCATTGCTGATTTACAGACGATAAACCTTCAGTCCAAGGTTGTAAGATATACTTCAGTCAGTCATAATCTGCTTTTAAAATTATTGCTATTGATGTAGAAATGATTTGTATTATGGATGGTTCTGGCTGAAGAGCTGCTCCCTAAGTCATAGCGATGTTTCTGTACATCTAGAGGCACAGTGGACATGGTCTTCCCGGGTTACAACTCCAAGAAAAGTGCACTGAGCAGTACTACCACAAACCACTATGTTTGTTTCTTTGACCTCTCTGAAGCCTTTGGCTCCATCAATCAGGAAGGATGACAGAACATCCTCCTCAAACTTGGATGCCCACTGAAATACTGTTCCATTTTATATTTGCTCTATGATAGCATGCAAACTATAATATGAATTATGGGGACCACAACGCAACTACCATCAATGAGAAGTAGAGTCTCAAGCAGAAGTTAGGATGGTCAGTAAATGCCAACCTTGACAGCTATGCCCAACTGCTGCAAAATAAAGATGAACAATAAATGCCACCTCAGAATGCATACAGATGTTGGCTCAATAGCTCCTCACAAGCTCCAAGAAACCTAGATTAATTATTTTGTTCCATAAATCAGCACAGACTCTTTGTCTACAAAATAAAGTGTTACTGACCTTTTATGTGTGAAACCTACCCAAGATTTCACCAATGTTTGAAATGTATATTGCAGTGATTAAGATCTAATAACTCTCGGTCCGCGTTGGTCAAACTGGTTTCCCGGTGGTCGAGCACTTCAACTCCCCCTCCCATTCGCAGTCTGACCTTTCTGTCATGGGCCTCCTCCAGTGCCATACCGAGGCCCACCGGAAATTGGAGGAACAGCACCTCATATTTCGCCTGGACAGCTTGCAGCCCAGTGGTATGAACATTGACTTCTCCAACTTTAGATAGTTCTTCTGTCCCTCTCTTCCCCTCCTCATTCCCAGATCACCCTCTATCTTCCTGTCTCCACCTATATCCTTCCTTTGTCCCGCCCCCCTGACATCAGTCTGAAGAAGGGTCTCGACCCGAAACGTCACCCATTCCTTCTCTCCTGAGATGCTGCCTGACCTGCTGATTTACTCCAGCATTTTGTGAATAAATACCTTCGATTTGTACCAGCATCTGCAGTTATTTTCTTATAAGATCTAATGGAAGAGCATGTGTTATGATGCTTTTAATGTGAGAAATATACCATAATGTTGTGCAAATTGGGTAATGCAGGAAACAAAAAGAACAAGCAAACCAATATCAATATGTAAGAAGGAACTACAGATGCTGGTTTAAACCGAAGATAGACACAAAAAGCTGGAGTAACTCAGCCCGACAGGCAGCATCTCTGGAGAGTAGGAATGGGTAATGTTTCGGGTCGAGACCTTTCTTCAGACTGGTTAGGGATAAGGGAAACGAGAGATATAGACGGTGATGTGGAGAGATAAAGAACAATGAATCAAAGATGTGCAAAAAATTAACGATGATAAAGGAAACGGGCCATAGTAAGCTGTTTGTAGGGTGAAAATGAGAAGCTAGTGTGACTTGTGTGGGGGAGGGAGAGAGAGAGAGAGAGGGAATGCCGGGGCTACCTGAAATAAGAGAAATCAATATTCATACCACTAGGCTATAAATTGCCCAAGCAAAATATGAGATGCTGTTCCTCCAATTTGCGTTTAGCCTCACTCTGACAATGGAGCGGACTGAGGACAGAAAGGTCTGTGTAGGAATGGGAAGGAGAATTAAAGTGTCCAGCAACTGGGAGATCAGGTTGGTTCAGGAGGGCTGAGCGAAGGTGTTCCGCGAAACGATCGCCCAGTCTGCGTTTGGTCTCGCCAATGTATAGGAGTCCACGTCTTGAACGGTGTAGATGAGGTTGGAGGAGGTGCAAGTGAACCACTACCTAACCTGAAAGGACTGTCAGTGTACCTGGACAGAGTTGAGGGAGGAGGTATAGCGACTTCTGCGGTTGCAGGGGAAGGTACCTGTTTTCTCCCAGGTGTGAGAACTGTAGATGGGTTATTGCATGCTAGCCAATAAAATGATGCGTTGTATCTTAGCGTGGACTTAAGCACTTTATTACAAGAACCTTAAGACCCTATTTATAGTGGCTGTTCTGTTAAGTGACCCTTACTGTTAGCATGCATAATATCAGACTCCTGAAACAAACAATATTACAAGCTTTATTGTGGGACAGGGAATACCAGGCAGACAGGGAAAACAATTCATACGTATTTTTAAAACACCCTGGAAGAAATGCAACATTCCTAATGACTTGTGGCAATCCATAGCCCATGAGCGTTCAAAATGGAGAGGGAATATTTGGGATGGCATTGATCACTGAGTCCATGTGTTGGGAGCATATGGAAGTCCTGTGGTGGAAGGAATACACCACCTCTGT
The DNA here is from genome assembly GCF_053455715.1 of Rhinoraja longicauda. Lineage (NCBI taxonomy): Eukaryota > Metazoa > Chordata > Chondrichthyes > Rajiformes > Arhynchobatidae > Rhinoraja > Rhinoraja longicauda. The sequence continues at coordinate 11,449,151 of NC_135978.1, forward strand.
AACCATTCACCTACTTGTCACCTACTCCATCTTTGACAGAGTCTGCGGCTTTCAAATTGGCCTTGCCCAACTTGGGACCCACAGAACTAGAGTGGAAACAAGTCATTCTCTCCTGAAATGCTGCCTGACCCGCTGAGTTACTCCAGCTTTTTGTGATACCCTAAGTAAAACAATGATTATTTTCATGCGTGTTGGCATGCAAAATGTGAGTGTCATAATTTGTGGTATGATGTGTCACGATGCACATAGTTTTAGTATATTATCAAAAGATGAGCATCTTTCTATTTGCTATCAGTTCACCTCCAAGATTTGTCCTTAATTTTGATTGGAAATTCCTAGAAACATTGCATTGCCAACTCCACTCACTCCTAGGAAGACTTACTAGGAACCATACGCTAAAAGAGATGTTGGGTAAACCAAGTTTTTGCCTCGTGTCACTGAGCACTGCTATGCAATGACTGATGATTAAGTGTCCATATTTCTCAGTGATGTATTTAGTCAGTCAAATGAGAAAACCTCTAACATAAATTGGAGGATCTGGCTTATCTTGATGCCTCGTGCAGTCCCGTTGGAATTGGTTCTATGGATGATTTGCTTTATTCCTGAAAATGGTTGGAAAGAAAGTGAAACGTGCAGAGCAGAGAATTTGTGTGTTTTCTCTAGCCGAGTGGCTGGTCATCTTTGAAATGCAAAGCTGTATAGGTGCTTGCTATCACTAGAGAGAAAATAATTTGCATTTTTATCCTCAGAACATCATAATGTACTGCACAGTCAGTTATTTGCTATCGGGGTGTAGTAACTGTTCAGGAGACATTCTCCAGTGAATTTGCGCAAAGCAGGGCCATAGACAATAAATCAGATAAATGAAAGATAGACACAAAACGATGGAGAAACTCAGTGGGGCGGGCAGCATCGCTGGAGAGAAGGAATGGGTGACGTTTTTGGGTCGCGACCCTTCTTCAGTCTGAGTTACTCCAGCATTTTTGTGTCTATTTTTGGTGTAAACCAGCATCTGCAGTTCCTTCACAATCAGAATAAATGTTGTTGGTCCCTTTTGCTGGTGTTGGTTGTGAAGTAGTGTTGGCCACGACTGCTGCTAGTCACTGATGACGCCCACCGTTTCAATTCCCCATATACATCCACCAAACAGGCCAACAGGCACCTGGCAAAAGGTAGCACATGTGCCTTCATCATTCCATCTGCACTGCACTGAAGAATCAGCCAAGATGAGAAGATTCTGAAATGGAGAATGATTGCTTCACGTTCCAGCTCAGAGTTCCCAGCGTAATCACGGCATCGATTCAGATCGGAATTAAACTCCAATTAATTCCCGGAGGAGAAAACATATTTAATGTCTGAAGTCCCAGAACATTACACTTGAAGAAGATGCAGTGACATCAATATTTAAAGGTGTAATTAGTACTTGTTATGGCTGGTGTCTTCCTTGAAAGCTTTTATGTGAAAGTCATGCTGTCAAAGAACCATGATGTCTTGCCATGTTGCAATGAAACAAAGCCAACAACTAACATCTTCAAAGAAATCTATTGGAACGGTTTTCAGAATATCCATTATTGGGTGTTAGTGTGGTGCTTATAAGTTGTATAGATCTACATACATTCAGAGAATTATGAGGCTTATTGGATAGACCCTTTTCCCAGGATGGAGAAATCAAATACTAGAGGGCATAGCTTTAAAGTGGAAGGGGTAAAGGGGTCAAGGTAATATGTTGGGCAAGTGGGTTTTTTTTTGCAGAGTAGTGAGTGCCTGGAACATGCTGCCAGGGATGGTGGTTGTGGCAGATAGGATAGTGGCATTGAAGAGACTTTTGGATAGGCACATGGATATACAGGGAATGGAGGGATATGGATTATGTGCAGGCAAATGAGAATTGGACTTGGCATCATGTTCAGCATAGACATTGTGGCCCAAAGGGCCTGTTCTTGTGCTGTACTGGCCTGAGAGTAGACAGTCCACCAATTTGACTGTCTCAAAGTAGGTTTGTGTGACTCAGCTCTGCTGTGATATCTGGCACACAGAAACACGTCAGGGCAAGCGTGCATCCATCTTTCCCTCTTTTGCACAGGCAGACGAGACTTGCATCACTAAGTTCTGAGTTTCCACACAGAGCATTGTTGGACTTCTTAACAAGATGAGCCTGTGTAACTGAAAGACTAACAGTTTGGTTTGATGTACAGTTGTACTATATCTCCACTTTAATTCTCCTTCCCATTCCTACACAGACCTCTCTGTCCTCGGTCTGCTCAATTGTCAGAGTGAGGCTAAACACAAATTGGAGGAACAGCATCTCATATTTCGCTTGGGCAGCTTACGGTGGTATGAATATTGATTTCTCTCACTTCAGGTAGCCCCGGCATTCCCTCTTTCTCTATCCCTCCCCCACCCAAGTCGCACTAGCTTCTTGTTTTCACCCTACAAACAGCTTGCAATGGCCTTTTTCCTTTATCATCGTTACTTTTTCGCATATCTTTCATTCATTGTTCTTTATCTCTCCACATTACCGTCTATATTTCTCGTTTCTCTTATCCCTAACCAGTCTGAAGAAGGATCTCGACCCGAAATGTCACCCATTCTTTCTCTCCAGAGATGCTTTTTAAAAAATATATCAAAAAATACTTTATTCCAGAAATAAATATTTACAAAACATTTTCCTTTCAAAACTCCATCCGACATTCCCGGAGGTTATACATTCAATAGATATTCATTGCCACATTTATACAAATTTATACAGAATCCCTTCCCTTATTTGGAGGGGCATCTCCACCACCCCCTGCCCCCCATGTCCAGCAGCAGAAAGACCCTAGACTGTGGCCCTCCCCCACAGAGCCTTGTCGTTGGCTGCACCAAGCTTCAGTGCATCCCTCAGCACGTACTCCTGCAGTCTGCAGCGGGCCAGTCGGCAACATTCCCCGACGGTCAGCTCACTCCGCTGGGAGGTCAACAAAGCTCGGGCAGACCAAAGAGCGTCTTTCACCGAGTTGATGACCTTCCAGCAGCACTCGATGTCAGTCTCTGAATGCGTCCCAGGGAACAGTCCGTAGATCATAGAGCCCTCTGTGACGGAGCTGCTCGGAATAAATCGTGACAGGGACCCCTGCAAACCTCTCCAGACTCTCTTGGCAAATCCGCACTCTGAAGAGGTGGGCAACCATCTCCTCTCCATAGCAGCCGTCCCGAGGGCAGCGTGCGCTGGTAATGAGGTTCTGGCGGTGCAGGAAGGATCTGATTGGGAGGGCTCCCCTCACCGCCAGCCAAGCCAGGTCTTGGTGCTTGTTGGTGAGTTCTGGCGATGAGGCATTTTGCCAGACAAGCTGGGCAGTCTGCTCTGCGAACCACGCCACAGGATCCATGGAGTAATTTCCCTGCAGTGCCTGCAGGACGTTCCGTGTTGACCACTGCCCGATGACCACACAGAGATAAGGAAGGGTTAGGTGTGAAAACAAGACAAAGGGAATGGAAATCAAGAAAAATGCCGAATAGACCATTGGTAGCAAAGCTAGAGATAAAATGTAAATGAGGACAGTCAGACTGGTTGGAGAACTGGGAAGGAGGGAGTAATGGAGGGATGGAAAGCAAGGGTTATTTGAAGTTAGAGGTCAATATCCAAGCCGCTGGGGTGTAAGCTGCCCAAGCAAAATATTAGGTATTGTTCCTCCAATTTGTGCTGGGCCTCACTCTGCCTATGGAGGAGGCCCAAGCCAAAAAGGTCAGTGTGGGAATGGAAGGGGGAGTTAAAGTGTTTAGCACCCGGGAAATCATAGGCATATAGGATCATGAAGGATTAGGTGGACTGAGTGGAGGTATTCAGCGAAACGATCGCCGAGCCTGCGCTTGGTCTCGTCGATATATAGAAGTACACACTTGGAATAGCAGATATAGTTGATGAGATTGGAGGAGATGCAAGTGAACCTCTGCCTCACCTGAAAAGACTGTTGGGGTCCTTGGACGGAGTTGAGGGGGCTTGTGTAGGGACAGGTGTTGCATCTCCTGCAGTTGCAGGGGAAAGTACCTGGAGAGGGGGCGATTTGGGTGGGTAGGGTTATAACTCCACCACAGTTATAAATCTTTGGGTTTCCATCAATTCTCCTCTTCAGAGATGCGGTTATTCTCACTTCCCTTACTGTCACAGTTTACAATCAAGCTTCGCGGTGTCTCCATCGAACACCCACTCTGAATAAAACTAACCCCATCTGTTTTTAAAAAAACACACGTGTCCCAGTTTCAGCTCCAGAGGAGCACATCTGCCTGAGTCTGGTGTTTGGGATTTTCCTCCTTAGTGCCAAAGTGAATTTGGGAAACTAGGTGCAAACTGGAGTGAGTTCAAGCTCTCTTGGTTCATTGTGAACTATCCAGTCAGTCAGAAGCTTGTCTTTCTGTGTTGGAATGTGAATGTGAACCCAAAAGAATTTATACATACAGCCACACACTTATATACAGACACACACATATACAGATACAGATAGACACACACTTGTCCACAGACACACTTATACACATGTATGCACACACATGTATAGATGCACACAGTAGGGGGGAAGGGGGAGTTGTGTTGTGCAAATAAGATTGGATGGTGGTGTGAGGAGGTATTCCATAGAACTTTTGGTTACTCTGACCTGTTCTTTGCTGCTGGCCTTGATATAAGTGCTTTCTCATTCTGGCAGTCTGGAATGCATTTAGTCTGCAGATAAAGCAGGAATCCTGGCACAGGGAATCTGACCTTCTGTCTATCTCTTATTCAGTCCTTGCACTAAATTCCAGGAAGCACTGCCACCCTTTGGTTTAATCATTGGCCATTAACCAGGGAATTGACCCGCAGCAGTCCTGGTTTCACACTGAATTTACAAGTTTTGTAATTTAGTTGTTCACAGTTGAATGAAATCGGGTCACTTGTTCACACATTTGCTCCTCTAATGAAAAGCCGATGTCTATGAATAGTTTTGTTCATGTCGCACGCTTGATGTGCCAGTCGTCCGAAAGGGGAAGTATGTTTTCACTTCAGATGACTAGTCATCTTGCTGAAATGTCTGACCAGGGTAAAGTGATGTGGAACTGTGGGTATCCCAGGAGGCATATTAAACTTGTTTGGTAAATAATCATTGAACATCATTTCACAAACTGTTTCCTGATGCTTGAGTTTGGAAAAGCACCAGTTCGTGGAGTTTGAAGCCAAATGCATCAGATGGTTGTTCCTTCATTCCGGCTGTTCTGTTTATTCTCTCCCGATGGAAAGTTTATGTGTATTAATGCCAGCTGGGAAAAAGATTGAGATTAATGGTCATGCTTTCCCATTGAAAATTCCTGAAGTGGGGAGAACTCTGGTATGTAAAGCCTCGTCGTCAATGTGTTTCAAAGCCCGTTACTAACTTTTACAGAGCTGCTATTGTAATAGAGCAAATGCAATTCATGCAGAGCAAGATTTTGCAGGTAAGAAACAAATAACCTCACTATCTTATCAGTTTGACGTTGTTTGAAGGATGCATGCTAAATGGCATATCGTCGAGAGCCTTTCTTCGAATAGTTTAGGCGAACCTTTTATCATTTACATGGAGGTGGTTAGCATCAACATCAAATTTGATTTGCTGACCTCTCAGAACTCCATCGAAGGTATTTATTCACAAAATGCTGGAGTAACTCAGCAGCATCTCAGGAGAGAAGGAATGGGAAATACCTTCGATTTGTACCAGCATCTGCAGTTATTTTCTTACTCTCAGTACTCCACTATAAGTGAACAAGTTCCTGTGGCCGAGTCAAATGGATGCAAAACCACTTGAGATCCAAGGCCATTTCAAGTACTTTCATGCAAATGTTTGGTTTTAATCTTTAAGGGCCATTGTGTAGGAGTTTATCACAAGATCTTTATTGAAAAGAAATTATCCCATTTCTTAAACTATTTGGCCATTATTGTAAACGCTGGGAAGAATGCACTGTATGTGAGACATTGCCTTATCAATTATTTTAATCTGTATTTCACCAGGTACATGAAGTTGGACAATCTATCACACTGCTGAGTAGTTCAGTTTTGGTTCAAACCTTTAACGGGACTTGCATTCCCTATAACCCAGAGTGCATCTTTTGCATTGGCAACAGCAAGATACATCAGCAAGCACAGCCCAGGGTTATAACTGAGAGTCCTTGCTCTGGTATTTAATGGATTATGTGCTGTCGGGTGGATTCTCCTTTGAATGACTTTTTGGATAATCAAGTTGAGACAGGCCCTTTAAACCAATGATTGTTCTCGATTATTGAAGAATCCATTACAGATTTATGCCGATTCCCCCCCCCTATCTGCTCTAATTTATGAAATGAAAGGAGCTGCATTTATGACTCCAGAATTATCGAGAGTATTGTCCTTTCAGTTTTTTGAGCTTCCCATTTACCCCTGCACTTTGTTCCTGCCAGGTTATTGGAAAACGTCAGCATAATTGTGGGAACACTATGTACGAATGAAAGAATGGATGCGTTCCTGAAATGATTCCTGGTGTGTGGCACTGACCTGCAGTGGTGTACCTGGAAAAATTGCCTTCATTGGAATCATACCACCGTTAACTTATTTCTGAAACCAAGCAAGCTTCAGTCTTGTTGGTGGTGGTGACTATGATTTTGCACAGATGGCATGCACACCATTTCACATTGATTCAGTTATGTCAGTGGGGCATAAAGTTAGTGGGAAAGAGCCTTTGTACTGTGCCCCTTCAGTAATCCAGTTCTTGTTGCTCTCACTCATAGTTTTAACCAAACAGATTTACAGCAGATGCATGATTCTTATCAGAAATTGCATTGAACAAATTACCTTGGAGACTTCAAAATAGTATTTCCTTCATATATGATGAGGGCTATTGTAAAAAAAATTCAGACTGTTTTAATGTGGCTGCTCGGATATAAAGCTTGTCACTGCAGTAAGTGTTGGAGCCCAAGGCCATATCATAAACCAAGGCTGTGCTGTAGAAGACAGTTAATTATCAAATTGGGTGGAATGTGTAGGATGGCTGCATATTTGTCAAATAGATCAAACATGGCTAAGACATAACTTGTATTGCTCAGCTATATTACTGTCCCGGCCTGAGGCAATGAACAGTCCAACATACTGCTCGGTTTCTGTCCATTTACAGGATACGTTTTGAATCTTAAGCCGCCTTTTGTTTTGTTTTTTCCACCCTTCAGTCCTTCAAATAGTCAGGATTCCAGTTGCAATGTTTACTGAGTGGACAAGGAAAAATCTTCCTAGGTTTATCTACTTGAGGGAAAAACAGAATTTCTGATTGAAAATGAATTCTGCATGTTCAGTGGGATTACTGTTGGTACTTTGATCTTTTATGGTGGTTGCATTTGTTAATGGTGAGGTTGAAAGGAGAAAAACTTGCCAGCGACCGCTTTAGCACAGTGGAGTATGTGTGTTAAAAAGAGACCCTTTGGTGCCAGTGCTTCCAGGCAACTGGACCGAGAAAGTGGCCATTTCTCCTGTACACGAGAAAGTCCAGTCCACCATTGGCAGGCCACCAGCAAAAACTCTGTCCGATTTGTCCTGACCTCAGGAATGCTGAGACCAGTTAAGGACATAAGCATTTAACAAGAAGGAGCACAAATAGCCCATGTGGCGCCTTCAGACTGTTCCACAATTTAATAATTGTAGCTGATCTGATCTTGTTATAAACCACTTTCCTGCCTGTGCCTCATTGCTCTTGATTTCTCTGCAGACCAAATTATTTTTCTCAGTCTTAAATATGTTCAGTGATTCAGTGTCCTTCAAAGATTCATGATTTTCTGAGGGGGAGAAAACAAAACGATCTCTGCATTGAACGGGCATCCCTTTATTCTGAAGCGATGCCTCTCTTATTCTCCATTCCCAAATGAGGGGGAAAGTCCTCTCAACATTTGCCCTTTTACGTTTCAATAAGATCGTCTCCCATTCTTCTAAACTACAATGAGTTCAGCCCCAACCAACTTAACCTTTGTTCTTAAGACAAAGTCCTCATTTCAGAAATCAGCCGCAGGTTGACTACTTAATTGAATTACGATTTTCAGCCTGATAAAGGGTCTCGACCAGAAACATCCAGAGATGCTGCCTGACCTGCCTGGAGTTACTCCAGCCTTTTGTGTCCACCTTTCATGTTTTTCTGAATCTGCTACAACTTTCTTAATAATGTATTCCAGCATTTTCCAGAATGTTTATGAAAAATACATATTTTCGGTCGCCCATCCTTCATGAGTTACATTTGCGATTTTCCAAGTTGCTAGGATCTTTCCAGACTCTAGAATATTTTGGATAACAATGACTGTATCAGTTATAGTTGCTGATGCTGTCACCATGGACTAAATCAACCCTGGATCCTCCCAGGTCTATTGTGTATGTCTTGAATTGCACTTGTTCTCTGAGTAATAAGCCCTGTTAAGTAAGCAATCCAGTCTCCATGTCATGGGAGCCTCTTCTTGAGGAAGTGATCTTGCTGTGTGCAGCCAGCACTGGCCCTGTCAGCTCACTCATGCAGAGCAGCAAGGTTTCAATGGACCAGCAAGATCATAAAATTAACTTTGTGCTTTCTCATTTACTTAGTTCGGTATTGTCACATTCCTAGTATAATGCAATGATGAGAAGCTACTGGACACATTACAAAACTAATTAAGTAACTTGAATAGAAAATGCTTCGTCTCCCAATTTAAAATCACAGTCACAAATTTATTCTGTTGTTCCTAGCGTGTTGTATTTTTATGCCTTTGATTAACTTAGTAAGAACAATTGTATTTTTATGCCTTTGATTAACTTAGTAAGAACAATTGTTTTAGGAGTTTTGAAGGACAGTTTGTTATTTTATTCAGTTTGTCTGCAGTCAGTTCATTGGTGATCAGACATTAAAATGGAGGCTTGGTTAGTTATGGGAGAACAAAAGGCGACTGCTTGCTTTTGTCATCTGATCTTGATAGTGACGTGATAATGCTTTATTATTGTTATATGTCATGGGCATCTAATCCATTTAATTGGTGTAAAGGTGATAAATACCTATCTTTTCATGGTGAAGTGTACAATATTGAATTCATTCATGAAATGCCGACTCTGAAAGTTTCAATGCCAGATTTATCTAAAATAAATAAGGTTTCCCACAAACATGAAGTTCAATACAGTGCAAAATATAAGAAATTTGCTTTTATTGCTTATGCAAATAAAAAAGCCAGAATGTTCCTTTGGAATTTGCTGATGGCTTACCAGAGCTTCTTCGTGTGAAAGAATGTCATATGTAATTTCTTGTAGCTTTGCAGAAATGAGTTCAGTGTGAATTTACAGAGTAGTACCTCGTGGTCTAATGAAAATAAAAATGAAAATGACACAAACTTGTTTCCTTTGCTGGACGTGAATGATGATGCGATGGAAATTTCTGCTTTTCCATTCAGCAGTTCTTCATAAGTTTTATAAATCCTACTGAAGGTTATAACACTACCTGAAAATGACTGGTTTCAGACCCTTTCACTGAATGCTTATGGGCATTGCTGACCCTTTTTTTATTTGATAGAAAACGAATGAAGTTTGGAAGCGAACTCGTACTATGAGTGAGAACGTTAGCTGCGGTGCGCTGCTCCTCTCTGGACTGGCCCAGCCTTGTGTACAACGTGTTTGAGTGCAGGTGCACAAATCCTGCCCTGTCTGATCTTGCTTACCCCCTTTGGCTATCTTTTATCTGAAGGCCAGGCAGCCTTTAACATGAAGGGGTGCAGCTGGAGAGGTGGGGGTTGGGGGTGGGTGCACGGTGCTGCATGTCAGAGGCATCACACTGTCGGAATACCACAGCTTCTCATCTCTTTGCTGAGTTGGTATGAGACTGATTGATTGTTAAACCGGTGGGGTTGGATATGAAGCCTTTGCATCCTGCAGCAACATCCCACCTTCCTCTATATTGTCAAAGGTGGGCAGATGGTGACCATGCCCACTATAGACTGAAAGTGAAGGGGTGAACATGTCGTCTACAGTTGAAAAGGCAGCTTCACTCTGTTTAGATTGTGGATGTGCTCCACAATGATAATAATATAATATATTCCTTTATTCGTCCCATACCGGGGAAATTTACAGTGTTACAGCAGCAAAGTGGATGGCAAGAGATCATTCATTATAAATAAAAGTAAAGACAAGGATAAATTGTATTCCTTAGCTGTTACTGTTGACTCGTCTGCTGGGAGCAGTGCTGGTTGTGCAGTCTCACAGCAGCGGGAAGGAAGGACCTCCTATATCTCTCCTTCACGCACTTGGGGTGAAAGAGCCTGTCACTGAAGGAGCTACTCAGTGCAGTGACAGTGTCCTGCATGGGTTGGGAGTCGTTGTCCAGCAGCGATGTTAACTTTGCCATCATCCTCCTCTCTCCCACCGCCTGCACTGAGTGGAGGGGACAACCTAGGACAGAGCTGGCCTTCCTGACCAGCTTGTCAAGTCTCTTCCCTTCCGCCGCTGAGATGCTGCTGCTCCAGCAGACCACTCCATAGAAAATGCTGAAGCCAAACCAGCATTTGTATTTGAATTAATCCAGCAAGAGAACAAACAAAAATTAAATAAAATTAAAAGGTGGAAACAAAGAATTGCAAATGTTGAAAAGAACAAAGTGCTGGTGTTTCTTTTTAAATGGGGGCCTAAAAATTGAAAGTTATTAAAGAGTCAGAGGGCTTACGAGGCGTCTCGGACGTAGGTGGGAAGGGACTGGACAAAGGGGGAGCGGATGGAATCGAGATATGTATTTTTTATATATAGAGGCCTAGATTGAAGTTTGAAGAAGGGTCGCGACCTGAAACATCACCTATCCGTGTTCTCCAGAGATGCTGCCTGTCTCGCTGAGTTACTCTAGCACTTTGTGTCCTTTTGTTAATTAAAAGCAATTTGTTTGAACTATCCCTGCACAGAAATTGATGTGACAATTGTCCTGTGCATAGCGATACAAGTTTTTTTTTTTAAAGGGTCCTGCATGTGCGAATTATTCTCATCAGATTGAATGAAGAATCCAATAGCTTTTCTTTTTGCATCCTGTTGCAAAAGGACTACACGATGAAAGGTTTGTTGTCTGGTCCTTTCTAGGTCAATTTGGCATCCAGCAGAAATTCAGTCTACTAGCAAACTGGTCGTTTGTGGACGATGAGAGGAGAGAGTAGCCAATACCATGGACAATATTCTATGTAATTAGCAGAGGAGGGAATGAAGGAAAATAGAGAGGTGAAAAAAAAACTCCAGTGTGATGTGGGGTAATTGCTGGATGGTAAACTCGTCAGAGTTTTGTTCACGAAGCAAACCTTGAGCAGCGCTCAGCATTCACCTGAGCTCGCCTATTGAATTACTGCAGTCTCTTTTAATGGAGTTGGTTTTCCCTGCAGGGGTTTTTGGTTTGTTTCAGCAGCTGTCGGTGTTGACATCTGTTGTCCATCTACTTGGTGTCACTGACCCAAGGGGATCAGTGAATCTGGCGGAATTACCAATGATACACAATGCCGACCAGCTAACAGCAACCATTCGTCTGCAGTGCAAACTGCTAATCTTTGGGTCCCGCTGCCATAACCTTCAGGTAGTCTGTGATCGAATTTGCAGGGTGATTTGTGTTCAGTTTTCATTGGTAGTCTGAGGAATATTAGGGAAAGGGGGAAGGAGGGGCTTGCCATCAGATTGCACACCAGGGAACAACATATTGAGATCAGAAGGGTGGATGAAGTGCAAGTTATCCCAGAGCGTTGGGATTGTAATACAAATAGCTGTGGTGGTTTCAAGGTTTGCAGTAAGTTTTGTCACATTGTGTTCTGAGAATAATCTGCTTTGGTCCTTGGGGGATGGGGATGACTTGCTTTCACTCTAGTTTGGTGGTGATGGAGGAAGAGACTTAGGTAGGATTGCAGTTTCTGCCACAGTTGGAGCTGGAGATGCTTCAATGGATGGCTGGGACTTTGTGTATTCCTGTACTGTCAGTGCATATTATCTACCTACTCTCTCCAATGCATATAGGTGGAAGGATTTCTGGAATGGAGGCATGATGGTGTATATTCTGGGCCAACAGTACTAATGGAAAGCTGGATGGAGCCTGCACACTGCTGGAGATCCAGTTAACCTTGTTTTACTAAAGATTACCCTTTTGAATAGCAGTAATGCCACAAGAACCTGACAATCAATCGCTCATCGCCCGAGCAAAAGCAGTTTCGGATCAAAGTGTATTCAAGACTTTATGTACTCTGTTCTTTTGTTTGTTGCTTCTCTCTGAGTGACAATCGTGTAAGATATATCTCTATTTCAGAACTCACACACCAAAAATGTGATTTAAAAACCCCCCAAATGTTTGGTTCTATTACCCCAATAAAATCTTTTAAATCTCATTATTCACCGACATTGTTGATACATGCAATTATGATTGGTTGGTGGGCCCTGCATGCACTGGGATTTGGTTAGTCAGTCATGCAGAGACCAGGAGTTAGTGAGATGGTCATGCATGTACCGAGATTTGGTTAGAAGTTCATGCATGTACCGCCATTTGGTTAGAAGGTCATGTATGTACCAGGATTTGTTCAGAAGGCAATGTGTAGGTTAGGGTTTAGTTAGAAGGCCTTGAGTGCATTGGTGTTTGGTTAAACGGTTCGTCTAAAGTATGCAAAGAACGACTGTGTGCGCAGGTTCGGTTTGTAGCTCGAGTGTGTGTGTGCAAGTGTTGACTTTGAGGCAGTCCTTCAGATTAAACCGTGCCTCTGATTTTATCGTGCCTTGATGTGAATGAGCTGTCGACTGGCTTTCATTCTTCCAGAGGGTGGTATGAACCTTTTAACTCAAAGGAGAATGATAGACAATGCATGCGCATATTTCTTTATATTCTGTTTGAATATACATTTCACGGATAACTTCAGGGAGTCAAAATATGTGTCACTAAAAGCAGTGTGAATCTTGCCAAACAATATCCCTGCACCCTGTAGCAGGGAACTGGTTAGCTGCTGCTGTGGTTAATCAGCTATGTTAACAAATGCATTCTAGTTTTGAGAATCAGATAACTTTTGAGTGTTTATGTTTGTGCTGTTGTAACAAAGCACTTATCAGTTATATTGAAAGGGATAAAAGTTACAAATCTGCCGAGCGTTGAAATCAAACAGTATTGAGAGCGGCTGCAAGCTTCAGCTGGGATTTCTGAAGCTCTGGCATAGTTTAGGTGTGGCCTGCACCATTGATTAGTGAATGCAAATATTGTTTCACGCCCTGAAACTATCAGTATTAAACGCACATCCAGAAATGTCCCAGTAAATCCCTCACCCTCTCTGGTACCGAGTAAATACAGAAACATGGGGCTATCCCTTGCACTCTGTCCAAGGACAGTTGTGAAACGTCTTGGGTTAACTCCTTGTTAGCTTGTACTAGGATCAAGAATTATATTTGAGCCAAGAAGCTGCTGGCTAAATGGTGGGGCGGCACAGTGGTGCAGCAGTAGAGCTAGAGATCCAGGTTCATTCTTGACTTTGGATGCTATCTGTGTGGAGTTTGCACGTTATCCCCTGTGACCACATGGGTTTCCTTCTCCCACATCCTGATGACGTGCGAGTTTGTAGGTTAATTGGCTTCTGTAAATTAACGCAACTGCATAGGGAGTGTATGTGAAAATGGGATAACATAAAACATATGCAAACACATGATCAATAGTCTGTGTCAAGTCAAGTCAAGTCAATTTTATTTGTATAGCACATTTATAAACAACCCACGTTGACCAAAGTGTTGCACATCTGATTAGGAAAAAAAAAAAGAAACATACAGTGGCAGGCAGCCAAACACAACGGCGCGGCCATCTTGAACAAAATGTTTAACTAAAGCAGAATGGTGTCCCGCGGCCGGTGGCAAGTGATAGGTGGATGTTGGTGAGGCGAGGAGGGTTAGATTGGTGGATGGGTGGAGTAAGTGACCAAAAGTTCCTCCAGCATTTTGTGTTTTGCTCAAGATTCCAGCATCGGTTATCTCCTGTGTCTCTGCAACTAAGCAACACAGACTTGGAGCACATGGTTCAATTTGCTGATCTCTTGTGCGGCGATGCATTATGCACTCCAATTAGATCCGGTATTCCTATCCCCCAATGACGAATTAACATGCTTTACTGATTGACTTTGTCCCTTGTCTGTTGTTAATGAGGAGGTGCTATCCCAGTGTGCCACATGCAAGTAACTCCATAGCAAAGTAATTTGGGAGGTACTGCTAAAATGTATCATTGTGGCCCTATGTTGTATTTAACATTGGGATGCTCTTTCAAATACTGTTGTGTAGCGGGTGTAAGAGCATTGCCTGCAAGCCATGTATGGACTAGTGGGTACAATGATGCAGTTGTGATGATCTTGGCGTAAACTACAGCAAACCCTCATTATAATGGGCTGTATTGGGGGGAATGGTTTGTGTTATTGCCGATTGTCTGCTGTAACCGATAGGCTCCTATTAAATCTTTCCCCTGTCATCCATCATCCCCCATTCACGTCACTGCCTGGGTGCCGGGTCAGAATTCTGGAGCCCAGTTGGACCATCCATCCCCACCACACACAGAGCCCGCTGGGACCTCCCTCACCACATGGAGTGCAGTGGCCCCAGAAGACCGCCCGGTGCCACCTTGTCCTGCGCAGCTTGGGAACAGCAATAACCACTGCCCCTGTTGCTGATTCCCGCATTCAGAAAATGAGAGCAAAATGAGAGGTCTGGGTCATCCAGGTGGCGTGGTGAGAAAACCCTGTCCTCCTCAAAAGGAAACTTCCTCGACCAACTGCCCACCCTGACGGAGTTCAGGGGGAAAGGACATCGACCGTAAATGTTAACTCCGTTTCTCCTTCCAAAGATGCTGCCTAACATGCTGAGTGCTTCTGGATGTTTCTAGTTTTAGTTCAGGGTCAGTTCTGCTTCTCTGACTCTGGGATTGTGCGGCCCCTGTCTGTATTGGGATGCACTGATCACATCCCATGGAGAGTGTCGTTCTTCGACCCCGCTGTTGAAAGCGAAGTTACAACAGGTTTTGGCCGCTATATCTGAAATCCGTTATAAAGAGGTCCCTTAATATCAAGGGTAGACTGTACCTGCATCTTCTTTGCATTAACTCAGCCTGAAGAAGGGTGTCAACCCGAAACGTCACCCATTCCTTCTCACCTGAGATGCTGCCCGACCTGCTGAGTTACTCCAGCATTTTGTGTCTACCTTCAATTTGAACCAACATCTGCAGTTATTTTCGTACTCTTCTTTGCATGTGGCCAGTGCTAGTGTACAGGGATTGCTGTTCGGCACAGTTTCGGTGGCTGAAGTGCCAGTTGCCGCACTGTATCTCGAAACTAAAGCTGAATAAAATGTTTTAAAATTACAACCTGACAATATGAACATTGAATTCTCCAATTTTAGGTAACTAACCCACAAACAAACATTTTCCCTTCTCTTTGCTGTGTCCCACCTGGACTCACACCCATTGCTCCCCTTCCACTGATATTCCTTCCTTTGGCTTCATAATTCACACAACTTCTATCCTTATCTCACGCCTTTTTGCCTTTTCATCTCTGGCCTTATCCAACCATTTGCCTATCAAAACCCACCACACCTGTATCCACCTATCACTCGCCAGGTTTTGCCCCCCCCCCCCACTATTTTCTTCCAGTTCCCTCTCACCCCCCCCCCCCCCCCCCACCACCCCACTATGAAAATCAATTTGAAGAAGGGTTGAGAATCAAAATGGGACCTCTCCATGATCCAGTGATGCAGTCTGATCCGCTGAGCACTCCAGCACTTTGTGCCGTTTTTTAAAATATCCAGTACTTGGCTTAGATTTTGTAAACTGAACCATCTCATGCAAGTATTGTGGCTGGATAGACATAGAGCCCTTTTCTTTGGAGGAGAACCTTATGAAGATGCCTCCCAGCGCAAGCTACTACATTGTGCGCAATGTGAAGCAGCTGACAAAAATCCACAACTGAGGCACCATTATGCTTTAAAAGAGAAACTGATGTGATGTAGATATTGCATTCATCTCGTTGACATTGTGGCCCCTCAGAAAATGAAAGGATTGGAAAGGGTAGAGCCCTGATGTATGGACTGATCCCATTGGGATTGGACGGTTGGGTGGAAGGACTCACAGCCATTGCACAGCAGTCAGGCTCATGATACAGACATTTGCTCTGGGCTTTCAGAGAGGTGGGAACCTGGCATTCCTTCAAAATCACAGGAACTAAGTGTGTAATCTAATCCACTACATCTCTTTCTACCGAAGCTTAAATATCAAAAAGTAGTCGCAGGAACAATGATGTCTAACTGAACTGTGCCAGTGTGAAACTGAGATTCCTCCACTCGTTCATTGTGTTTGGAGAGTTGTGTTTCCCTTTAGTGTTCGTTTTAAAAAAAAAGAGTAAGCACGATTCAGTTCTGCAGCTTTCCCTCCAGTGGGAGTAGGAGTACTGAGCTGGGTTTGACCGTTCAGATGTTCCACCTCCTGTTGTTATTTCTCTTTAACGTTTCTGCCAACTGCCGTATTCCAGTAGCCCACATTGAAATAGTTGTTGCACTTTTGGTTGTGTACACAAGTAATACTACTCGAGTAATACTACACTACTCTAGTGCCGTAAGTAATACTAAAAGGGGCAGCACAGTGGCGCAGCAGTAGAGTTGCTCCCCTACAGTGCCAAAGACCCGGGTTCGATCCTGACAACCGGTGCTGTCTTTACGGAGCTTGTACAATCTCCCCGTGACATGCATTGGTTGTCTCCGGATGCGCCGGTTTCCCACGCTCCAAAGACATATAGGTTTGTAGGTTAATTGGCTTTGGTAAAATTGTAAATTGTATCTTGTGTGTAGGATGTTAGTGCACAGGGATCACTGGTCAGTGCGATCTTGGTGGGCCGAAGGGCTTGTTTCTGCGCTGTATCTCTAAACTAAATTACTTTTCTGTCACTCCGGAAGTTTTGAATTTAAACCCGAGAGTGCACCTTGGTTAAAGGAACACTGAATGGGAACTGGACGCATTCAAAATATAGAACAAAACCACAACTTTCATTTATACTCCACCTGGATAATAGTAAAAATGCCTATTCCGACCTGTAACCCTTGACAACAGGCGCAGTTGCCAAGTGCAGGTTTTTGAGATGGAGCAAGACTTTCTCCAATCTGAACCATTTCAGCTGGGACCGACTGGGTGCACCTGCCATTGATATTTTCCCTTCAATCCTGTGCTGGACAGCTCCCTGTAAACCACAGCGCAACCAAATTCCAGACGGGAATTCCTCACTTAGTAAAGGTTACAAACTTTTATAAGAGAAGAGGTTTGATATAGAATCAGAAAAAATATAAAATATTTACAAAGCAGACCAAAGCCATTCACCCATTGCATCTGTGGTGGAAGCTAAAGAGTCAGCTAATAGCCCCAGCCTTTAATCTATAGTCCAGTCGGTGGTCACAGCTATTAAGGTACAATCCAAGTACCATTTAACTGTGATGAGGGTAGTTTTATTTTCCCTTCACTATCCTTTCAGACAGTAAGATCGAGACCTCTACCACCCTTTGGATAGAAAAAAATATTTTCTCATTTCCCTTCTAATCTTTCAACTAATCACTTTAAACCTATATCCTCTGGTTTTTAACCTCTAAAGGAAATGAGCCTATTTACTCAGATTCTGCGCCTCATAAATTTATAGATTACAATTGAGATTCCCCTCAGCCTTCTCTGCTCCAAAGAAAGTAACCTTTGATTATCCAATCGATCCATTTAATTATAATTTTCCAGTCCTAGAAAGGTTTTTGTACATTCTCTCCAAAGCATTTTGATCTTGCCTGTCATATGGTAGCCAGAATAGTACATGTTACTCAATTTGTGGTCTGAGTTGTATTGTGTAAAATTCTGAAACAACTTCCCTACACTGCTTTTGTTATTAAAGGGAAGCATCCTGAATGCATAATTTATCTCTCACAAACCTCATGCCTCCAGAAATAATAATATAGATAAATGTGAGGTTATCCACCTTGGCGGCAAGAACAAGGAGGCAGATTATTATCTCAATGGTGTTGGATTAGGAAAAAGGGAAGTGCAACAAGACCTGGGTGTCCTTGTACACCAGTCACTGAAAGTAAACATGCAGGTACAGCAGGCAGTGAAGAAAGCTAATGGCATGTTGGCCTTCATAACGAGAGGATTTGAGTACAGGAGTAAAGAGGTCCTTCTGCAGTTGTACAGGGCCCTGGTGAGAACACATCTGAGTATTGTGTGCAGTTTTGGTCTCCCAATTTGAGGAAGGACATCCTTGTTATTGAGGCAGTGCAGTGTAGGTTCACAAGGTTAATTCCCGGGACGGTGGGACTGTCATATGAGGAAAGATTGGAAAGACTGGGCTTGTAATCACTGGAAATTAGATGGATGAGAGGGGATCTTATAGAAACACATAAAATTATAAAAGGATTATAAGAAATTATAAAGAATTATAAAAATATACAAGCTGGATGCAGGAAAAAATGTTCCCAATGTTGGGGGAGTCCAGAACCAGGGGCCACAGTCTAAGAATAAAGGGGAGGCCATTTAAAACAGATGAGAATTTTTTTTTTCACCCAGAGAGTTGCGAATTTGTGGAATTCTGTGTCACAGAAGGCAGTAGAGGCCAATTCACTGGATGAAGTTAAAAGAGAGTTAGATAGAGCTCTAGGGGCTAACGGAATCAGGGGATATGGGGAGAAGGCAGGCACGGGTTACTGATTGTGGATGATCAGCCATGATGTGAGGTTATCCACTTTGGCGGCAAGAACAGGAAAGCAGAGTATTACCTGAATGGTGGCCAATTAGGAAAAGGGGAGATGCAACGTGACCTGGGTGTCATGGTGCACCAGTCATTGAAAGCAAGCATGCAGGTGCAGCAGGCAGTGAAGAAAACGAATGGTATGTTAGCATTCATAGCAAGAGGATTTGAGTATAGGAGCAGGAAGGTTCTGCTGCAGTTGTACAGGGCCTTGGTGAGACCGCACCTGGAGTATTGTGTACAGTTTTGGTCTCCTAATCTGAGGAAAGACATTCTAGCCTTAGAGGGAGTACAGAGAAGGTTCACCAGATTGATCCCTGGGATGGCAGGACTTTCATATGAAGAAAGACTGCATAGACTAGGCTTATACTCGCTGGAATTTAGAAGACTGAGAGGGGATCTTATTGAAACATATAAAATTCTTAAGGGGTTGGAGAGGCTAGATGCGGGAAGATTGTTCCCGATGTTGGGGGAGTCCAGAACCAGGGGTCACAGCTTAAGGATAAGGGGGAAGTCTTTTAGGACCGAGATGAGAAAACATTTCTTCACACAGAGAGTGGTGAGTCTGTGGAATTCTCTGCCACAGAAGGTAGTTGAGGCCAGTTCATTTGCTATATTTAAGAGGGAGTTAGATGTGGCCCTTGTGGCTAAAGGGATCAGGGGGTATGGAGAGAAGGCAGGTACAGGTTACTGAGCTGGATGATCAGCCATGATCATATTGAATGGGGGTGCAGGCTCGAAGGGCTGAATGGCCTACTCCTGCACCTATTTTCTATGTTTCTATGTTTCTATCACAATGAATGGCGGTGCTGTATCGAATGGCCAAATGGCCTCCTCCTGCACTTATCTTCTATGTTTCTAATATACCTTTAGTAGCCATTTCCAATTTTGCTCATTAAAGCTTGTCTTCGCTTGAAGCCTTTTTATCACTTTCTCCATACTCGCAAACTAGCTTCATCTGCAAACTTAGAAAATAAAGTGTTGGTACCCCAGGTATTTGCAAATTGTTTTACTCACCAGGCCCCATCCTAATTTAAAAAAAAATATATATATATCTTGTATACTTTTGCATGTTACGGATGTAACATGTAATGATTTACATATCATTGTCTTTATAAATACATTGATCAGTTGATGGATCATTTGTGTCAAGTAATTTTCCGCTGCGGGGCATTGGAATAGAGAGCAGTGTTTGTTTAGGCATCTGATTTCTGATTTCAAAACCAAGGAAGTAGTTTGTTCTCTAATATTTCCTTTAGGTATTTAAATCTTTTAATCTATTGATCAATTTGTGTAAATGCTTTTAGAACGTTATAGGTAATATTTACGTTTATTTGGAATGTATGGGGTACACTGGAAGGGCCCGAGTGGTATCCATGTCGCAAAGTTATCCATGGAAAATCTATGCCCTTTTCCCTCATGGATAGTGTGTTCTTGAGATTGAAGGTTATGGAAAAACAATGCACTGTGGCACTATGACTAGAAAACTGGATAAGTAACAGCAAAATGAAAGTGGCATGAAAAGATATTTCTGATTCAAGGCATGTGTCCAATCATAGTCGTAGACTCAAAGCACGGGAAAAGGCCCTTCAGCTCAACTTGCTCACATCAACCAAGTTGCCCCATCTACAATAGTCTTACCTGTTTGCATTTGGCTCACACCATCCAAAGCCTTTGCAATGCACGTGGCTGTCCAAATGTCTTTTAAATGTTGTGGTAGTACCTGCCTCAAATACCTCCTCTGGTAGCTCGTTCCATATAATCACCATCCTTTGTGTGAAAAGGTTGCCCCTCAGGTTCCTATTAAATCTTTCCCCTCTCACCTTAAATCTGTCCTCTGGTTCTTGAATCCCCTTCACTGGAATTTAGAAGGAAGAGAGGAGATCTTATCGAAACATATAAGATTGGACACGTTGGAGGCAGGAAACATGTTCCCAATGTTGGGGGAGTCCAGAACAAGGGGCCACAGTTTAAGAATAAGGGGGAGGCCATTTAGAACTGAGATGAGGAAAAACTTTTTCAGTCAGAGAGTTGTGAATCTGTGGAATTCTCTGCCTCAGAAGGCAGTGGAGGCCAATTCTCTGAATGCATTCAAGAGAGAGCTGGATAGAGCTCTTAAGGATAGCGGAGTCAGGGGGTATGGGGAGAAGGCAGGAACGGGGTACTGATTGAGAATGATCAGCCATGATCACATTGAATGGCGGTGCTGGCTCGAAGGGCCGAATGGCCTCCTCCTGCACCTATTGTCTATTGTCAAAGACTGTTCATTTAACCTATCTATTCCGCTCATGATCTTATACACCTCTCATCTTCCTGCATTCCAAGGAATAAAGTCCTAGCATGCTCAACCTCTCCCTGCAGCTCAGGCTCTCAAGTCATGACAACATCCTCGTAAATCCGTAAATCTTCTCTGTACTCTGTGTGGGTGAATTTTCCCTGGCATCAGTAATTGGGCCACTGGTTTTCTTAAGAGGTTTTCATGCCCCGTGAACTTGGGGGCGCAGTTGTAATTTCCTGAAGCAAAACTGAATATGGGGAGGATGATAACAAAAAAAACCAAGAAGATTGAGAAGAATAAATAATTGATAGCTGTGAGAATGGTATTGTTTGTTTGCCAGGAGAATGGGATGTGAAAGTAGAGAGGTTCTGGTTTATTTATATGGGGCATTGTTGACACCACATCTGTACTACTGTGCTGAGTATTGATCTCCTTATTTAAGGAAACAAGTCAATACACTAGGAACTGTTTAGTTTAGAGACACAGCGCAGAAACAGGCCCGTCAGCCCACCGGGTCCACGCCGACCAGCGATCCCCGCACATTAACGCTATCCTACACCCACTAGGAACAATTGTTATATTTACCAAGCCAATTAACCTACGAACCTCTACGTCTTTGGAGTGTGGGAGGAAACCGAAGATCTTAGAGAAAATCCATGCAGGTCACGGGGAGAAAGTACAAACTCCGTGCGGACAACATCCATAGTCGGGATCGAACCCAGGTCTCCGGCGCTGCATTTGCTGTAAGGCAGCAACTCTACCGCTGCGCCACCATGACTGCCCTGTTTAGAGATGATTACTACCCGGAATGAGTAGAGGGTCCAGTGAGGCTGGGTATGTATTGGCTGGAAGTTAGTACAGGGAGAGGGACTTGATTGATCCATGATCCCGAGCCCTTGACAGTGGACGTGGAGAGGATGTTTTCTCTTGTGGAGAATCTTGGTCTAGGGAGTCATTGTTTAAAAATGAAGGTCACCTGAATAAGACCGAGATTCCGTGATTTTAACTTTTCCTGAGTTTTCTTCGAAGCTCTCTTTAAATGGCACTGGAAGCCGAATTTCTGGTTATGTAAAAGGCATAATAAAGCAAGGAGGTGAAAAATGTACTGTGGTTAGACTGAAATGCAGAATTGAAGTTGCCATCAGATCAGGCCTTGAGGGGGCCAAGTGGTCAGCCTTTTGTTTCTAACCTCGATGTTCATTATAACGAAGTGGACACAATTTTAAGTGGGGTATACAATGGCACAGAGATTTGGGGGATAGGTGTGCATAGTTTGTTGAAAGTGGCTGGACTGGTTGGGAAAGTGATGAAACAAAAATATTGTACCCGGAATTTATAAATGGAGACAGAGGAAAAAGAGCAAGAAAGTCATGAAAGTTTATTCAACATTTGTTGGATCACAGTGTTCCTTTCTGAGTGGCATACCTTTTTAAAAAAAGGTTTAAGGGCTTAGGAGACGGTACTAAAATGAATTTTACTAATGAGAATAAACTGGAGAACATGGGATTGTTCTCCTTGGAACAGAGAAAGTCCTAAAGGAATATGATAGAGGTCTTTAAAATAAAGGGTATGGGCAAAGCAGATTAAACTAAACTCACTGGCAGAGGGATCACAGGTATGCAGCAAGAAGATGATTAGCAAAAATGCTAACAAGAAAGGTAACGAGGAAAATATAAAGGTAACGAGGAACTTATAATTGACTTTAGAAAAACCAGTGGAGATTACGACCCACTCTACATCAATGGGGTCTGTGTGGAAAGGGTACCAGCTTTCAGGTTCCTGGGTACGCACATCGCAGAGGATCTTACCTGGTCTACCAACACCATCACCACAGTAAAGAAGGCACAGCAGAGACTCCACTTCCTGAGGATCCTCAGGAAAACCAACCTGCAGGAGAAGCTCATGTTGTCCTTCTATCGCTGCTCCATCGAGAGTGTGCTGGCATACTGTATAACCACATGGTATGCCAGCTGCTCAGAAAAGGACAGGAAGGCCCTTCAGAGGGTCATCACGACGGCCCAGAAGATCATCGGCTGCTCACTGCCCTCCCTGGAGCACCTGTTCAGCCTACGCTGCCTCAGTAGAGCAGGCAAAATAATAAAAGATCCATCCCACCCCGGCCACCGTCTGTTTGTTCATCTGCCCTCTGGTCGACGTTTCAGGTCGATCAAATCCCGAACAAACAGACTTAAGAACAGTTTTTACCCCAGGGCCATACGAGAACTGAACACTACCTTTGCACTAGGCAACACCGTTAAAAAATCTTGTACTTAATATAATTGTATTTAATTGTATTTATGTATTTATTTGTTTTTGCATTTATTGCATATATGTTTGTACGCACCGTCAGGATTGGCTATTTTTTTAATTTCGTTGTACTCGTTGCAATGACAATAAATGAATATTATTATTATTATTATCAGATGTGCAGCAGCTCAAAGTTCTGGAATCCAATGCTATGGCTAATCGTTGAGGTTATTTGAATAGGGAGTTGGATGAGTATCTGAAAAGAGAGAATTTGCAAGGATATAGGAGAGGGTGGAGAGAGAGTAGAACTGGCAGGATTACTGTTATATAGAACCAGTATAGACTCGATGGGCTAAATGGTCTTCAATCATGTTGTTGTCCATTCTGTGTTCTTTCAACATTTTAGATTTCTTATTGCATTTTGTATAATATTGCCTTTTTAGGAGATAAGTGATGTCAATGGCAATGTCTAGTTGTGTTCCTTTAGCCGCCTCCCTGTGCATTGTGATTGTGTCCCATCTATGTTTGATAACCGTGACCGAGGGGTTTCTTTAAAAGTGCATGATGGATGGTATAAACCTGAAAATCTAGAATAAAATCCTTAATATTGATATTAAAATGGAACTGCCTGTACTTTTTCTATCTTCCTGGTGGAGTGGATGTCATTATTAAAGGTGTCGTTACCCAGTCTCACCACTTCCCCTTGTGAAGGCTAGGATTTGCACTTACTGTATCATGTCTACCATCAAACTTGGCAGCTCATGATCTAGATATAATGTAATAAAAAGGAACTGCAAATGGTGATTTGGACTAAAGATGGACACAAAATGACTGTCATATGTTGAAAGACTGGAGCGGTTAGGCATGTATACACTGGAATTTAGAAGGATGAGAGGGAATCTTATCGAAACATATAAGATTATTAAGGGGTTGGACACGTTAGAGGCAGGAAACATGTTCCCAATGTTGGGGGAGTCCAGAACCAGGGCCACAGTTTAAGAATAAGGGGTAGGCCATTTAGAATGGAGATGAGGAAAAACTTTTTCAGTCAGAGAGTTGTAAATCTGTGGAATTCACTGCCTCAGAAGGCAGTGAAGGCCAATTCTCTGAATGCATTCAAGAGAGAGCTAGATAGAGCTCTTAAGGATAGCGGAGTCAGGGGGTATGGGGAGAAGGCTGGAACGGGGTACTGATAGAGAATGATCAGCCATGATCACATTCAATGGTGGTGCTGGCTCGAAGGGCCAAATGGCCTACTCCTGCACCTATTGTCTATTGTCTATTGTCTATAAAATGCTTGAGTAACTCCGCGGGTCAGGCAGTATCTCTGGAGAAATGGGATTGGTGATGTTTCGGGTCGGGACCTTTCTTCAGACTTCATCTGGATAGCTCATCTGGTTTATGATTCACAGCGTGGTATAACAGGTATAACAGAGCTTTATTTGTCGTTCGGTACCGAAGTACCGAACGAAACTACATAGCAGTCATAAATTTTTTTTAAAAAGAACACAAGACACATAACCCCAACACAAACGTCCATCACAGTGACTCCAAACACCCCCTCACTGTGATGGAGGCAACAAAACTTCCCCTCTCTTCCCCACGCCCATGGACAGACAGCTCGTCCCCGACCGACCCGCACAGTCCCCGCACCGGGCGCTGAAACGTCTCGCGGCCGAACCGGGCGATGAAAGGCCCGCGACCAAGCCTTGCGCAGCTAAGTCCCGCAGCCGAGCCGCACCAGCGGTGAAAAGTCCCGCGGCCGAGCCTCACCGGGCGGTGTTAAGTCCCGCAGCCGAGCCGCACCAGCGGTGAAAAGTCCCGCAGCCGAGCCGCACCGGGCGGTGTTAAGTCCCGCAGCCGAGTTGCACCGGGCGGTGTTAAGCCCCGCAGCCGAGCTGCACCGGGCGGTGTTAAGCCCCGCAGCCGAGCTGCACCGGGCAATGTAAAGTCCCGCAGCCGAGTTGCACCGGGCGGTGTTAAGCCCCGCAGCCGAGCTGCACCGGGCGATGTAAGTCCAGCGGCCAAGCCGCACCGGGATGTAAAGTCCAGCGGCCAAGCCGCACCGGGATGTAAAGTCCAGCGGCCGAGCCGCACCGGGGGATGTTAGGCCCCGCAGCCGAGCCGCACCGGGGGATGTTAGGCCCCGCAGCCGAGCCGCACCCCGCGCCGTGAGGAAGAGAAAAGTTCCCCACACACACCCACCCCCCACACACCACCACCCCCTCTCACACATACACAACCAAAAAAATATATATAAAAATCATCCCAACACTGACACTCAACAAAAAAAAAGACGGACAGACTGCTAGTCAGCCGCTGCCGTTAGGCGCCGCCACGTTTGGTCAATGCTTCATTGAAGTTTGAAGAGTAATTGACCATGATTTGCGCACTATTCTGACGGCAGTCAGTGCAGGGGCTGGTTTTCTGCCTGCTACAAATTCCACTGGACCCTTTAGCTGCAATCTGCTCAGTGAGCCCATAACGTGCATAAGTGAAGGCCAAACATGCAGTCACACGGCATTTCCAAGTTTGTTGCTTGCAGTGAGCTGAAGTAAATTAAAGTGTGAAATGCAGCTGGTGGAATAATCTTTAATAAGATTAATAATCTTTCTCAAGCCTTTGATTCGGTATTTTTGTAGATAGGAATAACTTCACGTGGGTTTGTTTTTTTAAATTATTTTTTTACACGACCTTAGACTTCTTTAAAGTTGATTTGAGCTCTTGAAACCTATGGGAACATTTGATCCCCAGCGACAGTTGGAAAATACAGGTAGGCATTCTCATGACACGTCATTATCAGGGTAGGAGGAGCAATGCAGGAAAGGACAGTGAAATAAATAACATGCAAGGGGAATCTCACCCAACAGATATTTGCCTCCTGCTTCAACTTTCTCTTGGCACTTGTGTATGTAGATATTGCATGACAGCTTGAAAAGCATTGTTATTCCAATTGCAATATTTGCTGTAACTAGTGGCAATGTATCCATCAAGTGTAAAATATACCCCCATTGACAACTTAATGGAAGAACTCAGCAGGTCAGGCAGCATCTCAGGAGAGAAGGAATGGGTCTTCAGTCTGAAGAAGGGTCTCGACCCGAAACGTCACCCATTCCTTCTCTCCTGAGATGCTGCCTGACCTGCTGAGTTACTCCAGCATTTTGTGAATAAATACCTTCGATTTGTACCAGCATCTGCAGTTATTTTCTTATACTTAATGGAAGAAAATCATGTCAGTGTATATTTTATGGGCCTTTGTTTCTTTACTGACAATGCAGGGACAAGATTCGACCAGAGTGGTCGACTTGAGGGACATATGTGAATGATCCCATTACTAGGAAGCTTGTGGTATCAGGTTCGAAGGTAGACTGTACGAAAGAGAGCAACATGTTTTGTTTATTTGGATTATTATTTTTATTGACACGTGTACTGAAGTGCAGTAAAAGGCTTTGTTTATTGTGTGCTATACAGTCAGTGAAAAGACTATATATGATTACAATCAAGCCGTCCACAGTGTACCAATAAAGGATAAAGGGTATAACGTTTATTGTAAGATAATGTCCTGTAGAATCTTTTGCTAGATGCAGGAAGAGATTACTGATCCTCGATCTGTTACTGAAATGAGCTGGCTTTCTCACGTCCTCTTAATAATTTCACTCAGTTATTTTATTCCCAATTTCCATTAAATACACGTGTTGGAAACTTTATGTGTGGAAGGTGGTTGGGGATTCCGAGTTATCACTGATGGTTGTTGTCTTTCATGGTCAAATACCCAGCTAGCGTGGTGTACGTCTTCATGAAGGTCACCAGCATAATCAAGGATGTGACGCACCCTGGCCACTCCCTCCTCTCCCCTCTCCCATCAGGCCAAAGGTATAGAAGTGTGAAAACGCACACCTCCAGATTCAGGAACGTTTCTTCTCAATGGTTATCAGGCAACTGAACCATCCTACCAACAACTAAAGCGCAGACTTGAGCTACTATCTACCTTATTGGAGACCTTCAGATTATTTTTGATCGGACTTTACTGGCTTTATCTTGCACTAAACATTATTCACCTTATTCCCGTTATCATGTATCTGTACACTGTGAGCAGCCCGATTGTAATCATGCTTTGCCTATCCGCTGACTGGTTAGCACGCAACATTGTACCTCGGTACACATGACAATAAACTAAACTCAGCTCAGAAATGGTCCATTTTTTTGAAATACAAAACAGCAAATTGCTTTCTTAGATTCCAGTAGATGTCGGCACTAATTCAGGTGAAAAGTGCCAACAATACAAGATGCGAAGGGCCAGAGAATAACGTGCTTCTGGTCAAGTCCACACCAGCCACCTGATGGCCTTGTTTACAGCCATCGTGAAACACAACTGTTTGAAAACCCTGTCCCGGATTCCCTGGCTGGCTCAGTCAACCGTGATCTCTGTAATCCTCAAGGAAGCCAGGGGCTAAATTGAAATGATTAACTTTCTCCTGTGCTATTGTTTTGAGTGCTGAAGCTCTAATGTGTGTGTTTAGCGTTCAAAGTCAGATTGATCCAAACAGGCCTTCTGCACAATGATTACTGAGCATCTGATTTAAAAAAAATTATTGAGGGTATAGAGATTTCCATCTTGTACTGACCACTTCCTCCGCCCTTGGCTGCCCATGTGTACATTTTGGTCTCTGTTATTTCCACGTTAGTTGAGTCTTTTGTTCTGTTTGCATCTTTTATCTTTTTCTGTAATGTATCTGCATGGCCAATTGCCTAACATTTCTCTGCACATATCCTGGGCAGAATTTTTACATTAACATTGGCAAAACTGGCAGTAGTTTGTTACATATTTCAACTCGTGGAGTCACATGGCTAATGGAAGTTGAGTGTTTAAATTCTCAGTGCCTGATAGAAAGCTTTAACTGTTTCCCCTACCTTATGCATATTATCTAAATACTAAAACTCGTTTGTTTCTGAACTACAGCCAAAACAATACACGATAGCGCGACAATTTTAGGCCCACTTTACTCACCGTCGTCCCTTTGGTGCTAATGGAAGAAGTTTCATTGAAATCGGTGTTATATTTTTAAAGTTATTCACATTTTAAAGTTTAAATCTATCTCCTAGGGAGGGGAGGAGGGAGGATAAGGGGGGTTGAGGGGAATGGAGTGGGGGAGGGGGGAGGAGAGGGTGTTGCACCAATGTAGGAGAGGATTGGGCCCAACTTGGTCTAGTGTTACATAAAATTCTGGCAAATTGACAGAGGGAAACTCCAAGATTAGAATAATTGATTTCTACAATCTAATTTAGTTTTAATACTTAAAAATAACATGTTTTAACCAGACATTTACTGCATGTTCAACAGCTACCTAGCTCTTTCTGGATAGACGGATCTTAACAGTTTTGTGCTGCTGAATTGCTGTGTATTCCAGTACCTCTTGGTTCAATTAGCCCGAGTTGGCAGTTTTTGTGACATTATTATGTCCCTGTGCAAAGGTGCTGCATATTTTGTTCCTCTGCAAAGGTGCTGCATATTTTTTGAGTACTGTTCTGCTTGAACAACCTTGTGACTCTAGTTTGCACCCCTCAGTTCTCCAACCAATGTCAACTTTAAACCTACAATTGAACCAAGTTTCTATCCTAGAGGAATTGCAAGGTGTTCAAAAACAGACAGTGCTGGGATGATTCAGTGGGTCAGGCAGCATGTCTGGAGAACATGGGTAGGTGACGCTTCAGGTTGGGAAAACTGGAAGGGAAGAGAAGAGGGTAAAGGGGCAGGATAATAGGTGGATGCAGGTGAGGGAGGGTTTTCTTAGGCAGATGGTTGGACAAAGGTCAGAGACATAAAGACATAAGGTGTGACACAAAAGGGCTGAAGAGCTGCGAATTGTGAAGCTAGAGGTAGGAATGTGGGGGGAGGGTAGGGGAGAAATGGGTGTAAGTTCAGGATGGGCACAGGGAAGGGGGGAAGAGGGGGTGGGGGGGGGGAAGACTTATAGATACTTATAATTGGAGAATTCAAGGTTCATATCATTGGGCTGTAAACTACCCAAACAGAATACGAGATGCTTAGTTCTCAAATTCATTCTTTCACCACCAACCTTTTGCCCCTTGTCCTTAGGGAATCACTTCTGCCCTGTCCTGCCCTAAGAAGCAGGCAAGCAACTCTGTTTGGATTCTTAATTTCGACCTGAGGCATAGAGGGAAGAGATTGGAACCGTTGCCCGTTAGAGCTGAATCTTGAATCGTCTCCACTAAACGGGGCAGTGTGTGCTTTAGATTTATACACGTGGCCGCTGCTTTCATTGGTGAGCTATTTCAGTGGCTCCAGTTTTTTCTCTCAAATATTGCCAACAAGGTGTGTCCTGAATACTTGTTGGAGTTGAGTTGGTGCCGCACTGCAGACAATATCAAAGGACTGCGAGGAGTGACTCTGATTGGCTGGAGTTGTTTTAATCATAGGCATGTTTCTACCTTATCATAAAGGGAGGGTGTAAAATGCTGCCTAGTCATTAAAGAAGTGTACTGACAATGGAGCCTTGTTCTTTGACATTGGGGAGCAGGGAGCTGATTAAAATGTAACATACAGCACACAGATAAGGTCAAATTGGAACTCGACGTTGGATTTGAGAACATGCCGTTAACCCCTTGTCTGTTAATCCTGGTAACTGACTTTGTCTTTTATTTTTCAGTTTGGGTTGTTGACCATCAGCTCCCTTGATGGCACCAGCTCCCATTGCTGCACAGTTGTCCAGGTACCTCCACAAACCACAAGGTATTAGGTACCTGAAGGATATTCAGTCATTTAGGATTCTTTTTGTCTTCACTTGCGTGTTAATCACTGGGAAGGCCGCCACTTCTTACCCTTGCACAATTGCGCCTGGGATAGTGAGCCATTTTCCTGAACCAACACTATGGTGCCTGTTCTGCAGGCAATGCTGCAGGGCCTGATTCCATGCTCTATAACTTTAAGTCTGTGAATTTGTGATTGCACATGACATGAAGGCAATATCATGGAAAACTAAAAATAAATCAATGGGAACTGGAATGAAAAATCTCAAATATAGTCATCTCTGACAGAAGGATAATTGTAGTTGTTGGAGACCAATAATCTCAGTCCAGAATGTTGTTGCAAAAATTCCTTGAAGAATGTAGAAGGCTCGGCTATCCTTAGCTACCTCATTAGTAACTTGAGATCAGAATAAAGATATAAATTGATAATTGTTTACTTAACTGCTATTTGCAGCTCTTCATATGACAAAGTAGTCTGAATTATCATACAGCAAGATGAACATCAGTTTATGACTGATAAATGATAAACTAGATTCATGATACCGTGCCAGATAGTGATTGCCTCCAACAGGAGAGATTTCAACTGCATTTTCGCCACACATTCCCCATAACCAATCCTGCTCTAAATGTATCTCAATGACAGTACCATATAATGCAATAATTACCATCCATGTGAAAATGAGACTCTGTCTTCCCATAGATTCTACAACAGTTATTCTCACCAAAACAACCAAGAATATGTATCTGTGGCAGGGGGCAAATTTGATCAAGCTGCTGTTTCCCAGAATATTTCTACAACATCTCTCACGTGGACAGTGTGGTTGCAGTGTCCTACAGGAAATCCAGTTCAGCCAGTTATCAAAGCATTGAAATGACTCTTCCTAAGCCCATTCTGTGCTCTTGCTATCTATCGTCAGTGCTTGATCATTTGGTGTTGAGGGGTACTAATTTACCATGTGAGGGGGAGCACTAGGTGGTAACCAGCTAATTGCTTTGTCCACACTTCAATCCTAGAAACAATATATCTCTGAAACCTTTTTTTATTTCTTCCCTCTCCCAAAACTGAAAAAAGCTAGAAATATTCCTGTTCTGTACAGAATGCTGTTTTGACATTTAATTTGAGAATGTAGATTATGAGAGGTATTGATAGCATAGGTAGTCTATCTTTTTCTTGTGGTAGGAGTATCAAAACCGAGAGGGCTTAGATTTAAGATTAGAAAAGGGAGTTTGTAGAGGGAGGGGTATGTTTTTCTGTGCACTGATTGATGTCTGGAATGTGCTATTAGAGGAGATGATTGAATCAGATAGAATTACTACTTTTAAGGGGCATTTAGACAGACAAGGCATAGAAGGATATATGCGGGCAAATTATATTAGTCGATTGGTAAAAAGGTTGGCGTGGGCTAAAGAGCCTGGTTCTGTGCTCAATGGCTGGATGACTGGTATAACACCAGACTTTGTCACTCATGTGCTTATTCCTTGCATTTGTGATAGATATATCTCCTTGTGATTTGACTTATTTGTAGTCTTCGCAAAATTGAAATACCACCTCCAACTATCATTATGCTGTGTCTGCAATTAATTTTCAGTCTAGTTATTCTTTAATTGTCCTCATTGCCCCTCCACTGCCTCTCCATCCTCCATTACCTGAAACAGCTGACTACTGATGCAGTCCATTCTAAGAACCTTATTTTGTGCGGCTGCATGCAGTCAGAACATGTTCTCACCATCGCTTGGTCTTTCCCTCTGGAATTCCCACCCAAGGTGCTATGCTCGCCATTTTCCTCAATGGTTTTTAAATCTTTTTTTAAAAAGAAAAGAGTTCTTCACGTCTTCAGCTCATTCAAATAATTTTGAAAATTCTTTTCACCAAGATTGATAACTGTACGTGCCTGTTTCAAATTTTGTTTACCATGTGTCTGCCCATTTCTGAATATGTCTGTGACCTCTCAAATATTGTGGCTTGCGCAAACTTTGAAATTATGCCTTGTATTTTCTCAAGTTGGTTCATTGATCTGAATCAAACAAAAGCTATGATTGAAATTATGCCCCTGAAGAAAATTGCTGTACAGTTTCCGCCAGTCGGAAAGACAACCAACCACTATGACTCTACTTTCAACATCTCACCTCTCTTAAAACCTATTATTTTAATTTTTTGGAATTTTTGACATGTGCTATTTTATCTAACAGTTTCCTTAGTATCCAGAAAACTAACCTAAGCCATCCTTTCTTAAAGTATTTGTTTAAGGTAGTTAAATAAAAATTCTCTCCGGTAAATCTGTATTGCCCTTCAATTTTATTGGATTTTTAATCTCTGAAAATTTTGTGTCAAATTATTGTCTTTGAAAAAACAAGTGTGATTATACCCTGGAACTTAAATAACATTTTCTGTAACTTGTTGGGTTTGTAACAGGCAATTTAAAAATGTTCATTTCTCTTCATGGCTTCGTTAAAATAAGAAATGAGTAAGGCAGTAGAAAGAGGCGCACAATTAAGATGATATTGAAAATATTTTGTGCTGATGCAGTATTCTTGACATCGGGAGGGTAGATCATCAAATAGTTTAGAATTGAAACACTTATGTTTGCTGTTCTTTGAAACTCAAATTTCCAGCTGAATCTGTACTTGATAATGTAGAAGTGTTGGAATGTCAGGATCAAACTAGTTTTCAGGTGCATCAGTTTGTGCATGAAACCTGCTGACTATCTTATGCATATTGAGATGTCTCTTATACTTTATAGCTGGGGTCTTGGTGCTGGCAGTGCCAGACTTTGAGTGCTTGGTGGAGTGTTAAGCAGATATCGAACAATACGCTGGAGGAGACTTTTCACAAGGGATGGTTGTAAAGCTTGATGTGCTGCAGATGCGATTAGAATTTATGAAAGTTGGTAAAAGTGCCACATGACAGCATTTAAAGATCTAAATTCGGTTCATATCAAATTTCTAGTCAGTGAGTTGAGTTTAGTTTATTGTCGTGTGTACAGTGAAATGTTGCATGCTAACCAATCAGTGGAAAGACAATACATGATTATTATCGAGCCATCCGCCGTGTACAGTTGGGTTTAGTTTGAACTAATGCAGTTCAGTCTGGAACTAAGGGAGCTAACCCTTTGCATATAACCTGTGAATGAACGGCAGAACTTGATACTGACAGCGCATGTGTAAGTAAAAGTTGCATCGCACTGAAACTTCAAATGCTAAATAGAAAATTTCAATAAAATTTCTATGACTAGATACTCTGATCCAAAGCTCCTCTGTGTTATCAGTAACTGATCGAACAAAATTCTGATTGCACAGTAATGTTAGTGTAGCTGACTTGGAGAGTTAATAAGTTGAGAATTGAAAGGTTGCTGCTGAAATGAAGCTGGACTGTATAATTACAAGTGTGATTACTGAGCTCGCCAGTTTGGGAGGATCCCTGACACTGGTGTACACTCTTCAGATTCCAGAAACTCTATAATAGGCGCCATCTCTGTTCCATGCAGAATAAATACATTATTAATATCTTTCCCTTTTGGTTTTACTATTATTTTTGGCTCCAGACCAATTAAGAATAAGGGGTAGGCCATTTAGGACTGAGATCAGGAAAAAAAATTCACCCAGAGAGTTGTGGAATTCTATGTCACAAAGGCAGTGGAGGCCAATTCACTTGATGTTTGCTTATAGGACTAAGGGAATCAAGGGATATGGGGAAAAAGCCGGAAATGGGTACTGATTTTGAATGATCAGCCATGATCATATTGAATGGCGGTGTTGGCTCAAAGGGCTGAATGGCCTACTCCTGCGCTTATTTTCTATGTTTCTATGTGACTACTATAACTTGCTAGTGTCAGGAAAAGCATGTGCTTGAGGCTTGTCACCTACGTCACCCATTCCTTCTCTCCAGAGATGCTGCCTGACACGCTGAGTTACTCCAGCATTTTGTGATACCTATGATATTGATGAGTTGAGCAAACGAATAGTTAACCCTCAATGGTCCGCTACTGTCCTTCAATGTAACACTACAATGGTACCTGCCCCACAATCACTTCAACTGTTCTGATGAATACTGTTTCTGGCTGCTATCCATTGCTTGAAATGCACTTTTGCATTTGAACATAATCAAATACAATTCTGGTCTTAATGTATGAAGTAGAAGTGTACCTCCAACTCTCCTACATTGGACCCCCCACCTTCCAGTGGTGGCTGCAATAAATGCTAAAGTTCATAGGCTGGTGTACCATTGGATCAACATTACAGTGATATATGAACGTAGCATTTTCTAATTTTAGGTTGAACATTTGAATTTTCCAATTCTAGGTCAACGTTGAAATGTCCATTTCTGGTTAATCAACCAGTGCCCTTGATCCCTTTTTGTCATTCCCCTCTCTTCCCTGTGCCCCATTTCTCCCACTATCCCACCCCCATTTCCCTTCCCCGCTTCCCCTTCTTCCTATATCTCTCTTCTGGCCTTGTATTTCACACCTTTTCTTTCCGTATCTCAATCTTTTGCCTTCTCTTCATCTCTCGCCTTTGTCTACCCATCTGCCAAT
The DNA here is from genome assembly GCF_053455715.1 of Rhinoraja longicauda. Classification (NCBI taxonomy): domain Eukaryota; kingdom Metazoa; phylum Chordata; class Chondrichthyes; order Rajiformes; family Arhynchobatidae; genus Rhinoraja; species Rhinoraja longicauda. The sequence goes on from NC_135978.1 coordinate 11,483,705, forward strand.
TAATCCCCCTCTCCTGTTTCCATCTATCACTCGACTGGCTTTGCCTCACCCCCACCTCTCACTACAAATAATTTGAAGAAGAGCCCCCACCCAAAACATCACTTATCCATGTTCTTCAGAGATGTTGCCCGACCCGCTGAGTTACTCCAGCACTTTGCTTTTTGCTCAAGATTCCAGCATCTGCAGTTCCTTGTGTCTACTGTTTGCAAAGTATGACTTTCTTTAGTTAGAGTGTGAGTTATGGGGGTTGTCAATATAAAATCCTCACAGCAAAAATTCTCTTTGCATGTAGAATTATTGAGGCACAAAATATATCCTTACACGACTTGCTACTAAGGCCAGTGGATCTTTTATCGCAACACTAAAAATAATTAAATCAGATAATTCAAGATTATGTGAAAAGAGCAGGATAATGAAGTATGTTGTGGAAGCACAAGTGTAGATCTGGGAGAGTTACAGGCAAAATGGCCACTTTCTTTAGCAACCAGGAAATGCAGATGCTGGTTTATACCATAGATGGATGCATGTCAGGCAGCATCTCTGGAAAGAAAAAGGATGGCGACGTTTTTGGTCAGAGCCCTTCTTCAGATGGCTTAGTTATTAACCTGCTGAGTTACTCCAGCACTTTGTATCTAACCACTTTCTGTGTTGTACTTTTTTTGAAATTTAAGGCACTTTATTTGTTTAACATATGCCTGAAATACTTTGCCTCAGCGTCCTCATAACAAAAGATGTTTGGGGACAAAAGCGAGAAAGCTTCATTAGATGGTATTTCTGCCCTACGTAAATTTAAACAAATCTAAATTTCAGTACACAGATTATCAAAATGGCCTCGCAACAAAAAGCTAAAGCATGGTTCCCAACTTTTCAGGAGCAACACAGTGTTAAGAACAGCTGGTGTTGAGTCAGTCACTCTGCCATTTCATTGCGCACCTCAGAATGAGAGTGCAGTTGGACTTCATCAGATGGATGAATTGCCACACTTTTTTCGACTGAACTCACATGATAGTTCAAAGAGAGGTGTGGGAAAGGGAGTGAACCTGGTGATTCTTCAGTGGAAATTTTGCAGTCATAAAAATGTTACTTTTAGATTTAGATTTAGATTTAGATAAAAATGTTACTTAATGCTGCCAGCACTATCCCTAAACCTATTTCTGGATTTCCCAAGCTCATGGCATATGGCAGTGTAAGGGTTAAAACTTGTTTGTGTTCCCAGTACTAACTTTGTGTTTAGTTTACTGTGAAGTGTGTTTAAATGATCCCAGCTTTGACTTTGTGTTGAAAGAATTTGGGCTGCAGCACCACTTGCATGATGCACAAGGGTGACCTTGGTCAGACCAATGCTTTGTTTACTCTCAGTTACACTTCAGCTAACTGAGAGCAGCTCAGCACACAAAAAAAAGCACCAGAAGAGAGCTGCCACGCTAAAAATGTCCTGTAACAAAGTGTGGAATCTGAACAGTAAATTTGAGTGCTGAAAAATGCATCTTTTTTGCCTCTTTGCATTTTCTTTTCTTTCTTCCTCTCAGATAGTTATAGTGGCAGCTTTTTTCAAAAATTCAGTGTTACCTGTGTGTAAATTTCCTAGCTCATTGGAATCAAAGGGAATTGGAGGTGCACCTATGTTTAGTACATTGACGCTGGAAAAGTAAGGGAATGAGAATGGGATCTGGGCGCAATATTAGAAGGGTCTTGGTTGCTTAAGTAGCAGCCAGAGTGTGGGCAGTTAAGTTTGCAGATGTTGAAGAGACCAGAACTGGAGGTATGCATTATCTCTGAGGTTAAGGGGCTGGGGAGTATAACAAACAACAGGAATTGAAATACAAGGATGAGATTTTTATGTAATTGGAATAATGTTTCCAAGTATACTCAAAGCAAACAATGATTTTCACTTTGATTCTTTATTTGAAGACACACATGGGCAGAAACAAAAGTCTTTGTGCTAATATGCTGGTTATATATATTTTCCAGCCCTATGTTCATATCCTTGTTATTTTTATTAAGATCCCAAAGTCTGCGTCTCTGTTCGAATGCTGTGAATGACAGAGCCTCCATGCTCTCTGTTCGAGAGCTTCTAAGATCGCTTGCGCACTAGGTGAAGGGATTTTCCTCATTTTGGTACTTGTGTCCTCTAGCACTAAGGACCGACATGTCTTCCCAACTGCCTGCTGCAGCCAATATCTTCAAAGATCGACCTGGCCAAGCTCTCATTTTGCTTCTACTATTGGGAAGAAGTTATAGGGGCCTGAAAACTGTAACCGATGTCTTCAAGAATGATTTCTTTCCAGCAACCACCAGGCTCGCGAACGTTGCACAACATGAACTTCAGCAACAATGGTTTTCTATGGGCTGCGCCTTTGGTTTTGAGTTGAGGCTAAAGAATTTGCAACCGTGCACAGCTAACAGATTTGAAATGAATGATTCATCCTGGCTTGTTCCTAAGGTACAGAACCCACTTACCAGTCAATTCAATTTATTTTGCGTAATATTCATAGAACAGTTGCGATTCCTAGATAGAGAAAAGGCTATGGGATTGAGCAATATCCAATCTGTTGTTCTGAGGACGTATTCAAAAACTAGTTGCGCTCAAGTGCCATTGTTGAAAATAACCCAGTATGTGTGACACGAGGCAGGTCAAATTCATCTCTCCTCTCCTGGTTCAATGAGGAGGGTTGTTGCAGGGCAGCCAGTCAGTCTATTCTCAATCACCAGCAGCGTAATGGAAGATATCATGTACAGTGGTATCAAGCAGCACCTATCAAGAACCTACTCATTGGCTTTGCAAGGAACACTCTGCTCTTTTAGGCAAGAACTCAAGTGGGCGATTAGCATGGTCACCAAAAGGCTTTGGCAAGTCAGGTTAACAAAAACTCCAATACGCTTTATACGTACAAAAGGATAATCAGGGAGAAGATAGAACGCTCAAGGATAAAGGAGGGTACTTGTGGTTGGAGTCCAAGGATGTATTTGAGATACTAAAGGTGTACTTTGAATGTGTATTCACTTAGGAGAAGGACATGGAGGACCGTGACACCAGTGTGGAGAATATAAATATGCAAAGGCAGTTAGGGATTAAGAAGGAGGTGAGGCTGGAGCTCTTGAAATGCATTAAGGCGCATAAATCTTCAAGGCCTGATGGGATCTATCCCAAGTTAGGCAAGAGAGATTATAGGAACCTTGATGGAGATCTTTATATCTTCTCAGACCACAGGTGCAATTCAGATGGACTGGAGAATAGCCAATGTTGTTCCTTTGTTTAAGAAGGGAAGAAGAGGGAATCCAAGGAATTATAGGCTGTTGAGCCTCAAATAGTGGTAGGGAAGCTATTGGAGAGAATTCTTGGAGACAGATTTCCTCCCATTAGGGACAGAAACGTGACTTGTACATGACAAGTCGTATATTACTAACTGAGATTAGATTTTTTGAAGAAGTGACAAAGGTGATTAATGAGGGTAGGGCAGTGGGTGTTGTCAGTTTGGATTTTAGTAAGGCGTTTTATAAAGTCCCCCATGGTAGGCTTATCCAAAAGATTAAGATGCAGGGATTCACAGTGACTTGGCCGTATGGATACAAAACTGGCTTACTGATAGAAGACAGTGGGTTGTGGTGGAAGGACACTATTCAAGCTGGAGATCTGTGATCAGTGGAATTCGCAAGGATTTGTGTTGGGAACTGTTATTTGTTTTATATATATATATATATATATATATATATATATATATATGTATATGACTTGGAAGTAAAAGTAGACAGGCAAGTGAGTGATTTTGCAGTGGACACCAAGATTACTGGAGTTGCGGACTGTGACGAAGGCTGTCAGGGTATGCAATGGGATTTTGTGTTACAATGAGAGGAGAGGGACGTTGGTTCGAGGGAACTGTTTCAATGTACCAAACCCGCGGCCGACCGGGCTTTGGACTTTGAATAATGGTACCAATAATGGCGGGGCCTGCGTGTGTAATTTATGGAGAAAGAAGTTCACTGTGTCGTTGCATATGTGCCAAATAAAATTGTAGCACATCATTTCCACAGATGAAGACCAATGGCTGGAGTGGGGTAGAATTTGAGAGTACCATAGCTTATGGAAGGACTATTCAGAAGCCATTTAACAGAGGGGGGAAAAAGCTATTCGTGTGTCTGGTGGAGCGCAATTTCCAGCTTTTGTACCTTTGATTATGTTGGCGGATTTTCCGAGGCAGCATCATGCGTAGATTGAGTCAACGGTGGAAAGCCCGGTCAATGTGGTATAGGTCAGTTACAGAAATGGGTGACCGCCCCGACGTGCAGCAACAGTGGCAGCAGCAGCATGTTCGCCCGCCCCGGATCGGACTTATCATCGGCGGAGCCGGCCGTCTTCGGAGGCTGCGGGAGCGGCTGCGACTCGCCTTGGGCTCGGCCCGCTGCGGACCGTCCAGCGCGGCCTGCAACCACAACAACCTGACTGCGGGAGAGGACAGCAGGAGAAGGGAAAAGACATTGTGGCCTTCCATCACGGTGAGGAGAGGACTGGAGGAGACTCACTGTGATGGATGTTTTCTTGATGGATGTTTCTTTTGTGTGTTTTGGGGGTTGTGTAATTTTAATGCCTATTTTGATGCTTTTGTTGTTGGACTGTGGGTGACTGAATTTCGTCCAATTTGGATGACAATAAAGCTATCTTGAATCTTGAGAAAGGCAGGTGAAATTTAATCCAAGCAAGTGAGAGGTGTTGCACTTTGGGCAGTCAAATAAAGGGAAAATATACAATTAATGGCAAAACCCTTAACAGCATTGATGAACAAAAGAATCTTCGTGTCCAAATCCATAGGTTTAGGTTCCTTATTGTCCCGTGAACTGAGGTAAAGTGGAAAGATTTGTTTTGCACATTATCCAAAAAGATAAGATATACTATACATAAATACAATCAAGTCAAACTCAAGTACAACAGATAGAGCAAAGGAGAAGATACAGAGTATAGAATATAGTTCTGAACATTTGTCGTGCATCAGTTCCACAGACAGAAGTCCAATATCCCCAATGGGGTAGAGGTAAATCGGACAGTACCCTAACTTAGGGAAGGACATTCAGAAGCCTGATAACAGAGGGGAAGAAGCTGTTCCTGAGTTTGGTGTTGCATGCTTTCAAGCTTCTGTACTTTCTTCCGGATGGAAGCAGGGACCAGAGGAAATGACCTGGATGGGGCAAGTCTTTGATTAAAGCTCCTTGAAAGTTGCAACACAAGCAGATAGAGTGGTCACAAAAACTTATCGAATGCTTGCGGACGTTGGTCAGGGCATTGAATATAAGCATCAGGAAGTCATGATGCAGTTTTGTAGGACTTTGGTTCGGCCACATTTGGAGTATTGTGTGTAGTTCAAGTTCCCCATTACAGGAAGGACATGGAGGCTTTGGAGAGGGGGCATAAGCTTACCAGAATGCTGCCTAGATTATAAGGTATGAGCCAAAAGGAAAGTTTGGATATTCTTGGGATTATTTTATCTGAAATGGCAGGGGTTGAGGGGAGACCTGACCCAAGTATATATGATGAGAAGCATTGATAAGATGGTTCTTTGTTCCCCAGGGTGGAAATATCAAATATCTTAATCCACTCAAAGTCTCTATACATTCAATAATGCTAATGCTCTTGCCAGTAGTGCTTGCACCATCTCTTTACACATAGCACCATTACCACTCACATTGTACCCTGGGACGATGCCCCTTCTCTTATTTTGAGAGGTGCCCCCCCCTGGATTTCTGACCCTCGGTGACCAGGAATGGATGGACCCTAGACTCTGATCCTCCTCCTCCGCCTTTAGGTTGACTGCACCAAGCTGCAGTGTATCCACCACATTGTACGCCTGCAGTCTGCAATGGGCCAGTCTGCAACGGTCCCTGACTGACATCTCGCTGTGCTGTAAGTCCCAAAGGGTTTCGGGCAGACCAAAGAGCATCTTTCACCGTGTTGATGGACTTCCAACAGCACTTGATGCCCATCTCTCAAGTGTGTCCCTGGGACCTCAGCGGGTCCTCAGTTACGGAGCTGCTCGGGATGAAACATGACTAGGACCCTTGCATCCTTCTTCAGACCCCCTTCGCAAAATCCACACTCTGTGAAGACGTGGAATACCGTAAATCAGAACCAGATATTCAGTAATGAAACAATCTGCCTGACCACAGAAAACAGGGAAATGCCAATGTCACCAGTTACCGATGCATGAGCCCACCCATCAAAGTGATGGGAGTGCTGGCCCACAAAGCTGTTAAGTTGCTCGCTCTTGTGCTCATCAGTGGTTCATTTGGTTTTCACCTGGACTGTTCGGCTTCTGACTTCATTGTAGCCTTGGCCCACATATGAACAGAAAGATCAGAATTTCATGTGCGAATAATTGCTCTTGACATCAAAGCAGCATTTGACTAAGCGTGGCATCAAGCAGCCCTTAATAAAATGTTGTATGGCTCAGCTGTTCATTGCATGAACACAGTGAGTCATTAAGGGAGAATTTACAAAGCCCAACTTGGAGCTGAGTTGCAGACGTTTTGAGTAACTTCAGTTCTCTAACATAAATATAGCCTTTCAGTGTTTTTTGTTTAATTCCACAAGCTGAAACAGAGAGAGAGAGAGTAAGCAACCGCCTCAAGCGAAATGCTTTGATGTCAGTATCAGCTCATTCTTTGTCAAAGGCGACTTGTTTCTTTAATTACCTAACAGACACATTATCCCAACAATGATGGTGTTCAAATCCAGGAATGAAATGCTTTCTTGTATGAATTCAACTTCCCACTATCGAGGGTGGGTGCAAATTGTTCCCTGCTAACGTGGGCACAGCAGAGCGCATCAGTAATGCGGTGGTGTATAAGCACACAATCGATCCAAGGTGCATACAGGGAATGCTGGAAGACTGATGGTCACACAGCATCCAGGCAGACGTTAAAGTGCTCAGCTTTGTAACTTTTTCCGAATTGAAAATAAATTGGGCATGCATCGGAAAAGCGGGAAGGGTGGGAGTTGGGGGGGGGGGGGGGGGAGATTGGCAGATCATCTCCGTCAAATACAGATAGAAACATTCTCTCAGATGTTGATTGATCTGCTTATTGTGTTTTGGAAATCGTTTTTATCTGCAGCACTTCACCTTTGTGTTGATGCTTATCGCTGTTGGATGGTACTGTTTATATAATTTTTATTTTGATTGTAACAGGGAGTGGTGGTTTATAAAATGACATTTCCGATCAGGCTCCGAACAAAAAATTCTGAACTTAAAGGGATTTAATGTAGTAATATGTCCCAAGGCGCTTCTGCCAGTAATGCAGGCAGGATCTGCATATCCTACCCTTCCATTATGTACAGCAGCAGCAGCAAGAGAAGCAAGATGTTATCTGTTATGCAAGATGTTACAGTTATGCAACACAACCCATAGACGGACGTGGACATTTCCTGATAGCAGCTGAGAGAAAAAAAATGTCCAGGATTCTATAATTCCCTCCATTCGTGACTATAAGGAAATTACGAAGCTTTTATTGCCTGAACGCGAACAGGAATCATATCATATATATACAGCCGGAAACAGGCCTTTTACGGCCCACCAAGTCCGTGCCGCCCAGCGATCCCCGTACATTAACACTATCCTACACCCACTAGGGACAATTTTTTACATTTTACCCAGCCAATTAATCTACATACCTGTACGTCTTTGGAGTGTGGGAGGAAACCGAAGATCTCGGAGAAAACCCACGCAGGTCACGGGGAGAACGTACAAACTCCTTACAGTGCAGCACCCGTAGTCAGGATCGAACCTGAGTCTCCGGCGCTGCATTCGCTGTAAAGCAGCAACTCTACCGCTGCGCTACCGTGCCAAGGCAAGTTTCAGAGGTAGCGAGAAGAGATGAAAAGCCTGGGTTATGTTTTGGATCAGACACAAAATGATTTATGTGAAGGCTCTCTGCCCTTTTCAGTTCTGAAAACTACTGCACCCCAGTTCCTCGAATGTAAGCTGCAAAGCTCCCACGTGAAAAATGTTTTCTGCTTAAATTAAATATTTTTGTCAAGGATAAATAAAAAGTCTTCAGCTTTACTTGGAGTATTATTGTCGGCACTCCTGGTTTCCACGTGATTGGAAGGATGTGGTTGCACTGGAGAGAGATGCAGAGGAGATTCACCAGGATGTTGTCTGGATTAGAGGATATCAATTAAGGGGAGAGATTGGACAGACTGGGCTTGTTTTTCCTGGAGCGAAGGAAGCTGTGATCGAGGTGTGTACAACTAGAAGAGGCATCGTTAGGGTAGATAGTTAGAATCTTTTCCCACAGTAGGAGAATCCAAAACAAGACCATAGCTTTAAGGTGATAGGAGAGAGTTTTAAAGGGGATCCAAGGGGAATGTTTTATATGGAGAGAGTTATTGATATCCAGAACTCTGCAAAAGGAGGAAGTAGAATAGATCACAACTATTCTGTGTAAAGGACATTTAGACATATACTTAAATAGGCAAAGCACGGACGGATATGGATCTAACATGGGTAAATGGGATCAGTTGAGATGGGCATAAGCACTATTTTGATGGGCCGTAGGGCTGGTTTCTGTGCTGCACAACTCTGACTTGTGGTTGTGTCTCTCCATTCACCGTACTTCATTCACTACATCAGTCACTGAAACCAAGCGCAGTAAATAATTAATGACAGCAGATACGTTGGTCTTCATTCCTTTGGTTGGTTTTGAGAATTGGAGCAATGATACTTTGCTACAGTATGTCTTTGTTGAGACCACACCTACAATATAGTGTGCAAATTAGTCCTCCTTACCAAAAGAAAAATATACTATCAAAGAGAAAGTGCAGTGAAGGTACACATTTTGATTGAGATGATGGAATAGTTGCATCCCAGTAGATCTGTCTCCATTCCTCTATGAATCAGGGTGCATCTCTTGTTTATTTGACCTGTATTCACTAGAGTGCAGAGGTACAGAGGGATCTCACTGAAATGTAAGAAATTCTAACAATGTTAGACAGACTGGATGAGGGTGGATGTCCTTATTGGGGATGCCTGAAATCAAGTATCGTGGTAACAAAATAAAGAGTCGAACAGTGTGAGGAGGAGAATTTCTTTGCTTGAGATGATGAGGATGGCTATGGGGGCTAAGTTACTGAATACATTTAAGGAGGAAATTGATGCATTTCTGGACCTCCTCAAAGGCAGCAAGAGGGTTGAGGAGAGAGTGGGAATGTAATATCTAGATTGAGGATCAGCCATGATTGTATTGAACAGAGAAGCAAGACGGAATGGCCAATTGGCTTGCAGCTTCTGTTTTGCTATGCATCTATCAGAAAAATATCCCAAGGTTCCCGACACTTACCAGTGAGGGGTGGTTTTACCTCTTTTCAGACATCAGAAATGTTTTTGTACTTGGGCTTTATCGACTTTAATTGCAGTTTGTGGCTGAGTTGCTGCATGCACAGGCATGGGGAGTTAATTGTGTCAACTGCCGAATGTACGTACGGTGAAGGTGCAGCTGCAGCTGCAGCACCAAGCTGTCTGAAAGTTTTGTTCGACATGTTTAATTGTCCAATTTGGGAGCTTTTTGAAGTGTGGATTAGATTGAGAACCTGCAGATATTCAGCATTTAATTTAGGATTATTCAATGAATATGTGCCATTCTTTGAGGGGTTTGTTGCAAGAAATAACAGCTCCTCACGACAGACAGTGTGGCTGTGTTGTGCAGAGCCAAATCAGATCTGGTTATTTGTGCATCAGGACTCGCAGTAATGATCACTGTTATTCTTGTTCTTGCCTCCTGGACCGACTATACCAATCTGGGGCTAGAAATTAATGCATTATGCCACTGGTTACAGTAAGTACTCAGATTTACTAAATCAGATATTATCGTTGAATTTAAAAAAAAACCACTTTATATTAAAATACAGGGGATGCAGTTCTTGGGTTAGGTTTGTGGCTGAATCGGATCTTCTGTATCGTGAGAGGTTTTGTGATCGTAATTGTGAATAGCAATAAAATAAGAAGTCGTTTGAATTCCTAAGAATCCATGAGAAATTCAGTATTTCTGCAAGGTTATTTTGGAGAGGTGCTAAATGTCGACTTTACTAACTGCAGTTTGGGACCTTGCTACTTGTGCCTAATCCTATGAACAGGGCAAGAAATCATATATGTTTCTTCATAAAGTCCTCGTCAGAGCCATTTCTGAGCATGTTTTAAATGCCACAGCGTAGAACTAAACCATGGTGAGTGTGATGGAATCTGGGCATTTGTTCTTTTTTCATTCCTCTCATTTCCTATTCTCAGGTTTTGACACCATTTGGGGTGTAGATTGACAAGAATTGTCTGTGTATCGTGGTGTTCTGTCCATGCACCAGTTAGATGGTGCATAAAGACTTGAGATCAGATGGTACAGCTGACACAGGTTAGGCGTTGACCTGAACTTAATCTACACATGCACACTTCCAGGAGCAGGAAAGAACCTGCATCCATTTTTATTTCTTCCTTGTCCCTCGTAGATGAGCCCTGCTAACTCCTCTATTCCAGGCTAAAACAAGAAATGTGACTGAAAGATATCTTGCTGTGTTGTAGTACAAAAGACTAGGCTGAGAAAAATGACTCTCTGTCCCTTTGAAGCAACCATTTATGCAATTTGCCTAAGAGCTATTTGTACACTTGTGCTTCATGCCCACATCAGCTGGATGTTACTTTCAGATGATGTCCTTTCATGTTAACCCATCCTTCCACCCGCCTCAAGGAGTCGGTATGTAGTGGGTGGGCAGAGTTCCACCAAAACTAATTAAGTCCATTAACCAGCAAATAATCCTGTGACTTCTCTTCACATTTACATCAGAGTAAGGTAGAATCTGAGGCAATAATCCTCTTTCTAAAATTCTAAATAGTTTTTATTCTACCTCAGCTCTGAGACTGGCATTACAGATTTTTTTCTTGGAATAAAGTCTGGAGGATTGTTATTATCCCCACCCCAGCTTTAGATCTCATCCGTGTCTTGATGTTCATCATTGTGCAGGCCTGAACTAGGCTAGCTTTTGTTCCCTTCAGATTTTCTTGTTCATTATCATGTTTAACAACTGTAATTATAGATAAATATATATATAATTACAGTATATACTTTTAAATAGTGTGGGTTTGAGAGATTAGAAATGTCTTTGTAGATGTGAGGCTCAAGCTTCCAGCCTCCCGAACTGCCTCTTGTCATGAGCTTTGTTCCACTGAAATATTGGATATGAATTCAAATCATAGTATGTGGGTAGATTTCTTGTAAATGCATCTCATCTGGGCACTATTACACTGAAGGAATATATGAGCCTTGGAGGAATTAAAAAGCTGGGTAAACAAAATGATTAATATGAAGAAGAATGATGTAAAAATGTATTGGAGAAATGGTTTGTGGACACTCATGCTGGGGTAAGATAAAGACTGGATTGGAATCATATTTAATTATTGATCTCAGGGAATCTCAGAATCTGTTTCCCATCCCAAATTGTCCTGTGAAAAAGGGTAGTGATGTGCTGCCTTGAATCACTGCAGTCCTTGTGTTGAAGGAACTTATGCAGTACTGCTTTTTAAAAGTTTTTAGCGATGCAGCGTGGACTTGGCCCACCGAGTCCATGCCAACCAGCAATCCCTGCACATTACCACTATCCTACACATACTATGGATAACTTACAATGATACCAAGCCAATTAAACTACAAACCTGTACATTTTTGGAGCGTGGGAGGAAACTGGAGATCCTGGAGAAAACACACGCAGGTCATAGGGAGAACTCCATACAAACTCTTAACAGGCAAGCACCCTTGGTCAGGATTGAACCCGGGTCTCTGGCGCCATAGGGCAGCAACTCTACTGCTACACCACAGTGCCGCCCAAATAGGGAGTTCCAGGCTTTTGACCCACCAACAATGAATCATTTTGGGAGATGCTATCCTAGAAACTTTTAAGTTACCGCAGTAGATTATTTCAATAATAGAGTGCAGCCAGCCACTTTGGTGTAGTTGATGGGCTGAATGTTTGCGGTGATGCATAGGGTGCCAGTAATGTAATGTGGGATCACGTTTCATGAATTGAGCATTATGGGTGTTGTTTGTCCTGCTCACATGATGCATTGAGTTTGCTTTCTTTACTACTGATTCGACTTGCAGATTAACTTTTTGAGAATCCTGCACCAGCACTCCCAAGTCTCTTTACACCTCCGATTTCTGGATTCTCTCCCCATTTAGAAAATAGTCTACACCTTTATTCCTAGTACCAAAATGCATGACTCCACACTTTGTACACTATATTGTACTCTGACACTTCTCTGCGCACTCTCCCAACCCGTCCAAGTCCTTCTGCAGAGTCCCTGCACACGACCTGTCCTTCCACCTATTTTCGTATCATCTGCAAACTTGGCCACAAAGCCTTCAATCCACTCATCCAAATTATTAATATACAACGTGAAGATAGTGGCCCCAGCACCGACTCTTGCGGAACTCCGCCATTCTTTACAGTTTACTCTGCTCCTCGTTCCCTTGTCCCTTGTTAACTCGTTCCTCTGAAGCTGATGACAGTTAAGCTAATGATGGTATTTCTCATACTATTTCCACTCCCTCCCCTCCAGCTGAACATGCTGACTTTTGCATGTATTTAAGTTGCATTAACAACTTAAGTGGCCAATCTTTTTTTTTGTAAATTAAGATGCTGATCATGTCTAGTTCTGGCCGGCTTCATCACCCATGTGATGGCTGAACACATGGTGTCAATAGATCTGAAGGAGGAATGGGAACCAGATAGTCTATTTACACCTGGCTACTCGTATATCTTTTGCATCCTTGGTGCTACAGTAGTTAAAACCCATCACCACGACATATAAAGTTGTTTTGTAAGTCGAGAGATGTGACAAGCAGTTGGTTTAGCCATGTGTGCATTTTATTTAATCGAAGATTAATTGCGAATGAGAATGGGGGGGGGACTTTAACCAAGTAGATTGACAATAGACAATAGGTGCAGGAGTAGGCCATTCGGCCCTTCGAGCCAGCACCGCCATTCAATGTGATCATGGCTGATCATTCTCAATCAGTACCCCGTTCCTGCTTTCTCCCCAAACCCCCTGACTCCGCTATCCTTAAGAGCTCTATCTAGCTCTCTCTTGAATGTATTCAGAGAATTGGCCTCCACTGCCCTCTGAGGCAGAGAATTACACAGATTCACAACTCTCTGACTGAAAAAGTTTTTCCTCATCTCTGTTCTAAATGGCCTACCCCTTATTCTTAAACTGTGACCCCTGGTTCTGGACTCCCCCAACATTGGGAACATGTTTCCTGCCTCTAACGTGTATAACCCCTTAATAATCTTATACGTTTCGATAAGATTCCCTCTCATCCTTCTAAATTCCAGTGTATACAAGCCTAGTCGCTACAGTCTTTCAACATATGACAGTCCCGCCATTCCGGGAATTAACCTAGTAAACCTACGCTGCATGCCCTCAATAGCAAGAATATCCTTCCTCAAATTTGGAGACCAAAACTGCACACAGTACTCTAGGTGCGGTCTCACTAGGGCCCTGCACAACTGCAGAAGGACCTCTTTGCTCCTATACTCAACTCCTCTTGTTATGAAGGCCAACATTCCATTGGCTTTCTTCACTGCCTGCTGTACCTGCATGCTTCCTTTCAGTGACTGATGCACTAGGACACCCAGATCACGTTGTACGTCCCCTTTTCCTAACTTGACACTATTCAGATAATAATCTGCCTTCCTATTCTTACCACCAAAGTGGATAACCTCACACTTATCCACATTAAACTGCATCTGCCAAGCATCCGCCCACTCACACTTGGTTGATAGTTCATCTCTTTGTTTCTCAAAAGTTTATATTACTTTTAAAGGACCCTCAACTTTTTTTCACGGTACTTTGTTCTTGAGCGTTTCAGCAAAAAAAATTATGTTTGCTTCGCGATAAAATGTTACCAAGTAACCAGATTCACTTTCGACTTCAGATGTTCAATTAGCAAGAAGTGTTCATAATTTAGGCAGAGTGAGATTACATCAAACTGCATGTGCTCAGGCTCCATTGCTTAGCCTCAACTTTGACAATGTCCCCTCCACTATATAGTTTAATTCCTCAATTCTTTAGGACCTTTAGAAAATTGATAATTGATACAAGGGCAACAGGCAGTTTTTTCAACTTGCAGATTGTCTGAGTGCTTTGCAGACACCTACTGAAGGGGAAGGATGGGTGGGGGGAGAATGGTAACTAATTCCCAAAATGGAATTTAAGAACTATTAACAAAATTGAATCTTTGATGAAATTCATGGGAAGCTCAAGGCCTTGTGGAAAAATTCATGTAATATGTAAAGAGCAAATGTTTGGTGAAAGCGTTGTTTTCCCGGTGACGAAAAACGGTGTCTAGAGGAGTGAGATCACGAAAAGAGTTTTAACACAGAGATTAGTAATTTAACTTGAGATATTGGGAGCAGGCTGGAACTGGAATGGCAGGGAAGAGAGAGGTGAGCTGGATGTAGTGTTCGGTTTATGAATGTGCCGTTACCATTTTTAAATACATCATTCCTTTTCCATTTCAGTTTGCTGTCATGCGATCAATCATCTCAGAAAGGTCATCCTAATGTTGAAAAATCTACTCAACATGGAATTGTCCTGATGCTTGGTCATCTTCACGTTATATATTTAGGAATCTTTTATACATAATGTCTGCTTTGTCCGCTTGCATCCTGCGTTTAGTTTGTCTGGGACTTGTGGCTCAGAGGTTAACCTCTCAATGAGCCTGCTAAATATGACAAGACCTTTGGTGTGTTCACTCACAGCCAAAGGTCCTTACTAATTTTGTCAGATTTGTTAGTGGCAATATTCCAAGTGCATTCTTTATTAAAACTGCCAGTTTATTTTAAGTGAATTGTACTTTGGCTCATGATGATCCAATAGGGAAAGTTGAAATATGATCTTCTTTCACTGACTCTATCTGATGATCTGCAAGGACCAAACATCTCCTGTAAGATTAGCTTCCACTCACATTTGTAATGCTATCAGTATATTTGCTTAACAACTCAAATGGGTAGAAGTATTATACTAAAGGGCCTGTCCCACTTAGGCGATTTTAAGGCGACTGCCGGCGACTAGGCTGTCGCTGACAGTTCGCCGGGGTGTCGCGGGCATGATCGTGAGGAGTCTTCCAAAAATCATAGTGGATCTCGGCGTGTCGCTGAGAAATCATCCGGTTTGAAATTTCTCGGCGACAGCTGGCTTGTCGCCAGGTATCGTTGCTTATTGCGGGCGCTGTCTCATGCTGTCCCCAGGTTTGCTAGGTTCTCTTAGATGCATTTAGAAGCACATAATATTAAAATAAGGAAAGTCATTTCAAAATACCATAAAATGCTTGTGTTTAACCAATTTATTTACCGTCAGGACATTTGACGGGTAGATTGGAGGCGACAGTTTGACGGTCAGGTAAGCGTGGGAATTTTCACGATGTTTTTAGCCATCAGCCATTACATTTAAAGTGGGTTCCAAACCCAGATATGCAACCCAGAAACCAGACATGCATTTCCCTTACATTTTCAAAGAATGCCCACACACTTTTCACAAAAATCCACTTAACCACTTTTTAAATTACTTTTTTGAATACAGCTATTAGTAAACTGGAAGTAAATCCAGTTTATTCCTTGTTACAGTGAAGCTTGGTTTTTAAGTAACCCATACAAGGTGTTATAGTTCAAAACTCTCAAGTACTTACCGACTTGTCAGTGATTTCAGCGAAAATCATGATGCCGGAGTAGCATTGACAGCGTGGGAATTTTCACGATGTTTCAGAAGACGGTGTAATCTCAACCAGACTCGGCATTGTCGTGGTCATTGTCGTCGGGTAAAAGAAAATTTCGGCGATCTGCTACGACTTTGACAGTGGCCTGCAGTTGCCAAAAAAAACGCTTAAGTGGGACAGGGCCTTATGTCTCAATACTAACCCTAACAGTAGGGTTAGTATTGAGAAGATCTCAGTTTAGTTTAAGAGATGCAGCATGGAAACAGTCCACTGAGTCTGTACCGACCAGCGATTCCTTGCACATTAACATGATCCTACACACACTAGGGACAATTTACATTTATTCCAAACCAATTAACTTACAAACTTGTGCGTCTTTGGAGTGTAGGGGGAAACCGAAGATCTCGGAGAAAACCCATGCGGGTCACAGTACAAACTCCATACAGACAGCGCCCGGTGTCTCTGGGTGCAAGAGCTGTAAGACAGCAACTCTACCGCTGCACCAACGTGCTGCCTAGTTTTCTCAAAAAGGATACTGAAGAAAGCTGTCACTATTCCCCAGTTACTGAAGGTATTTATTATCCACGTCTGGTGTTCATCTCACTTGAACAGGTTTTTGCAGAGTAAATCGAATTTACTGAATTTATACATTGCTCGATGCCACTACTGTCTCTGCCGATCATAATGCTAAGACCATCACCTATTTATCCGCACACCACCTGTATCCTTCCATTCCTTGCACATCTCTTTTAAACTTTGTGCCACTCACATTTAAGCAATTCACTCTAGTATTTGACTTTTCCATCCTGTGAAAAAAGATTCTGACTGTCTGCCATATCTGTACCTCATATTTTTATATACCATGCACTTGGTCTGTCAATACCGTGTTCTCAATGAACTGGAATCATGGCCCTGGAATTTGTCATCTTTAGCTTTACAGGAAGATAATGGGAACTGCCCCATTCCAGAAAAAAGTGACCATTCGGGGCGGCACAGTGGCGCAGCAGTAGAGTTGCTGCCTTACAATGGCAGAAACCCACATTCAATCCTGATCTCGGGTGCTGTTTGTACGGAGATTGAACATTCTCCCTGTGACTACGTGAGTTTTCTCCGGGTGCTCCGGTTTCCTCTAACATTCCAAAGACGTGCAGGTTGGTAGGGTAATTGACTTCTGTAATTTGTCCCTAGGGTGTAGGATAGAACTAGTGTAGGGGTGATCGCTGGTGGTCATGAATTTGTTGTGCCAAAAGGCCTGTTTCCACACAATATCTCCAAACTAAACTAAAATGTGCATTCATGGATGAAACAACCATTGGCATGTGAAGACAATAATTTGTACAGAGTCCTGTTTCCTTCAACAAGAATACTACTTTAAAAACAAAACCAATCCTCTCCATGTAGAATTTCATGGTTCTTAATTTTCAAATTTGCATTTTCTGTATCCTGATAATGTGTACACGGAGAACATTCTGGAACCCGTGCCAATTAGGCTTTTGTTTGCTTGTTCTTTCTAAGGAAGTATGGGTGTGCTGCTGATCTGAAATGCAGCTCTATTAAATCATTGTCGAGGATCTCTCTCTCCCTCTCACTCTTTCAGGCAGTCATCCAAGCTTGAGGATGACTTCCCTCCACTCTGGTTCTGATGAATGGGAGTTACTTCTACGTGATTGTTGTTCATGTGGGTTGCTGTTGCACACCGGCTCGTGACAGAGTTAGGCTTTGGTCAAATCATGAGGAGGCCCAAGATGATGGCTAAATAACTACTGCCTTATCTTTGATTGGCCTCCCTCTAGCTTCTGATTACCACTGGGAATCGTTGCCGATTATTCTAAGTTAATGGAAATATCTCTTTGGGACTGCAGGATATCCTGAAGGACTTTACAATCAATAACGTAATTGAAGTGGAATTATTGTTGTAATATCAGTTGAAGATCATTAAGTTTGGGCATAGCAAGACCCCAGAGCAATGTTAAAATGATCAGTTGATCTGATGGATGGATATTGGTTGAAGGATAAACAGAGTGGGGACTCTGCCGCACTTTTAGATTAATGTGGGGGATCTTTTGCAATGGGTGATGGGTCCTTTGTTTGATGTCTTATCTGTAGAATGGCTCTGCTGACCCCTGGTGCATAAAATTAACAACCTATGTTTCCCCCTCCCCCTTTTCCTCCCTCTCTTCCCTGTGCCCCACCTGGTTTTGCACCTATTTCTCTCCTACCCCTTGACCCTTCTGATTATATTCCTTCCTCTGGCTTCACAATTTACACTTCTTCTATCCTTATCTCACACCTTTTGTCTTTTCATCTCGGGCTTTATCCAACCATCTGCCTATGAACCCCCCACCTGTATCCACCTATTACTTGCCAGGCTTTGTCCTGCCCCCACTTCTCTTCCAGCTTTCTCCCCCCTCCAACCCTCCCACCCTCCCTCACCACAATCAGTCTGAAAACGGGTCCTGGCCCAAAACGCCACCTATCCATGTTCTCCAGAGATGATGCCTGACAAGCTGAATTACTCCAGCAGACTGTCTGTTTGTGTAAACCAGCGTCTGCAGTTCCTTTTGTTTCCAACCTTTATTTTGTGGTTGTCATTGGTAGATTTGAACACACAACCTTGTTCCTCGGGGCAAATGTTATCATTGAGACATGGCTGACGGCTTCCTGACCAGCCGCGGCTGTGGACTGGGAACGAGGCCGGAGGCCTTTATCAAGGCGCCGCGGTCTCGATGCCTCCCGGATCCCCGCGTAGCAGCCCAGGTCGAGCCCGGCAGGGGTCTCACGGGTAGAAACCCGGGCCGTGGGTGGCTGGTATTTGTACACATTGGGTATGCAAGCAGATAATCTCACTGTGCCTGGTCACATGTGACAATAAAGTATTCCTATCCCTAATCCTATGTAATTGGTCTGATGTCTTGATACAGGTCCTTTACCCAAAGCTGAAGCTTCGCAGATGCTGCCTGACCTGCTGGGTTCCTTCAGCAGGTTGCTTTTTGCTCCAGGTTACAGCATCTGCAGTCGCTTGTGTCTCCATAATTAATCTCTGCTCTGGCTAATGATGTGGAATATTTGATTTGAGTGTGGAAAATGATTTTAACAGAACAAAGGATCAACTTTGTGTACTGAAATGGCCCACGTCTGTTCATATTTCCGTACATGCATCATTGAAACCCAAGCATTGATTCGCAATGTGCACAAACTCCTCAGTTATCCGAGCGGATTTGATCAACAAAGGGATTGTATAGTCGAACTATTTGAAGCTGAAGATCTTGAGTTATGGGTGTTTGTATCAAGTTCGTTGATCTCAGCCCTGGGCAAGAGAGTTGAAAGCAAAATTAATCAACCAATATCCATGCTTGTAAATGCCTTCCAGTGACAAACTCTCTGCCTCCCAGTAGAAAGTCTTATGAACGTTGAGTGAATACGTGATAGGAACTTCAATCAAGCCAACAATATCCACTATTTTTCAAAGTTTAATCTGTGTGATGTAACTTGATGATAGAGATTGGAGTGTCTTTGGTTCTGTAATTTGGTTCTGGAGTGCAGACTTTGAAGGTTGAAACAGTGCAGCCCTTGTTCTGTGGATGAACTCAACTCCAGCTGAAAGCATGGTGAGGTGAAGTATAGCCGGGCAGTCAGGAAGATTTAAGAAATTTGAAGCAACAATATAGTGTTGCTTTGCCTCAATCTGCCTTAGGACTGTATCTGTGAAGGTCCTACTTGTTAGGATTGTAGTGTACCTGAAATTGTGTAACAGACACGGAATGATAGCAAATTTCTGGGAGCAGTCCTATTTAAGAAGGATTCACCATGATCCTTTTTTTTTTGACAGAGCCCAAGGCTTTTTTTAAATGGATTAAGGCCACATACAATATTTAGTGCTTTCTGCATTGTGCTTGGATGAGTTTAAGTTTAGCTTATTGTCATGTGTACCAAGGTACAGTGAAAAGCTTTTGTTGCGTGCTAACCAGTCAGCGGGAAGACAATATGTGATTACAAATGAGCCATCCACAGTGTACAGATACATGATAAAGGGAATAATGTTTAGTCCAAGATAAAGTCTGATCAAAGATAGTCTGAGGGTCTCCAAAACGGTAGATAGTATCATATCATATCATATATATACAGCCGGAAACAGGCCTTTTCGGCCCTCCAAGTCCGTGCCGCCCAGTGATCCCCATACATTAACACTATCCTACACCCACTAGGGACAATTTTTACATTTACCCAGCCAATTAACCTACATACCTGTACGTCTTTGGAGTGTGGGAGGAAACCGAAGATCTGGGAGAAAACCCACGCAGGTCACGGGGAGAACGTACAAACTCCTTACAGTGCAGCACCCGTAGTCAGGATCGAACCTGAGTCTCCGGCGCTGCATTCGCTGTAAAGCAGCAACTCTACCGCTGCGCTACCGTGCCGCTCAGAAATTCGTGCCATTGCTGTTCCACTGTCAATCCTGCTAGGATCCCTTTCCAGTCTACCTTGGCCAGCTCCTCTCTCATGCCTTCATAGTCCCCTTTGTTCAACTGCAACACTGACACTTCCGATTTAACCTTCTCCTTCTCAAATTGCAGATTAAAAATAATCATATTATGATCACTACCTCCAAGCGGTTCCTTTACCTCGAGTTCTCTTATCAAATCTTGTTCATTGGACAACACTAAATCCAGAATTGCCTTTTCTCTGGTAGGCTCCATTTCAAGTCGCTCTAAGAATCCATCTGTTTCAGAAGAGGGTTCAGTTTACATTGACTCAAAAAAGGCAAAGGCCCTTCTTGAAAGTCAGATCCCAATCAAAATCGTACCGGTTCAAAAAGAATGTACTTGAAATTTGCCTTTCTGGTCCAAATTAAGGCTGCTTGTCACAGGAGCTTGGTAATCCCTGCAGAAGAAGCTAACTCGCCATTGAGAGAAATGAAGTTCATTTCTCTCATAGCAGTCAACATTACAAAATGACATTTTGATCTGGACAAATGGCACAGAATGTATATTTAAACATGCAAATTGTGTTTACTCTTGAGTCACATGCATTAAAATGTCATACCCTTAAACGAAAGTGAGCTGTTATTGCTACTAATGAGAAGCACTTGGCATGGTAGTCCTGGGAATAGACACAAACCGCCCTCAGTATAAAACATAAAGCTGCCTATTTAGAAATCTCAAAATATAAAGCATAAGCAAAGCTGTTAGCTTTATCTGGAGTAAGTATTTGTAAGCAATAAAAACGCTGGAAGAAAATTGAACACGAGAAAAAGAAAAGCTTTTGCATTATGTTACTGACGCAAACACTAACTTTAAAATTACCAATAATGTAATTTAGAAGTAAACATATATCAATAAAGTCACAGATCCACCAGAATAATATAGGGATTATTTTACCTGAAGACACCAATCCTGGAAAAATACTTATATATGCAAGCAATTATTTCACATAGTTCAGGACGCAATTATTTCAAATGTTCTCCATTTGGTAGGATAGTTCAGTTGATCTATCCTGAACTATCAGGATAGTTCAGGATAGATCAACTGGTGCAAGTAACTGCAGAACTACATGCACTGAACATGATTCATACCAAGCATTGCAAGATACTTTGCTTTAGTTACACTAACTTTGAATGAATTGCACAGAATGATTACCACAATTAAACAGAAGACCTGGATCCAAGTGTTTAAGTGGACGACCACTGCCCCGCAGAACTGAAGCAGGGCAGTTGGGGAGAAACTGGGAAGATTTGCGAGACAATGCAGGTCCTGATGACTGTAAATGCACATTATGTATTTGGAACAAGCTCTGGGATGAGGGGGATTCTTGCTAAGACTTTCCCTGCAGAAAGACCTCTCTGGAATTATGTTAACCAACATCTCCTTGAAGATGGTCATGATAATGACGTCTTTAAGATCCCCTGATGTGTTCTATTCCCAGATGAGGGCGATGAGGTCATGAATTTGCAACACACATTCAGAGGCAATGCTCCCCAGAGTAAATAGGAAGATTGGATTTTTTTCCCCTCCAAAATATGCATCTCCCTTTAAATTTAGGTGTGATGAAGAAGTAATTGTGTGATAAATTAGTTTAAGACTGAAAGGGACAGAACAAAATGTTCTAAAGGGCGTTGAGTATGGATAAATGGATTAAATTTATTAACATCAAAACATGAAAGAAATGGGATTATGGAATGTAATACTGTTATTAAACTTAGATGATTTAATTGATTAAGGACTGGTTAGGTAAGTGACTGAAGAAAAGGGGAATAAAAGGATATTAGTGCAGAACATGGCTATTGGAAGAAAGTGGTGGATCGTGCAGAAGATCAGCATCAACAGACTGGTCTGGCTAGACAGCCTGGTCTATTTCTTTTATGTAATTCTATGATCAAACTGCTCACTGAAATTCTCACCTCCACCCCTTCCTTGCGCACACACCACCTTGAGCAAATTGAATAGCAATTTGGACATGAGCCCTGGAGATTTTGTTCCCTGTGCAGTCTTTGGGCAGATGCTAAGGGCACTGTTGGAGGTTCTGGATTTATTTTTAAGGAAAGGAGCTATTTCTGCTCAGAACAGCCATATTTTCAGCTTCAGTTCTGCAGGGCAGTGGTAGTCCACTTAAACACTTGGATCCGGATCTTCTGTTTAATTGTGGTAATCATTCTCAATAGTCAATAGTCAATAGTCGTTTATTTGTTACATACACATAAATGTGTAGTAAAATGAAACATTACCCGCAGTTGAACAATAAGACCAATAAGATTAATCAATAAAAATGCAATAACACATACAATCACAACTAACACCAAACAAAAAGAAACATCCATCACAGTGAGTCTCCTCCAGTCCCTCCTCACTGTGATGGAAGGCCAGAATGTATTTTTCTCTTCCCTGCCGTCTTGTCCCGCGGTCAGGCTGTTGGAGTTGCCACGTCGGGGCGGTCGGGGCTCCCGATATTGAAGCCCCCGCTGGGCGGTGAAAAATCCCGCGGCCTATTCCAGGCCGCGCCGGATGGTGAAAGGTCCGCGGCGGGCCGACCCAAGCCCCGCGATTCGGGGCGGGCGAACACGCTGCCTCTGCCGGAGCTCCCGATGTCGGCCCCCATCCAGGGGCCTGCGGGCTTCCGACGTCCACGCGGCCCGCGCCGGAGCCTCCGGAGACGAGTCGCAGCCGCTCCCGCAGCATCCGCAGGCGGCCAGCGCCGCAGGTGGTGAGTCCGGGCCGCGGGCTCTGCGAACCAGAGACCCAGGTGGTCCCAGGTGCATGGCCGGTGGTAGGCCGCAACGGGAACGGAGACACGACACAGAACAAAGGTCGCGTCTCCGTTCTGGAGAGAGAATGTTACAGTCCCCTTTCCCTCCCCTCCCCCCCCTCTCCCCTCCCCCCCCTCTCCCCTCCCCTCCCCCCCCTCTCCCCTCCCCTCCCCCCCTCTCCCCTCCCCCCCCTCTCCCCCCCCCCTCCCCCCCTCCCCCTCCCCCTCTCCCCCTCCCCCTCCCCCCCCTCCCCCTCCCCCTCCCCCCCCTCCCCCTCCCCCTCCCCCCCCCCCCCCCAAAAACATAACATACAACACTACATCATATTAACACTACAATTGAGACAAAAACAACAAAAAACACAAAAGACAGACGGACTGCAGGCCGTACATTCAAAGTTAGTGTAACTAAAGCAAAGTATCTTGCAATGCTTGGTATGAATCATGTTCAGTGCATGTCGTTCTGCAGTTACTTGCACCAATTTTAAAAGCTTTGCCCCAGAACTAGACCCCACCTTCAGTCCTAATCATAGTCAGGTGATTTAATCCCCTTTGGGAGGCTCTGTTTCAATTGTGCCTATTTATGGGCTTTTGAAGTTTAATCTGTTGGTCATAAGGTTGTTTGATTTTTTTTATTTAATGTTTACAAAGGAACTGACTATTCCGATCTAATTGGAAAATATTTTTTATTCTTTTACAGTACTTGAAAATTGTTTGATGCAAAAAATATGGATTGGCATTTTGCTTTCAAATACATTGCAATATACATATTTATTCAAGACAAAAATTCTTTATGTATATTGTAAGAAATGTATGTTAAGACAGTACCTAATCCCACTGCATCGTGGCACATATTTAATTTTCCATGAAATTGAGATTGAGCTGATATTTGCTCCAGGATCTCAATTAAAAGATCTGAAACTCTGCCCGCGATGCTTCTGCAACAGCACAAATTCTTGAGTAGCTTCGGGTTTGCTGCATATAAATTTGTTCCAACCTTGCGGCGTATCATATCCTTGGGGAAGGAATGTTTATATACTTGCCAGGAGTAAGGAGCTGTTTGCAGATGAGAGTTGTTCACATTTCCTATGGCCATCCCTGATGCATCCTACATTTAAGCTATTTGCATTGATGCGTACCAAAAGTACTAGACAATTTTAGGTTTGGGGATGCATGCAACTTGCATTTAATATAAAGCAAGTTCATTGCTTGCTTTAATATCATTAAACTATATATAGGATATATAGGAGGTCCTTCCTTCCCGCTGTTGTGAGACTGCACAACCAGCACTGCTCCCAGCAGGCTAGTCAACAATAACAGCTAAGAACACACAGAAAACTGGTGACAATTTATGTATCTTTTATTTATAATGAATGATCTCTTGCTCTCTTGCTATCCACTTTGCTGCCGTAACACTGTAAATTTCCCCGGTGTGGGACGAATAAAGGAATATATTATTATTGCTATTGTGGTGAGAAAGAGGAAAAAGAAAACATGAAGAGCAGGTTGTGTTAATGAGGCTTTGAGATTTGTTTAAAAAAGCTTATTGAATGGAATGCTTTCCCATACATAAAGTTTTATCTCATGAAATATCTTAGTGGATCATGCAAATAATTCTCTTTGAAATGCTGTAATGGTTGTATAATAGACCAGGTTGCCATTCTGCCATTCACCACAAACAGCCAGTTAATCAGCTTTTTAAACATTTGATTATGGGAGAAATTATACCGAGATAGTGAGAAAATTCCCTAGCAAGGTCAAAACTGCAGGTAATATGATATTGTTGCTTGTGCTGTGTGAATGCATTTGGTCTTTTGCTATACCTGCTGTGTGTCTTTACCCGGTATCCCACCAAGCATATGCTATTTATACTTGAACATAAAAGAAACTTGGCAAGTAGGGACAAGCCTGTAGAATAACAGGCACAACAATGGAAGATAACCCAAGACAGGATGGTGTTGTTTTGTAGATGAGACCAAGATGTTTTTATCCCACACTGTAAAGTGGAGGTCAGTGCTGGGTCTTCTTCTTGCGTATGGCGTGCGCAGCCTAAAGTTGTAGGCCAAGGGTAGACATCCAGGCCAGGGCAGCATCAGTTGCTGGGTGGATGGCCTTGATGCCACCAGGGAAAAGCCTCGGAGAGCAGTCATTCACGATGTGTGGGATGGTCTGGTCTGGATATCCGCAGTCACAAGCAGGGCTGTCTGTCATCCCCCACTTGTGCAGGTGATGGGCAGTTCTTGCATGGAGGATGCAGATCCTGCTCAGGATCCTCCATTGCTTGCGATGGAGGTCAAATCCCGGTGGTTTCACTGTGGGGTCTGTGATGACCTCTCCGTTGTTGGTGTTGGCATCTTTCCAGGCTCTGCGCCACTCAGTCTTGGGGTCAAAGTCTTCCAGGGATTTGGCTGAAGACCAGAAGGGCTTGCGGGACTGGGTAAGGGCACTTGTATTGTTCTCCCTACTGTTTGTATTAAATGCATACAGGTTTGGTAAAATGCTTGAGAAATGCAGAGTAAATCTGATTCTGCTTTTCACACTATTTTATTGACTACCCAGTAATCCTGACTAAAATTTTGTCATAAACACCAAGTTACCCAAGAGGCTCGTGAAAAATGTGCTGAATTTTGGACTTAAAATAGGAAAAAGGCTTACATTCCCATTGGACCAGATTGCAATTAAGTCTTGATCCCTGACGGTTATTTAAATGCATTTATGCTGCACCATCAGTGGTTCATTTGGAAAGTGAGAGCTTGGGTGGTTGTGGAATTCTTTATGGGTTTGCAATTTGCAGCATTTTTCTATCCTTTGGGCACAATGTATGGAGCAAGTTCCTTCAGTACTGATAATGTGTTGAAAGACATTTGTCAGCCCTCTTTGCATGTTTTTTTATCAAAAATGTCTTCAATTATTTAAAAACAATATTTACAATGCAATAAAACAAAACAGAACCCACCATCAGAATACAATACAAACAAATATACCAAATGAAACAATCATACAACTATATTACAATCCCTATCCAGGATGCATCCAATCCCCCGCGGTGCCCAACGGTCCCGGAAATCCCCCAGGGTACCCATGGACAGCGCATAGTCCCTCTCCAACACCACCCGGGTGCGGACGTAACCCCTTTGCATGTTTGTGCAGTAAGAACTTCACAGGACTAAGTGCAAGTTCACCTTTTGAGCCACGTGTACAAAGCAGCTTTCCATCATTTGAAAAGACGGTAAACCTTCCACGTATCAACAAAACTCCGGACCTGCACCCCCTGTCACTGATCTGACTGAAAACAAATCTCTTATTATCAGAAAGGGAAGATATTGGCCAAAGCAAAGTGTGTTGCCCACCATTATGTGTGCACTCAAGAACTGCAAATGCTGTGACCTGGAGACAAAAACAGGGGCATCTGCAGATTCGTGGACAATAAGGGAAGCGAGTGATATGAGGAAAAGGAAGGAAAGCGGAGCTAAGAAGATGATCAAACATTGATCGGGATGAATGACAAAGCAGCCTTGAATGGCCAACTTTCTCTGCATTAATCTTATGTTCACATTAGAAGCCATAGTGTGTGCTGAATAGATCTCCAACCTGCAATCACACAATTTTTCTTTGTTTAGTTTAGAGATACAACGTGGAAGCGGGCCCTTCGGCCCATCATCCATGTTTCAAATGTTCCATTACTGTCATCGACTATCCTGAAAAGGGTGCAAGCTTCCAGCGACAATCAGTGGGAGCCATCACTTGTACAATAGATGATGGTGGTAGCAGAATTAGCTCAGGACACTTCCAGTTTCCAGCCCCACGATGTGGAAGCTTCTGCTATGGGGCCATCGAGTCCGGCCTGACCAATGATCATCTGTACACTAGTTCCATGTTATCCCAATTTAGCATCCTACAAACTAGGGACAATTTACAGAAGTCAATTAACCTACAAACCTGCATGTCTTTGGGATGTGGGAGAAAACCAGAGGACCCAGAGAAATCGAGTTTCACTGTACCTTAATTGGTACACGTGACAATAAACAGACCTTTGAAAACTTTGAAAACCCATGCAGTCACAGGGAGAATGTACAAACTCTGTACAGATAGCACCCGTATTCAGGATTGAACCCGGGTCTCTGGTGCTATAAGGCAGCAGGTCTACCACTGAAAAAGTTGTTTTGGAATTTAACGTTAAGAACAAATGGCTAACGCCTGCCCTTGAATTTTAGCCTTCATATCCATTAGTTCAGAATAAAGACATTTTCTCCGATCTGATCACGAGCTATTGCCAGATTTTAAACGGCACAATATTCAACTTGTGTTGATGTCCAAGGAATTATTGAAGTAGAGCATATATATGCATATGTGACTGGCTAAAATAAACCTTGCTGCCCAAGATGTTCAGTAACTTTAGTATATTATTTAATATTAAACATATTCTACATTTTTAGATGGTCCCAACCTGAAACATAATCTATTCATGTTCTTCAGAGATGCCGCTGAGTTACTCCAGCACTTTGTGTCCTTCTACATTTTTATGTTCCTCTGGGTGACTCAATAATGGCTCTGAGATAGTTTTGATTTTAAAAAAGCTTTATACAATACAGTAAAGTGGAATCGTAAAGATGCTTTCTTAGCTGGCATGATGGGTCTTGATATGTCCAGCTGCTTCAAGATTAGTAGATTGTTTTACACTTTTTACTTGGTATTTTGGTTATTTTCTTGGCAGTTTTCTCCATGGTATCATATCATATCATATATATACAGCCGGAAACAGGCCTTTTCGGCCCTCCAAGTCCGTGCCGCCCAGCGATCCCCGTACATTAACACTATCCTACACCCACTAGGGACAATTTTTACATTTACCCAGCCAATTAACCTACATACCTGTACGTCTTTGGAGTGTGGGAGGAAACCGAAGATCTCGGAGAAAACCCACGCAGGTCACGGGGAGAACGTACAAACTCCTTACAGTGCAGCACCCGTAGTCAGGATCGAACCTGAGTCTCCGGCGCTGCATTCGCTGTAAAGCAGCAACTCTACCGCTGCGCTACCGAGCACTTCCTGAGCTGGTCATGACCCACAGATAAGATTATTGCCATTGTATCCCATTCTTTAATCGTGCAGATGCTAAACATATTCTGCAGCGATTTAAAGAGTGAAAATGGTGAAGATTTGCAATTAGTGTCAGGCTCTACCTGTTCCTGTCTCTCTTTGGAGCAGCTATGCTGATGTGATTGTCTAGATTATTGGGAAGTAGATTGGTAGTGATAATGAAGTTATATTTGTGTTGATCATACAACTTCAGCACACAAGCTTATAGGACCTGATTATTTAAATATTAGTTAGTTTGGTTTATGTCACATGTACCGAGGTACATTGAAAAGCTTTTGTTGGGCCATTTATAGTATACTAGACCAAGTGGACCCGTTGGGCCCAAATCTCTCCTGCATTGGTGCAGCACTCTCTCCTCCCCCACTTCCCTCTCTTCCCCCCTCCCCTCTCCTCCCCCTTCCCCACTCCCCTCCCCTCCCTCCCTCCCTAGGAGATAGATTTAAACTTTAAAATGTGAATAACTTTAAAAATATAACACCAATTTCAATGAAACTTCTTCCATTAGCACCAAAGGGATGACGGTGAGTAAGGTGGGCCTAAAATTGTCATGCTATCGTGTACCGTTTCGGCTGTAGTTCAGGAACAAACATACAAACGAGAGTTTTAGTGTATAGATAGATAGATGCATGATAAGGGATTAATGTTTAGTGCAAGGGAAAGCCAGCAAAGTCCGATCAAGGATAGTCAGAGGGAGATGGTAGTTTAGGATTGGTTGTGGTATGAAGTGTTTCTAGATGTGGATGGGTTTTGATAGTGTTGTAACACTATCTAATCGAGTCCTACCAGGTATCAGCATGATACCAGCCTTCATGGGTCTTTATCTTTGCAAGACATCAGTTTGGAAGATTGAGTAGGAGGAATCTCATTAGAAAAGTCAGTTATACTATCTATTTTAATACGACAAAGGTTCGTGAATGCTGGTAACATATATATTTTTTCACATGAATCATGCTGTTGGACTGGAGCGGATTGCAATTGAGGCCGATTCTATCATCAGTTAACATCACAATCTGGTTTCCAGAAAAAAATCCAACAAGGTGGGACCCCAGGCTAAAATCTCTCTTTCTCTTCGTATTGCTGAGGTGAGATCAGTTTAACTCCTCACAAACCACGTATCTAACTTGGAACCTTGCAAGCCGAGTAAATCTTTATGAAAGTGGATTCTGAGAGGCTCAAGCTTCCATCATCAACAGAACATCCTTTGTAATGTCCATCACCTTCAAGGTTGCATATCTTTCCCTCCTCTTCCCTTTCAGCATCCCACCGGTCTATTTCCCCCAGGAATCTCCGAGCAGTCTTTGATCTCCATCAGCATCCACTGCCCTATCTCACAACACTTTCCCATGTAACCCACAGGAGTTGCAACCTATCATTTACACCTTATCCCTCCTTCCAAGGACCAGTACTCCTAAAAGGTGAACCAGCACTTCACTTGGTTGACTGGATGTGGTGCCCACAATATGGTCCCTCCTACAATGGAGAACATGAACGTAGTTAGAGTGACAACTTTGTGGAATACTTCCCTCAGTTCGTAAGGTGGAGACAGTTTCCTGTCTTCAATTCTCTTTTTCACTGCAATTCTAACTTTGGCCTCTTAGACTGATCCCCTGAAATGTAAGGAACAGCATCTCATCTTCCCGCTATGCATGTTAAAGCTCTCAATATTGAATTCAACATGTTCAGATTTCAATTTGGTTCAGAACTGGCCAGCTTGAATAAAAGGTCATCAATCTGCAATGCTAATTCTGCTCTCTTTGCACTAATGCCACCTGTCCTGTTGAGTATTTTCTGCATTTTTCTGTTTTTATTTCAAAGCCATGTGAGCTGGGTGATTTAGTGTTGATTTCCAAACATTTTTTTACTCTCTGCGTGTGATCACAACAGTTCAGGCACCATCTGTGAGGGAAATGGACAGACGATGCTTTGGGTCGGTACCCTACTTCAGACTGATGGAGTGGAGGGAGATAGAAAGAGGTGAGGGGAAGGGGTGGGGCAAAAGCTAGCAAGTGAAAGGTAGATGCAGGTAAGGAGCAATTGACTGACCGTTGAGTCAGCTGGGGGAGCCTCATCACGAGACGATTTGAAATAGCTGCATATTGTTTGGGCATTTTCCTTTTTCAGATTATTCTCTTTGCAAATGTTACGACCACGGATTGCAGGTTACAGAATGGGGACACAATTAAAGGCAGCTTCTTGATTTACTTTAAAAAAATGGAGTAACCTATGCATGTTGAAAATAATTGCATTTATGAAGTGTATTGTCAAAATCCAAGAAGACTATGTACTTTGAGGAACTGCTTTTTGTGCATGGGGTTTTGAAGCAGAAATGTTGACCTGTTCACTAGAGAGGAAAAGTGAAGAGGTCTTTGACATCAAATTGAATGTATTAGTAGAACTGCAGTTTAAACGGTGTCCCTCACAATTGAATCAATTTATCAACCCAGGTAATGTGGTCCACTTTTACTTCAGGTGTTACGAACTGAGCCAAGCCAACACTTCAAAATACATTGGAATGATTTATTTTCAGTTATTTATCCCTTTCCAAGATTTGGAGTAAGACATAAAGTAACTAATAACTGCGCTGAGCAGCCTTTAAATACATTTGAAAGTGGAATTCTTGTAGAACGCACCAACATTTAGTGTTCTGGAACAATATTTACCTGAGATGAAAAGAAAGAAAGGCAAATGCTGAAAATGCAAGGCACTTGTTTTTTTTTAACTGATCAACATTTAGAAAATGAAAGAGCAGTCCCGAGATAATCCCAGGGCAGTTTACAGTCTAACAGCAAGCACAAAGAGATCTTGTTTTCTTCAAACGTTTTGAAGTCTTTGAAGAAGACTGTTAATTGTTAAAAGCAGACTATGTTCTTGAATTGATTCTTTTTCCATTGACTACGCACACTGTGGTTTTCTTGTGAAGCTAAACCAAGATTGTATCTTGAATTTATTTTTGCATTTACAATATTAAGACGCTTTGATTTTTTGTACCCTTCCAGATGGCCGTCAGCCAGTTTTCTCTTGTTCGTGGTATTTGCAACGCGCTGCTTCACCCCAAAAGAAGCGCACTGTACAGGGGAATGGGTTTTGTGCATCTGCAGCATGGAGTGCATCTGTTTGCTGGGTCCCTTTGTTTTTACCTTTCACCACGTTTTCCTTTATTTCAGAAAAGCTGATTCAATTTTCTTGCCGTGTAAGGATTTCCCTCACTGATAACGGTCGTTCTGAGGGTATCTTTCCTACATCCCAGACAACAGTTATTGGCACCCCATTCCCTTGATTTTTATTTTGTTTCTCATCTGGGCGTTTGACACACACATAATCCACCATCGGGTCTCTACATCATTCAGGTGTGAACTCTACTTGAAAATTGATGCAAAGCACCACAGTAACTCAACAGCTCAGGCAGCATCCCTGGAGATCATGGATTGGTGACGTTTTGTGTCCAGACCATTCTTCAACGAGCGTAGCTGAAGAAGGGTTCCGACCTGAAACCTTGCCTATCCCTGTTCCCCAGGGAAGCTGCCTGACCCACTGAGTTACTCCAGCACTCTGAACTTTTTTGTAAACCAGCATCTACTTGAAAAAATGTTTGTTTACCTCATTGAGGTCCACAGATACTTTTCCCGGGGAGGTACTGTGGTCAGCCCAAGCCTAGAGAGCATTGTCACAGGTCAAAGAATCTCAACGTTAGATCCTGCAGAATGTGCAGTGTTGGTGTTTAACCAGCTGACTGAGTATCTTTCTGGTGAAAAGCACTGGATATTTTCCTATTGCTGTACAAACAGAAACACCCTACAGTTTAAGACTTTGGTCTTGGTGACTTGCAGCCTCCAATGGCTGCTGTGTCCCACCATGTTTCTTTGGTGACCCAGGGTGATGTCCCGACTACAATGGATTTGTCTATTCAAGTGTCAGAAGCATGTTGTTGTTATTACAGGGTACCACTTGGAGTTACTTCAACCAAACATAGTCCCTTTCAGCCCAGTCCAAGACACTAAGTCACCAATTCATTTTTCGACAGCTGTATTTATGGATTTACCCAAGTCTTATACTTTGCAATGAAACACACTGCAAAGCAACAACCATTGTTTATGTACTTAAATTTCCAAATTAAAGCAAATGATATTTATCTAGATTTGTTGAGTATTGTAAATCACAGAAATTGGTACGTGGTCAAAAAAATGGAAAACCTCTTTACTCGGGTAATTAGCCTTGTTATTTGTATTAATTATCTATCTCAGTGAACTGATTTTGGTTTAACCGCGTGAATTCCGAAAGTTAAATCGAATCCGAATAGGCAAATCAAACAGTTGAGTGAATAAGTACTGTACTTCAAACCATTAACTCTGATCTCTGATGCCTTTTGGTGAAGCTGCCTCTGCACACCTTGGACTAGCTGCCATTGTTGCTTTTGGAACAGAATGCAACTCAGTTGGCAATGCTTCAGTTATGTGCATTGTTCGCGCTCATCTGGAGGTTTGAATGTCTTTCAGAGTGCACCTTCAGTAGCAAGGAATGCACAACAGGATGATGTAAAACAACTTGCAGCTACCAGAACAAGAATGAGGGGCAAGGCGTAACTCTGTTATAACTGTCCCCCCAGTATAATGGTATCTATTACATATTTCGGTACTGTTGAATAGAATGTGCAGAATGCCACATTGAATATCCAGAAACTAACACTTCCATATATCTGTCAGTCATGATGTCCAAGTCGAATACATCCAATCTTTCACATCAAAGGGACAGTATGGTGATTAAATCAGGAGAATGAAGCTCCTTTGATCTTTTAAGTAATTGAAACCAGCAATTCATGCTGCTTTTGCAATGTTGCTGAGCTCTCAGGAGAGAAGTCTGATTGAGCTGCTCTTCCATGCTTAGATCGTCGTAGAATGGACTTGCACTTGTACAATTCCAGACATCCCAAAGCACTTTGCTGCTAATGAATTAATTTAAAACTGTAGTTATGAAGGTAATGTTGGAAATACAACACAAAACACAGTACACAGCATTGGTTAAGACCTAAATATTGGCTGAAACTCCTGAGGAAGTGCCAATTTCTGCTTCATTTTGAAATGGCACAAATGGGTGTACAATAGTGCAAAAAGAGTCTGAAGAAGGGTCTTGACCCGAAATGTCACCCATTCCTTCTCTCCAGAGACGTTCCCGTCCCTCTGAGATACCCCAGTATTTTGTGTCCATCTAGGATGTTTTCAAATCCACACAAGGCCAGATGGAGCTTCTAATTAGAGGTCTTCATTTGAAAGACCTCTGATACCAGTGGAGCACCTCTGACACCTTTCATTGCAGCAGTGTTGGCTTAATTTATTTTAGTTTTCAGTATAGTTTAGAGATACAGCATGGAAACAGGCCCTTCAGCCCACCGAGTCCTCACCGACCAGCGATCCCCATACACTAGCACTATCCTACACACCAGGGACAACTTACAATTTTTACCAAAAGCCAATTAATACATAATTTGAAATTTGAGAAGAAACCGGAGCTCCGGTAGAAAACTCATGCAGTCACGGAGAGAATGAACAAACTCCATACAGATAGCAATCATAGTGAGGATCGTACCCGGATCTATGGCTCTGTAAGGCAGCAACTCTACTGTTGTGCCCGCCCGTTAGTGTTTGGGGTCTGTTAACTAGCGGCTATGATAATGCGTATCTACTTTCAGGCTAGGCAGGGCATTCCTGCAAGTACTCAGTGGCCGAATATCATGATGCCAGCATGTTAATGGGAACCGTGTCATGTCGTGATGCTGTGACTCTGTCTCTGAAACTACCTGGGTGGAAATGCCCCTAATCTAAAAACAAGTGACTTTTTTTTAAAATCCAGTGGTTCATTTTGATGTTACTACAGTATTTGGTGAAGTAGTGACAGCTATGCATTTTGCTTCAATCAACAGCGCTTCCCTTTCAATAACAGCGACCATGGGCATTAATTACCCCGAGTTAAAAAGGTAAGTTTGGAGGGAGTTGGCTGCCAAGCATTGCCTGAGCTTGATACAGAGGTAGTGCCCTGGTGTTTGTACACTTTGACTGAAAGCGAGGTCTAAGGCTGTGTTGTTGTTGCCTGATTTATTTAAACTAAAACATCCTGCATGGATTGGTTCACAGACTTTAGCTAAAATAAAACCTGTTTCTGTCAGTGGTTGTAAATTAGACTCCTTGATAATCATATCATTTACATTTTTTAATTTTCATGGCTAACCAGCAATCTGTGAAGCACAAAAATGCAGTTCAACACCTCTGTGTCCTTGAGTTGGGGAGAGGAAAAGCCACTTTGTGCTTGCTGATCCTGTTCTTTGAACCCTGGTAGAAAGTGCACCTGATGCTGTATCCTTGAGCGACTGACTGCAGGGTCATTTGCCATTGAACTGAACGGTAGAACCTGACTAATTCGATTTATTCACAAAATGCTGGAGTAACTCAGCAGGTCAGGCAGCATCTCGGGAGAGAAGGAATGGGTGACGTTTCGGGTCGAGACCCTTCTTCAGACTGAAGAAGGGTCTCGACCCGAAATGTCACCCATTCCTTCTCTCGCGAGATGCTGCCTGACCTGCTGAGTTACTCCAGCATTTTGTGAATAAATCGATTTGTACCAGCATCTGCAGTTATTTTCTTATACTGGTAGAACCTGACTACTTGGACAGGGTACTGGGTAACTGCAGCTTCCTGCAGAACCAAACCCAGCACGGGACAGCACTTCTGGGAAGAGCAAATATGGCATGTGTTTGTAGGAAAGAACTGCAGATGCTGGTTGAAACCGAAGACTTCTGAAGAAGGGTCTCGAGCCGAAACGTCACCTGTTCCTTCTATCCAGAGATGCTGCCTGTCCCGTTGAGATATTCCAGCATTTTGTGTCTACGTATGGCATGTGAGCGGATACACATGAGATTGCGTGGAGGGTCACAGCAGCACAACTCTTGCTGCAGTTGTGTAGTCTAGTACTTCAGTGTCACTTCACTGTGGGGCTGGCGAATATTCTGCTCTTTATTTATGTGTGCAGACAGTGAACGCAAATTTTAGTTGGATGTGATGGCCCTTCTCCCTTTTTGTTAAATGCCCGCAAAAGAGATGGAATGAACGTTATTGGAGGCAGAGATTCCCAGCTTCCAAGCAAATGCACGAATCCTGTTGGAATGTTGTTGTTTATTTGAACAATTTATCTGTTGAGGATTTTGCCACTTTCCTTTTCTGACGAATAGGAGATTTGGACCATGGTCAAGGTCAAATGTGATCAAAGGTTTGGGTTGGTACTTTTCCACAAGATGGGTCTGACATGCAAGGATACTTGATGCCTACTCCATACCCTGGAGAAAAGCTTTCGCCAGGTTACAGAAAACAGCACCAAGAAACTTGCTCATACACCAGGGCAGTGTGTACATCCATCGGAAGCTCAACTGACTTGCTCTTATGATGTTAAGTTTGCTGCATTCCAAGAAGTGTTGGTGCTAGTTTTTAGCATCACAATCTACAATATTTCTACTATAAAACACCGGAGAATACGATCAGCATGGAGATATGCTGTGAGCACCAGAGGGAGTGAGAGGGATCGTAATGTGGGAATGGAATGGTTGACAACAGCAAACAGGATGAGGAATTTGGGACAGCCAAGTATCGATTGATTCTCTGTTGGCAATCGCTTGAACTATTCGAGTCTGAAATGGAGGTTTATAATATTACTCCAGTACATTCAACTGAAATGGAATGATGTTAATAAACACCATTTTGAAATGTGTCGATGTTGGCATTATTTCCACGAGGTAGTAGTTGAGAGTGGGAGAAAGGTTATTGAAAATCTGAAATAATGAGGAAACTATATGCATTATGTTAAAATATGTATAGTTTGTTTCAGAGACATGTCTCTGTAGATATTTGTATGTATTTTAGTGCTTTTATGCTCTCATGCTGGTTGATGGATATATTTGCCCACATACATCTATAAATGGGTATTTGACTGAGTGTGCTAGCGTAATATCTGCCTCGACTAAATACAGCACAAACAAGGAATCGAAGGTGTGGCATTGTGGCTGTTTGCTCAGTATCTCACCACATGGTGTTTGTACTAGCAAGGTTATTAAACATTCGCAGTGAAGCAGATTAATGTCCTCCGTAGAGTGAATCAGCCCCAAAAAGCTTGCATGTGTACACAGAACGGATAGAGTCCTGAGAACCCTGACATTTGCAGTCCTATATACATGCAGCTGGTAGCAGGGATGCAGGAAAGAAGATTTTGTGCAGAGGTCTTTGGGCTACTTTGGCACCCTGTCCTAAAGCCCTTTGATCTTCATTCTCTTTGATCTGCGGCTGCATGCTGCTGGGTATCTGCCAGTGCGGTTACAGACATTTCCCCAGAATAGAGACTCCAATTGTCAATTCCTTTTCTGGAAAGGTTGGGGATATGGAGGTTTTGAGAGGATTCTTTTGTTGTCACCATCCTCATGACACACACTGCTTTTTCGTCTTGGTCTTGAGGTTTATGCTTCTGTTGTTTATTATTACATAGAGGAACATTTTGTCCAGAGCTTTTTCGATCAGAAAGTTCAAAGGAGCTTTTTGCCATTTGTATTGGGCTGGCTGCTTTCTGTCGCAATGGAATTAAAAAACATCCTCCAGTATTGATTCTGTCCAGTGACTTAAAAAGGATATGTACATAAGCATTGATCATTGAGTCCATGCTGATTGGGTCCATGCTAACTGTTTAGATGGCACAGACCAGTTACATGGAAAAAAACAGTTCTAAAAGAACATAAAGCATATGATTTCAAATTTAATCTATCAAATCAAGCTATTAATCTATCAAACCTATCTATTTTATTTACTCAATTTTTCCCTCAGTTCAATGCCTCTTATCCTCTCTTCCCCTCTTTTATACTCCCCTTTCACTCCAATTGCAACTACTGCAGATTAACTGTCCTCCTCGTCATTTGTCACATGAATTTACATCCTGGTGCAGTTGGGCGGTGAAGCCAAGAACGAGCTTGACCAAAGTGTTTCTATTTTAGAGTCGTAGAGTCTTACACCGTGGAAACAGGTCCTTCTGCCCAACATGCCCACACTGGCCAACATGTTCCATCTACATTGGTCCCACCTATCAGCATTTGGCCCAAATCCCTCTCAACCTGTCCTACCATGTACCCGTCTAAATGTTTCTTCAATGTTGCAATAGTACCTGCCTCAACTACTTCCTCCAGCAGCTCGTCCATACACCTACCACCCTTTGTGTGAAAAAGGTTACTCCTCTGGTTCCTATTAAATCCCCCCCCGCCCCTCCACCCCCCTCACCTTAAACCTATGTCCTCAGGTTCTCGATTCCCCTACTCTGGGCAAGAAACTCTGCGTCTACCCAATCTCTTCCTCTCATGACTTTGTACACCTCTATAAGATCACCAAGTGTTCCAGATAGATTCTCCTGTTCATAACCGAGGTTGGACCAAGGAAGTTATATATACCATATAATGCAGGCACAGGGCACTGGTGATGGAGAAAATGAATACACACGGTGGTTTGGGTGTTCAATCAAGGGGGCTGCTCTGTTCAGCATGATGTTGCACCCCTTGAATGATGAATGAGTGGTCTTCATAGAGGTGTGGAGGTAATCCCACCGTGCTCCTCCTGAGGCGCCCAGTAGATGGTGGAGAAGCTGAAGTTGAGTCACTGCGGGGTGCCCGTATTTTAACCTGCTGTTGAAGTCACTACATTTATGGGGTAGGTACAGTTGAGATTCTGGTCAATGGAGACCACATGGGGTATTTTATGGTGGGACATTAGGCAACAGCAATCGCAAATCAAAGGCATGTTAAGGGTAGGCGGTTAGACACACTCAAGAAAATGCCACTGCCTGGCCCTTCTGTGCCATACGTTTTCGTACTCATTTGTCAATGTTGTCTCATTCTTGTTTTATCTACAGTGTGTGTGCACTGAAACATCTGCAATAGGGGGAAAAATTCTGTCTGCCAACCGTCTCTATATCTTTTATAATCTTGTGCACGGGTTGTGTTAAGTCTGCAGAAAGGCCTGGACTGTTGCAATCAAATGCACAGTGGGCAGTCCTGGCAATGATACAGCCTGAGATTCATCTTGGATTAAAAATGTCACACAAGCTGTGAATGATCTGGTTTAATTTAAGGTAGCTGCTAAAGAGAGGAATGATGGGAGAGAACAAAATCAATGCTGTCAGACTTCCCAGTATTTAGCGGGAAGAAATCTTTCCTGGCCGTGTGATGAAGCTCAGACACAGTCTGACAGTTTAGAGCAAGTCAAGGGATATAATAGATGCTGATGTTCATTTAGCATTTTGCTTGTGCAAACAGCTGCAAACATTGTGGTGTTTAGGCTTCCCATCTCTCCATTAGTGTTGTGTAAATACCTGCTTCTGCTTATGATCCATTTACCTCATTAGAATTGATGAAGGGTCTGTAGAGCATTTGCACCAGATTGTGATGTTATTTCAATGCCTGCAGGTAAAATGCATGATAACGTTTTGTGCAAAGAATGAACATTTGATTCAGCTATGGGCGTCCTGCACCTTTGCATCAGTGCATCCAGATACAAATAGGGATGATCAGGAAGGTTTAGATGAGCTGATGGATTTTCCTCAGTGGAAATTGTTCAAATCAATTAAACTTTTAAATGTGTTATGCATATCCAATGGATTACCAATTTCAGGAAAAGGGTCTCAACCCAACATGTCTCCTATCCATGGTCTCCAGATATACTGCCTGACCCGCTGAGTTACTCCGGCACTTTGTGTCTTCTTTCATAAACTAGTATCTGCAGTTCCTTCATTCTACTGTACTGTTCAATATTTCATTTCATAATTCATAAGCCAGTGTCTACTGTTTCTTGTTTCTCCAATGGATTATTATTGGGCTGATCATAATTCCTGACAGGGAAGTAGATGGGATAGAGTTGGCTATGTTGGTGATATGAAGAAAGCCACTGGCAAGGTATTCCAATAAGAGATACGGTCTGTCAATGACTCTGAGCTCCAGAGAAGTCATGTGTTCACCAATCTTTAAACTTTTTCTAGTTGGACAAAGGTTCAAGAGCTGAATTGGTGCTTTGGTAACTACTTGGTCTTCAAAATGTAACTATTAGAAAAGATTTGCACAAAAAATTCTAAATCGGGAGTATCCAGACTTCTTGAGCCGTGCTATTTGGGTGGCTGCCATGGGATCAAATTGAAAGGGCCACCTTCACCCCAGACATTTAGTGTCATAGAGAGATAGAGAGATACAGCATCGAAACACGTCCAAAAGCCCACCGAGTCCATGCCAACCATCAACTGCCCATGTAGATTAATCCTACATTAATACCATGTTTTATTCTCCCCACATATTCGCATGGCCCCCACCCACACTCCCATCCTCCGATCTACCACTCACACACACACACACACTAGGGACAATTTACAATGGCCAATTAACTTATTGATCCATGTGTCTTTGAGAAGCAGGAGGAACTGGAGCATCAGAGAAAGTCAGTGCAGTCACAGGAAGAAGTTGCAAACATCACACAAAGAATGTTCAAGGTCGGGATTGAACCCCGGTCGTTACAATTTTGCTGGCAGTCAACAAGCCAAAAATCACACTGCCCTCTTCAGGGCTTTTAGATACCATGTGAATAGGGTAAACAACTTCGCACCACTTTATCTAGACAGGCGGGAGAATTGGAGCAGAGTCTGGGCCATGTGATTTTTATGTCAAATTGCACATAGAAAATGAAGTAAAGATGGAGGGAGGGGGGAAAAATGACAATTCAACTGATGAGAAAAGAGATCTAAGAAATTCTGTAAATATTTCTATAAAACCCCAATTTTGTTTTTTTAAATCAAGGATTTGATTTTATATCTGCGAAGGATCAAGACCTTGCACTTATAAATGTTACTTTCTCGTGTCAGATAGATATGCAAGACTTAACTACGCCTTTGAAAGGACAATGAAAATAGAACAGAAATATTTTAATTTTCTTTTGAGTTCATAATCTGATATGAGTAGAGGAATTTCCCACTGTTCATCATCCTTGATTCAAAAATCAGTCGGGGAAAATGACACCTTTGCATAACTTCTGGAAATGCAGGCCACTGCGGATACCAAACAACAGAACCCTGCATTCAGATGTATGCATAATCATTAGAGGTTGATGGCTGATCTATTGTAAATCTTCCCATTACTTGCAGAACAGCCCACACACTTATAAAGTTATAATCTATGTTCGCATTAAATTGCACAGACCGTAAAACTGTGACTACAATGGAGGTTGGTGTTTAGATTGATAAAGTACTATGAACCAGCCCTTTACAGAATCCAAGTGCTCTGTACGGAAACAGGAAGATGAACAAGAAAACACTTCCAAGCTGAGTACACCACTGTTTGTGTATTATTTCCGTAAATAATGAATCGTCCTGTCCCTCAAATCCATTCTTGCACTGATGAAGCGCTGTTTGTTCAAATTGAATCCAGTTGCTGTTTTCAGATGTTGAAGGGTAGTGTTGTTTCATGATGCTTACGTTTAAAATTTTGTTAATTAAAGGTTAGTAAAACAGTTGAGGGGGGGTTATCTCACCAAAACAGAATATCTGCACATCTCTTCACCATTTGGCAGCTTTTTTACAGTTACTCAAGTAATAGTTATAGTAGAATAATACGAAGGGATTTTCACAAGAACGATTTCCTTATTATTTACAGATTATGGGGAAAGAACATCAAAGCCTAGCTCATTAGTGTTTCAACAATCTGTGCCTTTTTTTACAAAACATGTGAACTTGCACTTTTAAAATGTTAGGGTTTAAAAGCATTTCTCAGATCCTTCACATGGATAAAATCTAAAAGCATACCAATCAGTTTGACACTCGTATCAATTATTTTCTTGGATCATCCACAGCCCAAGTTGGCCATCCGCCATCATTTAATGCACAATAATTGTAACTTCTTTGAAGTATTTTAAAGTGTCACAAAGGATCTGATAAAATGGCATAAAAGTGAGAACTTGGGTAACGTTCCTTTGTTATGTGTATCCAGGGTGACTTAACCTGGGTTTGAATACTCTGGAAGTTGAATCAGTGGGAGTTTAAAAGATGGAGTTTGTTGGAGTTGGAGCATAAACCAAACTGCTGGGGGACCTCAGTGGGTCAGGTAGCATCTGTGAAGGGAAAGGGACAGAAGACATTTCGGGTCAGAAGCCTCCCTCTGGTCTCCAAGTGTGGAGGGTAGCTAGCTAGTATAAAGAGGTGAAGGGGGGGGGGGGGGGTGAGGAAAGAGCTGACACATAATAGGTAGATCCAGATGAGCCAGAGGTAGACTGGCAGAGGGGTGTTTGTAATCAATCAATGACTAGCATGGGGAAAAGAGCGGGATATGTCCTGTTCCTTTCAGATTAGATTATTGTCATATACATCCGGGCGCAATGAAATTCTTCGTTCATATGAAGCTTACAAAGTAATCAGAATGATAAATACAACACAAAATTCACCAATGAATGCAAAACAACAGAATGGTGTAAGACTAGTGCAAAATTATGTAAAGTTATGTAAAAGAATATTAAAGTACAGTAACATAATAACTCAATGAGGTAGAGTGAAGAGCAAGCATGTGGCAGCACCTTTAGTCATGCATGATTGGTTCAGGAGTTGGATGGCCGTATGGAAGAACCTGTTAAGTCTGAATATCCAGGCTTTCAAACTTGTATCTTCTCCCAGAAGTCAGAAGGGAAAAAAGGGAA
The DNA here is from genome assembly GCF_053455715.1 of Rhinoraja longicauda. Taxonomy (NCBI): domain Eukaryota; kingdom Metazoa; phylum Chordata; class Chondrichthyes; order Rajiformes; family Arhynchobatidae; genus Rhinoraja; species Rhinoraja longicauda. Next base: position 11,525,518 of record NC_135978.1, read on the forward strand.
TGGCCAAGGTGACAGACATCGTGATGATACTTCCCATCTCCCTGATATGATGCTCTGTGGGGATCGACTAGACGAAAGGAGGTGATCAGCCTGTGATGGATTGGGCTATGCTCACTACTCTTTGCAGGTTCAGGCAGTTGAGAACAAAGCAGTTGACATATAAGAAAATAACTTCAGATGCTGGTACAAATCGAAGGTATTTATTCACAAAGTGCTGGAGTAACTCAACAGGTTGGGCAGCATCTCGGGAGAGAAGGAATGGGTGACGTTTCGGGTCGAGACCCTTCTTCAGACTGATCAGTTGACATACCAAGCTGACATTAAAGCAGTTGACATACCAGGCTGAGATATAAGACTCATAACCATGTTGTCTGATTTGTTCCTATGGATTGGATTAGTTGTGATGCCTGCCCCTTTATAAATGCAGTGGCTACTCAACTGATTTGGGAATGCTCAGCCAATGCCATTTTTGCTGTGATGCTGTGATGCAAATCAGAATGGAGCCCTTTCCCAGTCCTCTCAATGACTCCTCTTACTCTTTCTGTAAGAATAACTGATACGTGTTAATATCAACCCGAACCATTTCCTTATTTACCTTTGCACCCATGGATCTGGATTGATGAGATGCACAATTTATTTACTCATCACTGATAATTTGGAGCCCAAACTCTGTCCCACAACTCTCCACCATTCTTTGCTGGAAGAAGCTAAAAGCAATGCTGGTCACTCTTTCATCCCTTCATATCTCAGATTTCGATGAACGTTGCTGAAACTGTACCCAGCTGAGTTACTCCAGCATTTTGTGTCCATCTTCAGTATATTACCGGCCTCTGCAGTTCCTTCCTAGAGTTAACAACCTTTGGGTATATAATGACAGATGCAATCCTCTTTCATTTATAATGAATTCTCATTTTTTGCTCAGTTTTAAAATATGGGGCAAAGACTCCATTTGAGCCACTCAAATGCAGAGAACAGGACGTGTGAGGGGTGCTGTAAAATCCTGCCAGGATTAGCATCTGCTGGTTGCATAGGGTGGAGAGGGCTTTGACAGGGAGTCCAATAATTTTGGAACAGACTTTGGCTGTGCTCTGCAGGCGATTTCTGTTCTGAAGGCAAAGATGCCTTGAATAACACTCCATCCAAAAGGAAGTGGCAGTACCTTTAGCAAAAGGACACTATAATAATCCACTGAAATAAAACCCTGGCGTATTTACCTGAACCTCTGGAATGAGGTTTGTATCAGGAGAAAATGCTTTCAGTGTGTTAATGCTGCATAATTCACATGCGTAAAATGTTTAATTGATCCCTGAGCGGTCGGTGACAGCAGAACAGGTTGCTCCAACGGGTACAGTACAATGAGAGAGTAGAAGCTGACCCTCCTTCTGGCTCAGTGGCACAATGGTGATGTAGTCATTGTCCCTTCCTGCGATCACCAGCCAGACAGTGGGTAACAAAGGCCCCCTCTTGGTGGCATAGCACAAGTAAAATCAGATGGACTCTGGCCTGTGCAATGAGCTAACGATTTGGATAATACTTCATCTAGTTGGCAGAGTATGGTGAGGGAGTGACACTTTACTGGCACAATAGAACAGCTTGCATTTATACAGCACCTTTCAGTTGCAGTAAAACGTCCCGCCATGCTTTGAAGAAGAAAGACACAAAATGCTGAAGTAATACCAGGCAACATCTGAAAATAACGCAGCATTGTTAAAAGACTAGGTTTTAAGCATTGATTTAAAGGAGAGAATGGAAGTATGTTTAGTTATTTGCGAGTGATGAGGACATCTTTCGCGATGCATTGAAGCATCAGTGACCTATTCATAGGAACACCCATCCTGTAGATTGTCAAATATTCGCTGCGACGCTTAATGCCTCCCAGGGAGTAGAGAGGTGCCGAGTGCACAGTGCAGGCTGAGTTTCTATGGGCCATCTTTACGACACGAAGAATGGGCTTGAGCATCGGCATGTGCCCAGCTGGCAGTAGATGAGCGGAGATGAAAGCAAAGTCCCGCAACACAGTAATCATTCCTGTGCACAAACAGGAAGATGCAAGTTACATTTCAATTACACTTTTCCTTTGATTTAATTCCAAGTGCAGTTTAATTTTTAATCAAGTTACCATATTGCCTCGAGTATGACCTGCATATCACCTCCTCAAATACAATATTCGCAGAAGAGCTCGTGTTACACCAATGCAGCCCGAGTGTCGTGGTGTTTGAAGATCGCCTTATGGTGAGAACGGAGAAGTCTGGGTACAATGCCCCATTTGTATACAATTCTTCTGCAACTGAAACAGATGCCAGCTGGAACATCTCGTCTCCACGGATGAAATTCAATGAAGTGCAAGGCTGGTGAGAACAAAAAAGGAGTTTGAATTTCACAGTCAATAAAACTTCAGAAGTTTCATCATTGCCTTAAACACGTCTCCTGCGTTACTGCGGTGACAGCTGGCTGAATATGAAAAAGGAACCACTACAGACAAAGTGGCCTCGTTCCAAAATGAGGGTGATGGATTCTTGGTCATAGAGGTTGGTGGCTGAAGCAGGAGGTTTAGTGGATTCTTGGTCAAGAGAGGGTGAGAGATTCAAGGAGAAGATGAAGGTGGTTACACAAAGACCACAATGGAATTTCATCTGAAATTTGGTTTGTCAATGAAGACAATAGGAAGATAATCCATTCATGATTTGGTGGACTTATTGAATGGATATTTCGTGAGGGCTTTGCTTCAAATCGAATCCACCAAGCTATGCCAACCATTGACAAAGCCCACAAGTTACAGGCCGTTGTGAAATATTTGGGCCAACCTTCAGTTCTTTCTAATCAAGAAAATTCAGTGCTGCATCAGGATAAAAGTGAAAGGTCTAGTGTGTCATGGAATACTACATAATGGAAGGCAGGATATCAAATGAGTCTGAGGAATTTTGCACAAGACTGGTAGAAAAGTGTTGTGGTGTGGCCTATGTCCAAACCTCTGGCCTCCGGAAATCAGTTGGCTCTTTACGCAGATATATTTCTGAGCATTTATATTCATTGTGTATGGAGGTTTTTAAGGACTTATTTCCTTCCTTATACTCGCTATTCATTATTCATGGATTCTGCCACCAAATGACCAAGTTAGTTCGGCTGGCCTTATAAGTACTGAGAGTTGTATCCATCATGACATTGGTTGCACCTTCCCATTGCAGAAAGCTGCATCTTTCATTGCTGTGGACAGAAATTGGTTCCAATCGGGAATAACTTCTTAACCTTTCCCAGTTAATTCCAAACCTTTCCGTTTCTGATGTAGAGATTTGCGCTTTCGTATGTGACGATGATCAAGCTCTTTTTCTTTTCCAAAATACATTGTAGGTTGCCAATGTTAGAAATAACCTAAATTGCTACATAATTGGCAAAACTTGATCCTCCCTCTATCATCTCACCTCCTCCACGGGGAGGAGCTCAATGCGTTGTTATCTTCATAAAAAGTGTTGGGTGTTCCCAGGTACAGGGCTCTCTATCTGAAGCCCTTTTCCCCTTAACATTGGTGATAACTGATGTCTTTTGCTGATTTACTAAAGGCTGTCTGGTATTACTGTTAGTTCTTAGCAGGCCTGTTTAGTTCTACAGCTTCATCTGGATGTTAAAGTTTAGAGATACAATGTGGTTCAGGCCCTTTGACCCACTGAATACATGCCAACCATCGATCACATTGAATGTACAGTAGTTAGTTCTATGTAATCCCATTTTCACATCCTACACACTAGGAACAATTTACAGAAGCCAATTAACCTACAAACTCTCACATCTTTGGAATGTGGGAGGAAACCGGAGCACCTGAAGAAAACCCATGCAATCAAACCTGGCGCTGTAGCTCTAATGCTGCACCACTGTGCTGACCAGATTCTGTTTTGGAACTTTCCCTGCCTGAAGTGCATGCAGGTTACGGGGAAACAACTGAGAATTCCATTGCGCAGAGAATACTCGATGGATATATAAAGCATGAACAGTGTAAGAAGGAACTGCAGATGCTGGTTTAAATCGAAGATAGACACAAAATGCCAGAGTAACTCAGCGGGACAGGCAGCATGAACAGGTCAGGTTGAAAGACCAGCACTGGTAGACAACTTTGCAAATTGGACCAAGTGAGGGCCACCAGGTATGAGTGTGTTGGTAGGAAGTCTGCACCCGACTTGTATTGGGCAATCCCTGTCCTGGTATTAGCAAGTATGCCCTATCCTGGTTGCTTAGGTAGCGACTGCCTAATAGGACATTTTTCTTATAAACATTAAGGCCAAAGGTGACTTTTAATAAGAGGCTTAAATTGACATGAACGCAATCGACGAGCTGTATATAAGACACATGTGTGATGGGATCTTGAGTGAAACACAAAATGCTGGAGTAACTCAGCAGATCAAGCAGCATCTGTGGAGGGAATGTATAGGTGATGTTTTGGACCAGGACCCTGCAGATTGATTCAGGATTAATGTTTCACTTTCTCAAAATAAACCCTCAGCATTATTATAGAGATAAAGGCACACAGTGCTCATTATGCCAGAACCATGTTCCCTTTTCAGACACCTTCCTATTTTGAGCTACATGGTCCTTTCTCCTCACCTATCTGCACCTGGAGTGGATCAGCTAATCCACCATGTTATTAGTGCATGAGACTAGTCAGTAGCCTGCAGCCAAATCCCCACTCTTGGTGCTATTAAGCCATCTGCAGCCTGCATCTGAAGTACGTTCAGCTTCACCATTCGATTGCAAGCCGCAGTTTGCTTTGCAGACTGATCTAGCATACGGCACATTTTCTGGGTTTGTAATTTTTAGGATAGTTGGCAATGCTGGAGTTACATGAATGCAAGGCACTGGCTTTCTAAGGCCCATCGAAAACATTGCATGCTCATCCTTAAGAAACCCAGGCTCTCAAGATGTGAACATGATGAAATGGACAGCTTATTTAGAGACAACGGTTCATTTGTATCTGCATCATAGTATGTTTGCATTTTAATTCAAAATATCTTTTTTTTTCCTCTCATCCAAAATAGTGACCAACACTGGTTCTGCAAGGACCCAAATTAATCGTTTTATTGAGTTGCTCCATTATGCTTGGCGGGGCTCGTGTAAAATATAGGCCAATAGTTTCATTAGAATGGGGAATACCTTGCCCATCAGCACTCAATTCAAACCTGTGCGATTTAAATGTCCAGTGGCCAAATTGTAGATCAGAAACAAAGCAGCCCCTTTCTGAATTGCACTTCCATCACTATTTCAAACGCAATCTATCATTCTTTAGCTCTGAGATGTGTCTCATTTCCTTTCACCTTTTCACATCCTGTACTGATGACTGTTTAAGAGTCCTGGTGATTTCTATCATGCAAAACTGTTGTTACAATTCTTGTACGAGTTTGGATGTTATCAGTGAAGACTGCAGAGGACTTGAGCAATTAACTTGCAGAGCGGAATAATTCAGCAGGGGTTCTGGAGTTTGAGTTCTGAGCGTGGTGGAACCAACAAAAAGCAGGCATTTTAAATATATAGGAGGCTACATAAAAGCAGATATAATTGAAATAAAGTGAGATATATGGGAAAGGACGAGTAATAGATTAGTTAAATATATTTACAATTTGTGAATTTTGCATTGCCTTTGTGATAATTCCACTTAATTTTAAAAACTGCACATTTTCTCATTTCAATGTGTTTTCTTGCAGCATATTTAATTTTATTGTCTTTCGCCTTGATTTCTGTACCACAAGAAAATTTGTTCGTAGTATGATTACAGGAATAAGGTGCAAATCTTTTGTTCTTGTTAATGAATGAGTTGCAGACTGCAGTTATCTACCCCATCTGTGCAGTCCCTTTTTGTGCGTGTGTGCATTATCTACAGTTTGCTCAGTGCTTATTGCTTTGTTTGGCAGTTTCACCCTCTGTGGCTGTGTAACACCAGTGAAGATGAGCAACAGGAATATGACTTTGTCAGTATGATCAAATTGGAGAGACCTGATCGAGACCCACATCCTTGTCTCTCGCTCTTCGAAAAGGTAGGAGACCTCTGCCCTCTGCCCTCTGCACATGTACACATAAACTGTATATAGATAAATGTCTGTGTGTGTGTGCATATGTACGTGTGCCTTTCAATTCATGGATACACTTAATACTTTTAATCAGTCAAAAATGGTACAAATTATTTGATTTAATGGTGTCTGCGCTTTAATTTTGAGGGTTGAATGTCAAAAGTTTGTTTTTAAAAAATGCTGATTTTCAGAAGAGGTAAATATTTCCAAAATTCTTTGAAGGAACATAGAAACATAGAAACATAGAAAATAGGTGCAGGAGTAGGCCATTCAGCCCTTTGAGCCTGCACCGCCATTCAATATGATCACGGCTGATCATCCAACTCAGTATCCCGTACCTGCCTTCTCTCCATACCCCCTGATCCCTTTAGCCACAAGGGCTACATCTAACTCCCTCTTAAATATAGCCAATGAGCTGGCCTCAACTACCTTCTGTGGCAGAGAATTCCACAGATTCACCACTCTGTGTGAAAAAAAACTTTCTCGTCTCGGTCCAAACAGACTTCTCCCTTATCCTTAAACTGTGACCCCTTGTTCTGGACTTCCCCAACATCGGGAACAATCTTCCTGCATCTAGCCTGTCCAACTCCTTAAGAATGTTGTAAGTTTCTATAAGATCCCCCCCTCAATCTTCTAAATTCCAGTAAAACAAGTAGAAGCCTTGAGAATCACACTGACTCAGGTCAGGTACAGTTCCACAGGGCCACGACTCAGACTCTGACTACTTGGACAGGGCCACTAGCCATCCAATCTTGCCCCGACTCGGTCTGGATGCACTTATATGGGGCTTGTGCCCCCCCCCCCCCCCCCCCCCAGTTTCTTGATGTGGCAGACTGTGGGCCTGAGCAATCTGCCGTGTCCACATGTTTAACTGAAGCCCACAAATAACCCCAAGAACTCTATATCCATGCATAACGCTGAGATTCAGACATTGATGCCTTCTAGATGCTGATCAACAGGGGTGAAGGCAGGACTGGAGGAATGATAGATAACCTTAAACTTACGCACAATGACCACAAAAAAAAAAAAAATCTTTTGTTTCAGTAATCTTGTGTCAAAGTAAACCTATATATATATATTGAATCTTAAGAATACCCATTAATAAATGATCCTTAATGCAGAGGTGAACAGCCAGTGCTTACTAGCAAGTTGCAGGTAACTCTGGATGTGTTTCAGGCCCTCACCACCAGCAACAGTGTTGGATTATTCAACCCTTGCCTGACAAATGTTGCATTTTGGCTATGCCACCATGTTTTTATTGTAAAGTCTGGGCTCAGGGACGTTGAAAGGGATATGTCAAGCCTTCCCCAGGCAGCTATGAACACGGCACAATGGCCACACCTGTTTAAACTAGCACTGTCTGACTGTAACTTCTAGCAATGTTTCTTGATTCCTCCATTCCCTCCAAACGCTGACGATACAAGTCTGTGCAGTGACTTTGTGGTTGTTTAATAAACATGCAGCTCCCACCACTCATCCATATTCAGATTTTCTGGATATGAACTCCCATGTTTCTCTGGTATACATCTTGAGACTTTCGTGAAATGCTGCAAAATTTAAGGAAATTGAAGCTTGAAACTCAAAAATTTGCCAAACGTCAAAATCGATGATGAGTATAAGTACAGCTGATGGTAAATCATAGTTAATGCATTGAGTAATGTGATCACATTCATCCTCTCCCCCAGAAACCAAAAAATATATCTTTGGGCCATTTGAAAAAAATTCTATTCAGGTGTTGTTTAAGAGCCCAATTAAAATTACAATATCCTGGTAAATGCATTCTTTGAGCATTTGACAGCCCTGGCATTAATTGGAATCACGTGTCGCCTTCATTGTGTGTACTGGTAGTTTCAGTATTCTTCCGTCACTGTAAACCTGTAAATATTGAAGCATACGAATGCTCTACCAATGGTCCTTAATGCAGGGGGGAACAACCAGTGTTTGTAGCAAGTTGTAGGTAACCCTGGCCCTCGCCACCAGCAGCAGTGTTGGACTATTCAACCATTGCCTGATAACTGGTGCATTTTTATAGTAAATTTAGGAGTTCAGTTAAGTATAAGTGACTTATGGTATGCCTAATGTTATGGATGATAGGCCTGCCTTGGGCAACTGGTGTCACTGCAAAGGATCTGGAGAATTCCCACCTAAGTGGGTAATTAATGCTCTCCAAAGATGCTGCCTGAGTTACTCCAGCACTTTGTGTTCCAAAGAACAGAAGAAAGTTCAGAGGTACAGTCCACAGCTGATGAGGCGAGAGTGGGGCACAGAGTGCTCTGAAGAAGGTTGATGAAGATGAGCTGGAGGTCCTTGGTGTGAGGATGAAGTCCCCTTGAGGTACCAGTGCAAGCAGACGGCATAATGAGGTGGAAGGACTAAACAGACTGTTCAATGCAGTTTGAAGATTACAGCTCAATATAAGAGCTTCATTTAACTTTGAGCATCATAGATGTACATGTTGTTATCCAAAAATTAAAGCTATAGACATATTGCGGGGGGGAAAAAGATTAAATGAGATGTGCGGGTCATTTTTCTGAACACAGCGTGGTGGGTGAATGGAATGCACTGCCAATGGCTGTGGTGGAGGCAGATGGGATAGTGGCTTTTAGTTGGCGCATGGGTATGGATCATGTGCGGGCATTTGAGATTGGTTTATCTTAGCATCATATTCAGCTAGACATTCACAATGGGCAACAATGTGGGTAATTGACATATGGAGTGCAGAATGTTATTTTTATATTGCTTTGATCAGAAAGGTGCAACGGAATGAAGTCTAGACTGCTGTTTTAGATGAGCGAAGAAACTGATGTACTAGCTTTGGTGAGTCAGATGGTAAAAATGACGTTAATCTTTTGGCAGATCTGAACTGAGAGCGGAATAGGTTCAGAATGAAAGTGGATCCACTTGCACAAAGGCAACACTCATATAGGTCCGCCCATCGCTATCTATTGAAACGTGTCAGGTGGCCAGCTAACTGACCCCTGCAGTCTCCCTGCTCATGCTCACTAGTCACGTGCTGGTACCCAGAATTCCATGCAGCAGACTAGAGCATGAAGCAAATCCAGCCTGATCTCGGCCATTAATTGTTTGTCTGGTAGAACTTGGCTCTTAATTTCGTTTTCGGAGCCAAGGGATATAATTATGAGTTATTGGAGATTTAGGAGGAGAACCAGCCTATAGGATGATAGAAGATTGCTTGTATTCTGTTGTAATGTTTGTTCATACAGGCAATGAAAAGGCAAAGCTGCATCGTGAATAGTTGAAGATCTGCTTTTACATTATCATATCATATCATATCATATAGATACAGCGCGGAAACAGGCCTTTTCGGCCCACCAAGTCCGCGCCGCCCAGCGATCCCCGCACATTAACACTATCCTACACCCACTAGGGACAATTTTTTACATTTACCCAGTCAATTAACCTACATACCTGTACGTCTTTGGAGTGTGGGAGGAAACCGAAGATCTCGGAGAAAACCCACGCAGGTCACGGGGAGGACGTACAAACTCCTTACAGTGCAGCACCCGTAGTCAGGATCGAACCTGAGTCTCCGGCGCTACATTCGCTGTAAAGCAGCAACTCTACCGCTGCGCTACCGTGCCGCCCTTAGCACTTTGCCTTGAATAGTTCAGACTAAATCAAAGTGTCAAAAAATGCAAACCTATAATTTATTGTAGATGAATCGTGATACAATGTTTATTTCTTAGTTAGTGCTTCTTGGGCGAAAAAACAATTTTTTAAGAATCAAGTGTTTCCAGGCATACAAGGTAAGTGCCAAGATCTGTATGAAATATAGACACACATTGCTGGAGTGACTCAGCGGGACAGGCAGCATCTCTGGAGAAAAGGAATGGGTGATGTAGTAGTGAAGGAATAGCGTGGTGCAAGAAGTACAGATAGCACTAGCCTCCCACCAAGAACACTGTTTTTATTCCATATCACTTTTGGGAAGAATTAGCAAAATTAATTATTGCTCTTCTTTTACTTTCCAATTTCAGTTCAATTTATCCCTGATCATGTTTAGAGTGAGTTCCACAGATATCTGCTCCTTTAAAAGGTGTGATTCTGTGTATATTTAGATTGGAAGGAAAACTGATCTACAGCAAGTGCCATCAGGATGGAGGAAGCAAACCTTGCCTAATTGGCATCATAATGGACTATCCTTCTGCAACTCCCAATCACTCATGTACATCTCCGCACTGGTCATCAGTTGTAACGGGATGTCATTTAGGCAGAGAAACCTTCAGCTGGCTCGTCAGCATCGACATTTGGGTGTCTTTACAAATGCAGATCTTCCTCGACTGCTATGAATATTTATTCCAGATGTTTTCCTACTGTTCCTCTACTCCAAACCGCTGTCCAATTACTCTTTTTTTCATTCATCTCTAGCCATGAAATTTAGTGAGTGGATGAGTGATCCTTCCTGATACAATTTAGTACTGTTTTTTTTTAACCCGGCAGCACTGTGGCTCAGCGGTAGAGTTGCTGCCTTACAGCACCAGCAACCCAGGTTCGATCCTGGCCACGGGTGCTGGCCGTACGGAGTTTGTATGTTCTCACGTGACCGCTTGCGTTTTCTCCGGGTGCTCCGGTTTTTCTCCCACACTCCTGAGACGTACAGGTTGTTAGGTTGATTGGCTTTGGTAAGAAGTTCTCCCTCATTCCAGACAATATTTTAGTGAATCACCTCTGCACTATCATGACTTTCCTATTCCTTGCTGACCATAACTCCATCTATTACTTGCCAGACTTGTCCTGCCCCCAAATTTCTTCCAGCTGACCCACCCCCCGCACCACCACAATCAGCCTGAAGAAGGTTCTCAACCTGAAACTACGCCTATCCATGTTCTCCAGAGATGCTGTCAGACCCGGTGAGTTACTCCAGTTATTTTGTGTCTTCTTAATTCTGGATTCAATGCCTCAATTAATGAAGGACAGTGCCCATATGCCTTCCTGTCATCATTGTCAACCACCTCAATCATTATTGGACGTACTCTATTGCTCAATACTCCCTAAGACACGACCATCATGGTGCACGTCCTGCCTCATTGGTGCTCCCAAATTCCATCTCCCCATGTTTGTTTGGGGGTTTTTTTCAACTCAGTTTACCAACACATCGATGTCTCTCTGCAATCTAAAACTTCCTTCCACATAATCAACAACTTTGTCAATCTTCATATTAACTACAGATGTAATGGTCATGCCTCACACATCTACACACAAGTTATTCACAAATAGCTGATGAGATATAACAGAGACCAAATGTCCCTACGCGAGCTTTCCTGTCCATATCTACCTGCCATGACCTTCAGATCTGCTGCCTTTTTGTGGTGCCTTTCAATATACCTCACTGTGTTAACATGTAGGATATGGAGAGTTTTTTTCCAAGGGGATCCAATGATCTTGGTTTCATCAAATACAGAAGCTAAGACTGTTGGTTTGTAGAGGCACTGGTTTAGTTTCAGCTTAAATTTCTATGAATTACTTTGTGGGTATTTACTTGCAGAGTAAACCTCAAACTTGGGTGGAACATGTGGTCTATTAAAATTCTTTTAATGTGTTTGACGCCAGCATGGGGTGACACAGTGGTACAGCAGTAGAGTTACTGCCCTAGAGTCCCAGAGAACTGGGTTCAATCCTGACAACGGTTGCTGTCCTTACGGAGTTTGTACGTTCTCCATGTGACTGTGTGAGTTTTCTCCAGGTGCTCTGGCTCCCTTCCACATTCCACGTGCAGGTTTGGTTAATTGGCTTCTGTAAATTGTCCCTAGTATGCAGGATAGAACTAGTGTACATGTGATCGTTAGTCTGCGTGTACTCGGTGGGCTGAAAGGCCTGTTTCCATGCTGTGTCTCTAAACTAAACTAAACTATTATGACAGTGAGGTCTTGGTCCAAGGTGACTGAAGACGAATCCCTGTTTCTCAGGCTCGGCATACACAAATTCAAAGCGGATGCACGTCCGGCAGCACATGAATATCAACACAAGAATATCATCATGACCAAGATCTTCTTTCTCGATGCCCCTCTCACATATCACACCTGGACCCCTTCCTCCTTCAGTGGCCCATCCTGCATTTTGCCCTATTTCTCTTTCCCTATCAGGCTTACCCAAATCCCCTCCCATCTGTTGTGATATTGCAAGGACTACTTTGTTGTATCACAAGGACTACTTGTATAAGAAAATAACTGCAGATGCTGGTACAAATCGATTTATTCACAAAATGCTGGAGTAACTCAGCAGGTCAGGCAGCATCTCGGGAGAGAAGGAATGGGTGACGTTTCGGGTCGAGACCCTTCTTCAGACAAGGACTACTTTGTTTGTTCGTGTAGTAACGTGTATATAAGAGAATGAGGTGATTTGGTAGTCACTCTGGTTCCAGGTGGCCGTGGAATAAATAGCCTGGATTTAAGCTCCAGCTTTTAAACCTTTTAAACACGTGTGCTTGTGGTCCTTCCAGGGTCATAACAAAGGTATACCATATACCGGACCACGAAGTACAACACCATCATCAGTCTTCCTCCCTCTCAGCTCCCCCCCCCCCCCCCCCCGCCTTCTCTCACTACCTTTCTCTAAGATGCACCCTCTCTCTTTCTCACTCGAAACCTGCTTGCCCTCCCACCGAGAGCTCCTCATGCTCACGAGATGCCGTCCTCTTGCGCTCTCTCTCTCTCCCCCGACCTCTGTCACTTGCCCTCTTTGGACCTCACTCCGATTGCAGATCATCTTCCACCTGCATCGTCTTGCCCCCGCCCCCCCCAAAACTGCCTCTCCAGCTCCGAGACCTGAAACTTGCAATTGGGAGAGGAAATAAAATGTCAGAACTTCCGAGTCCTTCCTGGAAACCACTTGAGCTTGGCTGCCAGGTACTGCGTGATGTTAGCAGCATCCTGGTGTCCCAGTGCCCTGTGATGGGTCTGTGGGCCCTTAATGCCTAAAATCCCAACCATTGAGGCAGATCCTGCAGGATCAGGAACCTCCACCTTCCCCACTCAACAGGTACAATGACTCCACCCCATCCCACACACATTACCGCCTATCTCCCACCCTCCACCTCTTATCTCTCAGGTCTATCCAGCACCATTCACTGAAACAGATGTCCTGGGAGGAGGGGGGGGGCTGGGGTGGTTGGAGATTTTCTAAGGCCAAAAAGTTCTGCTGTGTGTTTACAGCAGGCACATCTTGCCATCTCCCATCTTCAAAAGAGTCCATAGTCCATGAGCTTAACCGGCAAAAGAAAGCAGCGGGTCGCTTTAGCGACTACACAATACCAGAGAAGCTTGTGGAGTTAGCAAGTGAGCGGGAAAGCAATGACTGATGTGCTGCCAAGGAAAACAGGCCTGGTGTTTACTAGGCAGGTCACGTAGGGGTACAGGAAGGCCATAGGTCTCCATTTAAAGAAGCTTGAAAACTCAGCAGCTGTCACAGAGCCCAACCCCGCACCACCCCATTCCACCCCCTACTGCCGCGGTGCTGGCAGTGAAGCTCGGCTCTCCCACTGCAAATGTGTCACAGTCGTGAAGATTAAAGAAATCTCAACAAGCCCCACCCAGACTCAGCGCCATACAATAGCCTAATTACGCAGAGTTTCTCACACAGTTCAAGAAGAAGGCGGCAGCAGCTGCATCAGAGTCCCTTTCAGGAACCAAACGGGACGTGTTCTAAACTGTGTGAGATTTGTTATTTGCCAGGAGAGCCTTTCAGCTTTCAGCGCAGCGCATTCCTCCTCTAGCGCATCCCAGCCCGGCACTATAATCAGCAGGGGAAAGTTAAGGCAAACAGTGAATGTTGCACAGAGGAGCTTTTATGTGTCTACCTCCTTGTCGTTTGCAGCCAGCTTTGCTTGGTCTCCATGGCAACAACGTCCCATGTAGGTGCGCTGCAGTGACTGTCAGGGCCTTGTTTAGTGCCCTTTGCTGTTGCCTGAATGCACATGAATGACCTCCACAAATGCAGCTCCAGCATTTCGAGAGTAGTTGCTGTTGTGAGGTAGAAAATGCAACCAGCAGTTTTCACAAAGAAAGCTCCAAATAGCACACACCGAGTGCTATTTGCCAATTCATTTGATTAGGTGTTCATTGTGAGTAGAATATTAGCCCGGATAGTGGACAACTTCCTTGTGCTCCATAAATAATTCCACAGTATCTTTCGCACCCATTAAGGCAGATGGCATTTCAGGTTAACCTTTCATCACACCTTCAACATTGGAGCTTTCATGCAGCTGTCAACTGCAGTGATCCATCCTTTCCCACATTATGTCCACCACAGATTTACATATGGATCTAGAGATGACTCGGGAATCCAATCCTGGAACTGCAAACCCACCCACTGAGGTTTCAAACATTTTCGTGTAGTTTATTCCCTTTCCTTCTTGGTTTCTTTATAGCTTTGAGGCTAGAGCATTTCTCCAAGCAAGGGACTACCTGATAGAGGACGTGGCACTGTTGAGGCCAATAAATGATTTGCTCCTCCCTGCTTGAGATGTCTATATCTGTTTATTGACATGCTCTTTCAGCTGGTCTTTATAGCAATTTTCTATGGCCTTCACAGGATCTCTAATCATGAGGGAACTAGAAGCAGAGGTTAGGGAGTTGACAATCTGATATGTGGTTTGGTTTGGTACGGAAACAGACCCTTCAGCCCACCGGGTCTGCACCGGCCAGCGATCCCCGCACATTGACGCTTTCACCCAGAGAGTTGTGAATCTGTGGAATTCTCTGCCACAAAAGGTAGTGGAGGCCAATTCACTGGGTGTTTTCAAGAGAGAGTGAGATATAGCTCTTAGGGCTAACGGAATCAAGGGATATGGGGAGAAAGCAGGAACGGGGTACATGATCATATTGAATGGCGGTGCTGGCTCGAAGGGCCTTGCCACCATATTTGTAGATAAGACCCAGTCCAGCAGAATTGGTGCATGAGAATCATGTTCAGTGTTGGTGGCATTGCCTTCAGCAAGGATGCTGATATTAGTGCAGTGATCGACCATTAGATGTGAAAGATCTTCCACATGTGTCATTGGTGGTACAAGAGCAGACTCTTTCAGATGTTATCACAGAGTCACCGAGCATGGAAACGTACTCTTGAGGCCGCCAAGAACATCCCTGACAATCAAGCATCCAGTGGGGTAAAGAAGGCATATAATATGCTTGCTTTCATTGGTTGCATTTCAGCTGCTGACTATAGTGCCGGGCTGGGACTCGCTAGAAGAGGAATGCATTACATTGGCATTGGGTAGGAGTGTGAGGAAATCATGGACTTTGGTTAGGCTACATTTGGTGTATGGTGTGCAGTTCAGGTCACCCATTACCATTGCCCATTTCCTCTTGGAAAGAGTGCAGAAGATGATGCCTGGATTAGGTGGTATTAGCTTCAGGGGGTGTTTGGACAGACCTGGATTGTTTTCTTTGGAATACTGGGGGTAATGGAGAGACCTGCTATAAAGTATATAAATTATGTAAGGCATTGATAGGGTAGACAGTCAGAACCTTTTTCCCAAGATGGAAAACTCAAATACTGGAGGTCATAGCTTTATGGTGAGAGAAGCAAAGTTTAAAGGAGATGTGTGGGGCAAGTATTTTTTACACAGAGGGTGGCGAGTGCCTACAACATGTTGCTGGGGTGGGGGGTGGGGGGTCAAGACGAATACAATAGTGGCATTTATGACTTTTGGATAGACATATGACTATGGAGGGGTATGGATTATGTGCTCAGATTGGTTCACTCCATTAGTAAGTGTTATTCTGTTTTCTGTCTATATTGTTTCAGTCTTATCAACTTGGGATATCGTGTTTAAGGGGCTTTTGTATACAAGTTTGTGTCTCCATAGCTTGATTGGCTAGGAGAATAAATGCTTGACTACTTAGAATGGGATGGGGAATTTACTAAACACACCTTAAATTAGTGACATGGGGTTGGTTACAATTCTCCACAGTACAAAAGTAATGGCAGTAATTTTAATGCAAAATCCCAGACAGGAGGGATCTAAATCAAACAGAATTATGCAGCACTTGTGAGAAAGAAAAGATTTGCCTTTAATATTCGTTGGTATCTCTGAAAGGTCCAGAGTGCATCCAATTACGTACTGTTGAAGTAAAATTATTGTTGTATTTTGAGGAAACGGAGCACTTAAATGGCATACAGCAAGATGCAGCAAACAGCTATGAGGTTTATGTACATATAATCTCCCTCAAGAAAGAAGAGAGATGCCCTTTCATATAACTCCTTCCACGCCCCTTTTTGGAGAGCTCAAAGAATTGATATCCTTTGTAGGTTAATTATTGGACAGGAGAACACTGGGAAGAGAAATTATTAACTTTTGGTGGAATTTTGATCATTAACTCGCCACCTCGCTTTCTGACTTCCTGGTCTGCCATTCAGCCATGGATATGTGAGTTATAGTCTCCAATCAGCCTAGGAGATAGATCCATCAGCTCCAAGAACACTTGGTCTCACCGGCCATCTTGCCACTCTTGCTGCTATAACCATAGACTCATCTACAATTCCCAGAAGTCCCCGTGCCGCTGCAGTTCCTTTAAAAGGAGATACCCTTGATATCATCTGGTGAAAAATGCATGCGGACAGGGAGGAATATTGTCAGAAGGTGCAGATTCACACCTGAGATATAAATACAACTTCTATTCCTCCACTATCTGAAAGGGGGTTGCTCAATGTTGGACATGGCCCCTGGGACTTACCCAATGCTGAGCCCATGGAACAAGGTACCCTGTGATCAGAGTCCCAGATACCGCATTAGGTTCGGTTCAATCTTCTTAGCTCTTCAATATTCAACTCTGGACACTGGTGCATTCTTCTTCTGTGTATAAATCTTTAACGTTGTAACCTTTGGATACAGTACTGGGGGGTACAGGTGTCTTATGTAGGAGGGAACTGCAGTTGCTGGTTTACACCGAAGAGAGGCAAAATGCTGGAGTAACTCGGTGGGTCAGGCAGCATCTCTGGGGAAAAGGAATAGGTGATGTTTTGCAGACTGAGTCCCGCTTCACGCTGAGTTACTCCTGCACTTTGCGTTTATCTTTGGTACAGGTGTCTTGTTGCTGCTAACTGCAAAGAGTTGGTACATGTACACTCAGCAGTAGGATTATTTGAATTAACATTTATTTACTTCCCTCGTAGATTTTAGTCTTGTTAGAGCTGGGCATTTGTACATAATCTTGAAGTGCTGCAGTTACGTCCATCAAGAAAAATTGCTTTCAGCTTTCTTGACTTCTTAGAGCAGAAAAGTGTCTCTTGTTGAGAGGAAGATGTAAGCAGGTAGTCCCCCCCCCCCCCCCCCAAAATCATAAATTCTCGGTATTTTTCTGAAAGGATGGGATAATATAAAATGCGTTCCTTGTAAGTAGCCATCAGAAGTGGGTTCAAGTAAATTTTCCCGGTGTGGGACGAATAAAGGAATATATTAAGTCCAGCAGTCCTTACAGAAGGTTGTGCTGCTTTATAGCAGTCAAAGTCCGAGGGAGACCACCACTCTCACAGCCTGAACCTCTGGGCAGACCACCATTCAGCACATAATGTATTTAACCTCCCTGGTTCTATAGGCAGTTGCTCGCACGTTGAACTAAAATAAGCTCTGAACTACATAGACTATTATTATTGTTATTATTATTATTATTGCACTATTATTGTTTGTTTTTTGTGTGTACGCATGCGTGCATGTATATATATATATATATATAAACACATAATCCTCTGACATTTTCGCCACCTCCAACGGGAACCCACCAATCGTCACAACTTCCCATCTCCACCCCTTTCCGCCTTCCACAGAGACTGTTCCCTCCACAACTCCCTGGTTAACTCATTTCTTCCCACCCAAACCACCCCCTCCCCAGGTACCTTCCCTTGCAACCAGGAGATATAACACTCTGCCTCTCCATCTATATCAACAGGAGATGCAACACCTGTCCCTTCAGGTTAGCAGACCTCCCAACCCTTCCGAATTTGGCGGAAAGTTTCTTCTTTCTTATTTTAATTTCCGCCATTCCGATATCGCCTCACATTTTTCCACGGGGGGGGAGGGGGTGGGGGTGGGGGGAAAGGGAGTAGGGGGGGTGGGGGGGACATGGACAGTTGTGATTTGCTGTTGAAGACCACTGGAGCAAGTATGTCTTCAATGAAATTAGGTATGTGCAGTTTTAAATGAAACTCTTTATAACTTAGTCATACATTTTATGACCATTGTTCTTTTATTCAATACCAAGAGAATTGTGATGTGTAAGGAAAAAGCAAAATAGAAACAACAAAACCAAACAATTTTTTCTTTGTGTTGTAAAAAGTATTTCTGTTCAATAACGTCATATTATGAATTTTGATGTAAAATTCTTAATTTTGGGCATCAAAATTATGAATTTGTAAAATTAAATGTTGGGAGGTCTGGGTTAGGTAGAGGTTCACTTGCACCTCCTCCATCCGTATCCACTCTATCCATTGTTCAATGTGTGGGCTCTTATACATCGGCGAGACCAAGTGTAGACTGGGTGATCATTTCGCTGAACACCTTCGCTCTATCCTCCTGGACCTACCTGATCTACCGATTGCCAAACAATTTAATTCCCTTACTCATTCCCACACTGACCTGTCCTAGGCCTCCCCCATTGTCAGAGGGAGGCCAAATGCAAATTGGAGGAGCAGCATCTCATATTTCGCTTGGGCAGTTTGCAACCCAGTTGTATGAATATTGATTTCTCTAACTTCAAGTAACCCTTGCCTTCCCCCTCTCTCCATCCCTCCCCCACCCAAGTCGTACCAGCTCCAGTCATCTTGTCGAGTCTCATTGTCTCTACTCGTTTTCACCTAGGCCACAGCTAACAATGACCTGTTTCCTTTAACATCGTTACTTTGCATATCTTTCATTCTTTGTTATATATCTCTCTGCATTGTCAAAACCTCTTGTTTCCCTTTCCCCTGACTCTCAGTCTGAAGAAGGGTCTCGACCCAAAACGTCACCTATTCTTTTTCTCCAATGATGCTGTCTGACCCACTGAGTTACTCCAGCCTTTTGTGTCTATGTCCTGTTGGATAGATGTAGTTTTACTAAATTTTCAGCAGATATTTAGTAAAATATAAGATTAAAACAGGAAATGCTGAAAATTCTTGGCAAGTCAGGCAGCAGCCGTGAAGAAAAAAAGGGAGTTAATGTTTTCAGGTTGATGACCTGTAATAAAAAGTGGGTAAAGATGGTGATAACCATTTTAAGTTTCAGAGAAAGTTTTGCAGGGAGAACAGTTAGCAGGGTGTAGACCCAGAAGGGATCTAATGACACAGGTGGCAGTAGTCTAGCTGAAAGAGTTATAAAGGTCAATGAATAACAATCATTATTTTTGGATATGATATAAACAGGAGATAAAATAAATCTAAAGTACCAGATGAAGACAGGGCAAAAGAGATGATTGAAATTTATGAAACAAGATTGTGATGGTTGATTATCTGAGATTGAATAATTCAGTATTGAATCCTGAGGCCTAAATGTACCACGTCAAAGATGAGAGACTCTTCAAGCTTATGTTGCTTTTCAATGGAGGCCAAAGGCAGAAAGGTCAAAGTGGGAATGGGATGGATAATCAATCTCTCTTGGCCTCCGCACTATCGGAGATCCTTTTGTCTGTTCTCACGCTCTTCCCCTGATCTGTCGCAACTTTAAACTTGTTACATTCCTAATATTTCCTGGTCTTGATGCAAGGTCATCAATCTGAATCAGCAGCTCTGCTCTGCCTTCTGCGCAAAGGCTGTGGATTTTTCGCACTTTTAATTTATTTTGGACTTCCAACATTTGCAGGTTTTTTTCCATGCCTTGCATTATTTTGCTAAAATCCATGCTGCACATTTTCTGTGGTTATGAAATGGTGCCGACCGAAGGAATCTGATGATTGTATTAAACGTTACTTAACCGATTCACAAACCAATTTGCCCTATTAATGAAATCCATTATGCGCTATCCCTCTTAATCTACTGTTCCTCTTTGGGAGTTATGTATTTTAACTCCGAGATCTCCGAATATCTATTGTCTTTACCATATTTCCAATGAGCTAATTTTCTTCCCCAAAATGTATCCCTTCAATCTCTTAACAGTAATCTGTACTTTCTTTCAATATTTTACTCATTATCCTACGTTTTAGAATCATAAAAGGACAAAGCATTGTAACAGGCCCGTCGACCCATCGAGTTTGTGCCGACTATCAACCACCTGTTTATACTAATCCTATACTAGTCCATTTTGTTGCTCTTCCCACTTTCATATCAACTCCCCCCAGATTCTCCACTCAATTACACACAAGGGACAATTTACAGTGGACAATAAACCTACCAACCTGCATGACTTTGAGATGTGGGAGAAAACTAGAGTACCCGAAGGAAACTCCCACAGTCTCAGAGAACATGCAAACTCCCCACAAACAGCATTCAAGTCAGGTCTGAACTTGGACTTCTGGTGCAGTGAGGCAGCAACTTTACCAGCTACTCCACTGTCTGAGATATTTTACAGGAATTCCTGCTGCTTGCCAAACAGCAGATTTCTTTTAACTGAAAATGTATCTTGTAGATTTAATGTAATTTTATTTTTGAACATGGAAATGACTGTAATAAAACAAAAAAGCATACAATAATGAGTGAGATACAGGCACGCTATGTGAAGACCTTGCATTTAGAAGGAAAAATAAGCCCACTGCAAACTTGCTGAGGGGAATAGATGCTCAGAGTTCTCAGAGTTAAAAGTGCAGAATTTCCAAAGAATGACAATAAAGATACATGGACAATAAGGATTCAACAATGCAGGTCAGATAATACTTTGGTTAAAAAATATGATTAAATTCTATAGCCACTTGTTTCCGTCGGTTAATATTGTAAATTATTCTGAGCACCCAATTAAAACCTTGTATTTAGTAAAATGATAGAAGAATGGAAAATTCAAGCTACATGTCATAGAGTCAGAGTGATGCAGTATGAAAGCAGGCCCTTTGGCCCAACTTGCCCACACTGTCTCAGCAGGTACACTTGTCCTACCTACCAGAATTTGATCCATATCCCTCCTAACCTGTCTTATCCTTGTACCTGTCTCAATGCTTCTTAAATGTTGGGATAGTCCCTACCTCAACTACCTCCTCTGGCAACTTGTTCCATACATCCACCACCCTTTGTGTGAAAAAGTTACCCCTCAGATTCCTATTAAATCTTTTCCACTTCACCTTAAACCTATGTCCTCTGGTCCTCCATTCACCTACTCTGGGCAAGAGACTCTGTGCATCTACCTGATCTATTCCTCTCATGATCTTATACACCTGTATCAGATCACTCATCCTCCTGCGCTCCCATCCTACTCAATCTCTGCCTACATGCTGAGATGTCATTTTGGGTCTGTATTTTTTGTGGCAGATAGAACTAGGATTAGGTTATGCTTTATCTACGGAGATAGCCATTGTTTTAATACATCTTGGGATTTTTGAGGAACCTGTTTTTAGCTAAATATCCAATTTTGGTTTGAAATATTCTCCCATATTTTGCACAGAACCAGTGCTGCTAAGCCTTTAGGCAAAATGGAGAAATAGTCCTTTTAGCTTTGAAATATTTAATATAGACTAATTTATTTTAGACCTTACCCCATGCAATCCTGAGCAATCTGAATGCAGAATTTAATTGTTGCCTTCAAGTAGACTGCCCATCTCTTGGCTATTTGCCTTTTGCTAACTCGCTATAGAATCTCTTCTTTAGAAGTGCTCAATTGGCAGTCTTAGTTGTGCCTTCATTAGCATGGCATTACACTTTGTGTCCATGCAAATTGGAGGATTTCTGTGCTTGATCTTTGAAGAAGATATCAAAGCCAAAATCATTCAAAGACTGCACTTCTTCTGGTAATCCAATTTGCAGTGTTATCATCCATGGTAGCATCTTTTGTCAATGTGCTTCACTGGTAAGGGAGTTTGTCTTCTGCTTGTAGAGGATGGCTAGCAAAATACAGAGATTGCCCGGCACTGGTTAGTGCATATTATCTGTCTCCACTAGGCTTACTGTGAGTTAGCTTGACAATGTAACCCCTGGATAGTTTCATATTTTTCAAAGAGAGAGCCAGCAGACCACGGACACAGATTACAGTTACAGATAGCTGTTGCTTGGGCCAATTTGTGAAAATCTATTGTCAGTCTATTTTCTTGAGGCATCAAGAGTACTGGTACAACACAACCTCCTTTTCACACAGGAGCAGGTTCAGCCATTTTGTTTGGCTGGAGAGTTAGGAATGAGAGAATTATCCATTTAAAATGATCCAATGTGTAGAAAAACACAAAGAAATTTACATATATTGAAAGTTGTTGATTCCTGTAGAATGTATCTTTAAGGGATGTTTGAAACGTAGACTTTTACATCTTGTAAGGAAAATTTGGTTTCATCTTTGAAGTTGGGGTAAAGGGAAAAGGAAATGGGCAGGAGAATTAATTTTGCATTTGTCTCTACATAAAGCTTTGGATATGCTCCGGAACAATTGGTTTCAACGGTAAACATTGCTCCAGTTAGTGAAGTGCTGAGTGAAGCTTGTGCCTGCCGAGAGCCCATTTTATTCCCAGCAGGAAGCCATGTGAAGAAAGTGATAGAATAAAGAATCCTGTTTGCACTCTTACTGCTTTCCAGACCCTATTTAGAAGCTACCAGATCATGCAGACACCAGTCACTTGAGATGCAAGTGAATGTGGTCAGACATGGAGACAGCCAATTTTATCATCTTTTTCAAAGAGATTTAGTGTAATGAAGAAGAGTTGGGGGGACAATGGAACATTCTGATTACATGCTTAGTAGAGATTACTGCAGATTGTTTTGCAAATTAGTTCTTCCAAAGTTAAAACATCTTTTTTTTAATTACAACAGTGTTCAGGTATTAAATCAAATTCCTAGCACCTCCATGAATGTGGTTTTTATGCAGTTTTTTAGGCTTAATTCCTTTCATTCAGCTTCAGTAGAACCGTTAAATCATGTCACTTTTGAAATCCTTACAAAGAATTCTTTTGTTTTTTTTCCACTCCCTGACTTGCCTGATCCTGCCCTTTTATTTCTGTTAGAATTCAGGAATTTATTCAAAAGCCATTTGTTTAACGTAGTTGCTGTGGGGCAATGTGCAGACTGCTCCCCTTTGTGGCTCATCCATTTCCGGATTACTTGTAGCATCTCCTGTTCCTCAAGTTCACGTCCATGAGATGGAGCGCGCAGTCTTCAGAAAGGATTTTACTTGCGATATTTATCTCCCTTTTATCTTGTCTTTGAAGCATTCCATACTTTGGCCAGAAGAAGTTCCCAGGTTACAGCTTAAGAGCCGCCGTGAAGCGAGTTGCATGGGGAGGGGTGGGGAATCGCTTCCCTTTTACCTGTAGGCAAACGCTGAGATGAACACCATAGAGGTATCTCAAAACTAGGAACTGACATGTTAAAACAGTATAATCCCCCAACTCATGTGAAAGATGTGTTCCATATTGTTCACGGAAAGTCAAATCTAGGCCTATTCCAAGGTTAATTCAAACAAATGCTTTGTACCTTCCCTCTCCTTTTTTACTTAAATGAGACAGGTACTGTCCTAGAACATAAAACGGATGGAAAACTACATTTTCTGTCGTTCAATGGGAAAGTATAATAGGATGAAGAAATGCATTTGCACTCAGTCCTGTGTAAGTATTAAGTGAGAATCCTATGCATGCAGTTACTCTATTTTAGTTTAGTTTAGAGATACAGTGTAGAAACAGGCCCATTGGCCCACCGAGACTGCGCCGACCATTGATCACACATACACTGGTTCTACATTATCCCACTTTCGCAAACTGCACACGAGAGGCAATTTTACCTGTGCATCTTTGGAATGTGGGAGGAAATTGGAGCACCTGGAGGAATCCCACGCGGTTACAGAGGGAACAAGCAAACTCAGTCCGTACCCGTAGTCAGGATTGAACATGGGTCTCTGAGGCAGCAGCCCTACCACTTTGCCGCCCACTCAATTAGATAAAATGTTATCCAACTAAGGACATTGAAATTATTCACAAATTCTCTCAGAACATGGTACCATCGCAGATTATGCACAACAGAGAAATATAGTCATTAAAAATTTTGAAGAGTGTACCAAGATAATTCCATCTAAAAAAGATCTTCGGAAGATCTTAACTTTTCCAGATCTACCATTTGCCAATTTGCCTTTTTCTTGGTGATCCATTCTATCTAGTTCTATCACAGTATTTTGCTATTAGCCATACTGCTGCATGGTTGCAGACTGCAGTGTCAACTAAATCCGACCTAATTTCTGATCTGACTTCGTTCTTTGAGCATTAATTCCAACTATACAAAACCATTATCTTAAGAGATGGTATAATAAAGCTGCTTAAACTCATTGCGTTTTGATAGAATATGTGTGGAAAAATTATGTTAGAAACAGCTTTAACTGGAGAAACTGATTTAGGCTTTGGTGGAATAATTGGAGGCCACATGAGGAAACATAAAGCAAGCAGTGAGTTGCTGTGAACTGGAATAGGTTCTCTGGAAAGAAAGTGGATGTAGATTCAGTGTTAGCCCGTATTTTGTTGCTGTTACTCCGAGGCAAACATCACTCGCATATATTTCAGGTCATACGCAACACTGGTGATACACTGTCACCCAAACAGGATGGCTTCCTGCTGTTCCCATCGACACATTCAACCTGCAATCACTAACCTGGTGTAAATTTGGGAATATTTATCCACAAAATCTTCATAATACATTTCAGTGTACATTTTTTTTTAAATTGCCTCCGACCAACCTTTGTCTATCACTGAATAATTCATGTCTAAAATGTGACATTTCATTTACACAGAAGGTTCTTGTTGCAGATTTTAAATTAAATAATTCTGCTTTTGTTTTCCTATCTTGTTCTTTCAATTCTCCTGTAAATGAGTGCAAGATCATGGGACATTGGAAAACTCAGCTGGTAAATGGTGGTCCAGTGGTGTATCACTTTGTTGGTTCTAACGTGTACTGTACAGGGCCATGAAATGGTTGTTGCTGTCAGCAAAAATAACATTTGAGACGTTTGTCAAAGTGTGTTTGGTAAAGTCCATGCACAAATGTATGCAAGGCTTGGGCTGTGCGCTGGAATTCACAGTTCTTCTCAGAATATCCTCATCTCTTCGAGGAACAAGAACAAGAATACATTTTCACTGAGCATGAAGCATTGTGGATAAACCAGTACGCCATATGTGACTGGGTTAGATAGACTGGATACTCTATCCCTCTGTATATGGAGCTGAATTGGATGGAACAGATATAGATGGGGAAGAGGACAAGGTCAGAAGAAGAACTACAGAGATCTGAAAATGTCCTTTGGTTCCAGCTGATTAGTTTCTAGTTTAATGTCCTTAATTTGTTTGGAGCAGCGTGTTGGATGAAGGGCAGAATTGCTGTATGTGTACACAATTATTCCTCTTTTCATACCAATGATAATCTGTAAATGCTGTGCGTAGTTCAGCCACCTATCGCCACAATTGTCCGGAGTTAACAGAAGGTTAGAATGTGCTGCTTATGCCTCTCAAGCAATGTGAACTTTCAATAGATAATTGATCTCAACACTTTTTTTAAAGTGGCCTTGAAAAACTTGGTGGCTCTCTCTCCCCTTCGTTCTCTCTCTCCCCTTCATTCTTTTTCCCCCTTCATTCTCTTTTTCTCCTTTTTCTCTCTTTCTCACATCTCAATATTCTCTGCCCCCCTCCCCCAGACTAGGGAATTACAGGAAGCAAGACGTTTCCAGGGGTGAAAGGGTTACATTGAGAATGGATTGGATGGGTTGCATAGATTAGAATTGTATTCCTTTGAGTGTAGAAGATGAAAGGGCGATCTAATTTAGATAAAAAGGAATGGTAGAGGGACATTATTTCCTCTTCAGGAGGCATCCAGAGGAAGGGGACATATTCTTGCCTGGCCAAGTTGCACATTTAAGGATGTGAGGGTTATGGAAGTAAGCCAAGAAAATAAACAAGAGCCAAATTAACTATGATCTAATTGAATGCCAAGCAGTGCTGGTGGGACCGAATGGCCTCTTGCTTGTAGGTTACTAAACAACCTCAGCAAGAACCTGCACCCACTACAATTTGCCTACTGCCACAATAGATCAATTGGGGGATGCCATTTCGCTGGCTTTCCACTCTGTTCTAGACACTTGGACAATAAAAACACAAACGTCAGGCTGTTGTTCATAACCTACAGCTAAGCGTTCAATACCATCATCCTCTCCAAACTTGTGCCAAGCGCAGGGAATTGGATCCCTGTGCATCACTTTGCAACTTGATCCTCAACTTCCTCATCAACAGAACACAATCAGTACAAATTGGCAACAGCACTTTCTCCTCAGCCTTTAGCACAGGAGCGCCTCTAGGCTCTATGCTCAGCCCCCTGCTCTACTCGCTCTATACCCGTGTGTGAGTGTAGTTGGACACAGTTCCAACTCCACCTTTGAATCTGCTGATGACACCATTGTTGGATGAATTACGGATAATGATGAGTCAGAGTACAGGAGGAGATCGATCGACTGATATAATGGTGCCAGAATAACAATATCTCTCAATATCAATAATGCCAAGGAACTTTAGAAGAGGAAGGCTGAGGATCCACACACCTGTCTTCATCAATGGATCGGTTTTGGAGAGAGTCAACTGCTTCAAGTTCCTGGGCGTGCACATCTCTGAAGAAATTTTCTGGAGCCAGCATATTGATACAAGCCCATCAACACCCCTACTTCTTTCGAAGATTGAGGAGATATGGTAGATCGATGCTTTTGCACTTCCAAGTGTGTGCAGTAGAGGGCATGTTGACTGGTTGTATCACTGCCTGGTTTGTCAACTCGAACACCCAGGAATGAAGGAGATTACAAAACGTGGTTAAACACTGCCTGGTCCATCGTAGGTACTCACCTCCACACCATCAAAGTGATCTATAGGAGGCGCTGTCTGAAAAACACAGCCAGCATCATCAAGGTCCCCCACCACCCTGGCCATGCTCTCATTTCACTCCTGCCATCAGGGAGAAGGTACAGGAGTCTGAAAACTGTAACATCCAGGTTCAGGAACAGCTTCTTCCCAACAGCCATCAGACTATTGAAAGCTACGAACTCCAGCCAAACTACGAACTGCCTTGGTTGTGCTAGGGACTTAAGGTTTTGTTTTTGCACAATATTGATTTTTAAAATTTATTGAAGTTTTTGTTTCTTATTATATCAATTGAATATTGTGTTTACAAATCTTTTCTGCAGTTGCAAGTAAGAATTTTGTTTCATTTTGGTATATAAGGCAATAAAACGCACTTGCCCCCACTTGTGTCGGGAGAGAATGCAAAAGTGGGACAACATAGAACCACTGTGAAAACATGATCGATGGCTGGAGTGGACTCAGCCGGCCAAAGGGCTCGTTTCCATGCTGTGTCTTTCAATCAATTAATTCACATGGATTTGCAGAGAATGGGGAGGGATATGGATAGGGTGCAGACAGAGGAGAATAGTTTATCTTGACATCATTTTCGGCACAGATATCATGGGCCGAAGGGCCTGTTCCTGTGCTGTACCAGTATATTCTATTTTCTAAATGGTAAATATATAGGCAAGAGGAGGAAAGGGAAGAAGTCCCAATGAAGGAGCCCCTAAGATAAAAATAGCAGGTAGTTTCCACAACTCTAGCCTAAGGGAGGTGTTGGTTACTTTGCATCGGTTCCCATGAGCCGTGATGCAAGATGGGGCAGCAGCCTCCTTGGGTCAAACATACCTAAATGTCTTTGCCACAGGGGAAATCTGAGAGAAATAATGCTACCGGTTTGTTTTTGAGACACTATTACTTATCTTCAATTATAATCTTAATCATGTTGATAACCAATCAAAATAATTATTGAATATGAGCTGTATATTTACATTCCATAGAGTGGAGCTAGCCCGCACACTGGGAAGAAAACTCACAAAGCTTTCCAATTACTATGCTGATAGATTAATTGGTAAAATCCATACAGTGCTACACTGAGCCACCAAAGGATTTGTGGTTGAAACTAATGCTGCAGAGGCAGGAGGAAGGGCAATCATGTTATCGAAAGAGTCCAGAGAAGGTCCCAACCCAAAACATCGCCTATCCATTCCTTCCGGGATCTCAACTCGGGTTAAATTAAATTCTGTTATATCACTAGC
The DNA here is from genome assembly GCF_053455715.1 of Rhinoraja longicauda. NCBI lineage: Eukaryota > Metazoa > Chordata > Chondrichthyes > Rajiformes > Arhynchobatidae > Rhinoraja > Rhinoraja longicauda. The sequence continues at coordinate 11,553,736 of NC_135978.1, forward strand.
AACACAATACCCAATCTCATATAACTGTGGAAATTTGCGCTTCGCACTGCACAAGAGCCTGAGAGCTGAGATCAAACAAGCTGCAGTTGGATAGTATGTAATGTAGAATAATCGCAGTGCCTTCGGCTCATTCTCGAGCTGCTCACGTGTACGTGCTGTGTTGCACCCAGGTCAGACGCACAGACCAGGGCTTTGCTGTACAAGGGAAGTGAGGGGAGTAGGCACATGGTCTGCCTGGAAGGCTCTGGATTTTACTGTCGGGTGATTTGCCTGAGGGGGATGACCAAGCGCTAAGACTGGTTTTTGGTGCTGTCCATTTGTGGATGAATGAGGTTATACATCAGCATATAATCAGCACATTCAACGCTTTCTTGGGGATGTCAGAGCAACATTTACATTTTCACATCGAGTGAAGAGAATCAGGCTTGCAGACCCAATTGGTTCCTCACACATGCCCGATGGATTTCCTGCTGTTCGTGTTTGCTACTCAAGTTTGGACGGAAGGTGACAGAAGTGACGCAGATGTCACTTATTTCTATCTCGTGCATTTAACAGCATAATATTGCAGAAACCTGCTCATTTGGTTCATCATGTAAATGAGACACTAAATACTACTGTTGCCCTGTGTAGGAAGGAACTGCAGATGCTGGTTTAAACCGAAGATAAACACGAAAGGCTGGAGTAACTCAGCGAGTCAGACAGCATCTCTGGAGAAAAAGGAGTAGGTGACGTTTCGGGTCGAGACCCTTCATCTGGTGTCCTCTTCCACTTGATCGACTCGTATAGCACTGCATTCAATCACTTACTGAACTAGTGAAGAAGTTATTGATGCTGCAGTCAAGATTCGGGAATTGTCCTCTTGAGTTGGAAAGTTACTAGCATCACTCAACTATTTAAAGATATAAAATGAGCCAGGAAATTATAGGCCTATTAATCCAACAGTGTTATGGACAAGTTCTATGCTTGTTTTATTACTAACAGTTATGCATTATGTGCTTAAAAATGAACTGATGGGATAAAATTAGCATGGATTGGTAAATGTCTGAAGAAGGGTCCCGACCCGAAAAGTCACCAATCCATGTTTTTCAGAGATGCTGTCTGACCCACTGAGTTACTCCAGCATTTTGCGTCTTTTCTTTGTGGATTTGTAATAAAATGAGCTTTGAGGAATGAGACCAATTAGAAATGTTGAAGAATCAACTAACATAGTAAGTAGATGAATGAGTGCTTCTGGATGTTGTTTACAATGGTTCCATGGTGCGTTATTTGTCAAATATGCAACTGCACAGTGAAAATCTTTTTGCATATATTACACATGTAGGCGCCGCCATGTTTTGGTGCCAGTTCGAGTCTGGTAAAATGGTTCCTTTGACCAGTAAAATGACATGAGAATGCATGGAATTGGAAACAACCAGTTGACAGAAGTTGTGAATTGGTTAGGTTGTGGAAAACAAGAGCAGTTATAATAGATATTTGCTCAAACTAGCAATGTGAGATTAGTAGTATTGTAAAAGGATCTCTACTTCCAGTGAATCTAAGTCAGGATTTGGTCATCTTCGGTGGTGTCAGAAAATTACTCCTCTCTAGCTGCCCTCAAGATGGTGCTGGAAAGTTGGTTTCATGAGCTGCTTTAGTCCTTCTGGTGAAGATGCCAACGAATGTCAGGGATCAACAAGAGCTGCAGATGCTGGTTTACAAAATGGAAACACAAAGTGCTGGAGTAGCTCAGCAGGTCAGGCAGCATCTCTGGAGGACACAGATAGGTGACATTTTGAAGAAAGTCCTGACCTGAAAAGTCCCATATCCATGTGCTCCAGAGATGTTGCCTGACCTGCTGAATGTCAGGGATAGCTAGTAATAATCCTTCTTGCTAGATTTGACCATTGTTTGGTATATTAATGGCACAAATGTTACTTGCCATCTATCAACCTATGACTGAATGCTGCTTAGCTCTTGGTACAGGCAGAGATGAACTGCATCATTTGTTGAGGAGTTGCAACTGAGCTTTCTACAATTTATAACAAAATATATAGATAATTGAATGATGAACAATTTTACCAAGTTAACTATCAGCATTAAGTCAGATGTTCGACTTAAGTTAGCTATCAGCATCAAGTCAGATGTTCGAGTCTATTGTAGTTACGGTCAGAGCAATTGCAAAGAGAGATTCAATGTGTGAGGACAATGTGGCAGAAGGAGTTCAGTTTAGTTTAGAGATACAGTGCAGAAACAGGCCCTTCGGCCCACCAAGTCCGCGCGACCAGCAATCACCATGTACACTAGCACTATCCTACAAACTAGGGACAATTTGTCATCTTTACCAAAGCCAATTAACCTACAAACCTGTGCATCTTTGGAGTGTGGGAGGAAACCGGAGCGCTCGGAGGAAACCCAAACGAATACGGGGAGAATGTACAAACACCATGCAGATAGCACCCATAGTCAGGGTCAGGCCCAGGACTCTGGCACTGTGAGGCAGCAACTCTACCGCTGCGCCACCATGCCACCCGAGTTCGTTTGACAGTTGAGGTTTACAGAATCATGGTGGGTATGTGATCTAATTAATAGATTTGAGAGACACCACTTCTGTCTGTGGTCAGCTCCACACATGGCCCTACTGCACAGTCTTCCCTTTGAATGCTACGCCCCTTGCTCAGGTTTACTACAGAACACTCTCATGTAATCACTCGCTGCACCCTTCTCCCTTGAAATTCCTCACTCTGGAGCCTCTCCTTTACATTGTACCACTTGTTGGCTGCATTCAGTGCCTTACAGTTCCTTGTGACTCACTCGGCACTGTGTAAACTAACTTGTGGCAAGTCTGTAACAGTTCTTTGAAGAAAGTCCAAGAGAACCAGAACTGGCTGATTTCCAGCTACTTTAAATACTGTAAATGGGCTTCGTCCCTGTATTAGAAGCCAAGCACCCATAGTACCCTTGGAACAAGTTCCACTCCATGATTCTTTTTTTAAGTGTTAACAATGGTAGGAACGTTTCTTTAAGTTGGAGGCTTCCTTTGCCAATCATCTGCCTATTTCCTATTTCATTGGGATTGTCCGTAGCCTTAGTCTCGTGTATATGTTAATTACTGACTGGTCATGAGAGACCAGCAACCAGAGTGTCGGGGACAATGAGCCTGCACCTGGCATTATGCATTATTTCCAGAGGGGATGGATGGTGAGCTGGTGATGTGGAAGTGACAGGCTATAATAAAATTTTGACTCACTGGTTAGAGGATTACAGACCCTTTGGCCCATCTCATCCAAGCTGCCCAAGATGACCATCTAAGCTAGTCACTTTTACCCACGATTGGCTCTTATTTTCTAAACCTTACCTATCCATGCACATGTCCAGATGTTTTTTAAATGTTTTTTTATTTATCGCACAAACTTCCTCAGGCAGTGTGTTCCATACACCAGCCATGCTCTGCGTGAAATAATTGCCCCTTAGATTCCTATTAAATCACCCTCACACCTTAAACCTCTACTCTCTAGCCCATAATTTCTCTACCCTGGGGAAAAAATACTCTGTGCATTTACCCTATCTATTCCCATTGTGATTTTATACACCTCTATAATATAATTCCTCAGACTCCTGCACTCCAAGGAATAAAGTCCTAACCTGTCCAACGTCTCATAGAGTCACAGAGTGATACAGTGTTGAAACAGGCCCTTGGGCCCAACTTGTCCACACCGACCAGCAATGTCCCAGCTACACTAGTTGCACTTGCCTGCACTTGGTCCATATCCCTCCAAACCTGCCCTATCCATGTACCTGTCTAACTGTTTCTTAAACGATGGGATAGTCCCAGCCTCAACTACATCTTCTGGCAGCTTGTTCCATACACCCACCATCCTTTGTGTGAAAAGGTTATCCCTCGTATTCCCTATTAAATCTTTTCCTCTTCACCTTGAACCTATGTCCTCTGGTCCTCGATTCCCCAACTCTGGGCAAGAGACTCTGTGCATCTACCCATTCGATTTATTCACAAAATGCTGGAGTAACTCAGCCGGTCAGGCAGCATCTCGACCCGAAACGTCACCCATTCCTTCTCTCCCGAGATGCTGCCTGACCTGCTGAGTTACTCCAGCATTTTGTGAATAAATCGATTTGTACCAGCATTTGCAGTTATTTTCTTATACTACTGTTCATCTACCCGATCTATTCCTCTCATGATTTTATACACCTCTATAAGATCACCCCTCATCCTCCTGCGCTCCATGGGATAGAGACCCAGCCTACTCAACCTCTCCCTATAGCTCACACCCTCTAGTCCTGGCAACATCCTCATAAATCCTTTCTGAACCATTTCAAGCTTGACACTATCTTTCCAAAAACATGGTGCCCAGAACTGAACGCAATATTCTAAATGCGGTCTCACCAACCTCTTGTACAACTGCAACATGACCTCCCAACTTCTATACTCTCCCTTTAACTCAGGCCATTGAGTCCTGGCAACAACCTTGTAAATCTTCTCTGTATTCTTTCCAGCATAATGACATCTTTTCTGCAGCAGGATGTCTAAAACTGAATATAATACTCCAATGTGACCTCACCAATTTCTGGTATAGTTGTAACAAATCATCCCAACTTCCATACTTAATTCCCTGCCTTCTTCAGCACCCTTCTTGACCTGCAATGCTGCATTCAGGGATCTATGTAATTGTAGCCATCGATCTCTCTAATCTAACAATATTCCCCAAGGCCCTACCATTCACTGAATGCTCTGCACTGTTTGACTTCCCACAATGCAACACCTCATGCTTGTATGAATTAAACTCCATTAACAACTCCTCAGCCCACTTGCCCAGCAGATCAAGATCCTGCTGTAATTCTTGATAACCATCTTCACCGTCTAAGATACCAGCACAGAATCTAGGTGGTATCAGTCTCAGGGTTTGCTGAATCTTGGTGGCCAGTGTTGATATTCATTCCTTGATCAATAATTTATTGGTAACGCCGATGGTTTTTGGAGCAAGTTCGTTCCCAGCAACTGTCTTGGCCGCACCCACAGCCACTGTCTGCCACTTGTATCCACCTATTCAGAATTTCTGCCCCAACATAGAAACATAGAAAAATGGGTGCAGCCAGCACGGCCATTGAATATGATCATGGCTGATCATCAAAAATCAGTACCCCGTTCCTGCTTTTTCCTTGATTTCTTTAGCCCTAAGAGCTAAATCTTGAAAACATCCAGTGAATTAGCCTCCATTGCCTTCTGTGGCAGAGAATTCCACAGATTCACAACTATCTGGGTGAAAAAGTTTTTCCTCATCTCAGTCGTGAATGGCCTGGTCCTGGAGTCCCCCAACATCAGGAACTGCATCCAACCTGTCCAATCCTTTAAGAATTGTATATGTTTCTATGACTCCCCTCTCATCCTAAATTCCAGTGAATACAAGCCCAGTCGACCCATTCTTTCATCATATGTCAGTCCCGCCATCTCAGGAATAAACTTGGTGAGCCTTCGCTGCACTCCCTCAATAGCAATAATGTCCTTCCTCAAATTAGCAGACCAAAATTGCACACACTACTCCAGGTGTGGTCTCACCACGGCTCTGTACAACTGCAGTAGGACATCCTTGCTCCTAAACTCAAAGCCTCTCTCAATGAAGGCCAACATGCTATTAGCTTTCTTCACTGCCTGCTGCACCTACATGCTTACTTTCAGTGACCACACCTGGAGTATTGCGTACAGTTTTGGTCTCCTAATCTGAGGAAAGACATTCTTGCCATAGAGGGAGTACAGAGAAGGTTCACCAGATTGATTCCTGGGATGGCAGGACTTTCATATGAAGAAAGACTGGATAGACTCGGCTTGTACTCGCTGGAATTTAGAAGATTGAGGGGGGATCTTATAGAAACGTACAAAATTCTTAAGGGGTTGGACAGGCAGGAAGATTGTTCCCGATGTTGGGGAAATCCAGAACAAGGGGTCACAGTTTAAGGATAAGGGGGAAGTTATTTAGGACCGAGATGAGAACTTTTTTTTCACACAGTGGTGAATCTGTGGAATTCTCTGCCACAGAAGGTAGTTGAGGCCAGTTCATTGGCTATATTTAAGAGGGAGTTAGATGTGGCCCTTGTGGCTAAAGGGATCAGGGGGTATGGAGAGAGGGCAGGTACGGGATACTGAGTTGGATGATCAGCCATGATTATATTGAATGGCGGTGCAGGCTCGAAGGGCCAAATGGCCTACTCCTGCACCTACTTTCTATGTTTCTATGACTGATGTACACCACACCAAGGTCTCGTTGCACCTCCCCTTTTCCTAATCTGACACCATTCAGATAATAATCGGTCTTCCTGTTCTTGCCACCAAAGTGGATAACCTCACATTTATCCACATTATACTGCATCTGCCATGCATCTGCCCACTCACCCAACCTATCCAAGTCACGCTGCAGCCTCATGGCATCATTCTCGCAGCTCACATTGCCACCCAGCTTTGTGTCATCCACAAAATTGGAGATGTTACATTTAATTCTCTCGTCTAAATTGTTAATAACTGGGGTCCCAGCACCGAGCCTTGCGGCACCCCACAAGTCACTAACAGTGGTATCTGACGTGAATGTTTTAATAGGTATGTTATCAACTAACTTCAACTTGTGCAATCATTTTGTCGTTGCTTGGGTTGCAATTCCCATGTGTACGACATCCCTACTCAGATAAACCCGCCACCCTCTTACTGAAAAAGTAAACTAGAAGTAACTATTAAATCTTTCCCCTCACACCTTAAACCTGTGCCCTCTGCTTTTTGATTCTCCTACCCTACTTTAAAGACTCTGCATTCATCCTGGGTCAGTGGGACAAGGTGATTTTCAAGGGGACAATACATCTCGCCTCCCGAAGCTGCGTTCATATCCAGCTTCAACTGTGGAGAACAGTCTTTTTCTTGGCCATAAGGAGTTTGAGAATGAGGTGTAACTCACCACTAATTCATGAGCACAGCACAGAATTGTCTTTAATTTGGCACTGGCTGCAAATCAGAGTGGCTGCTCAGTTAAGGAAACTGGGTAATCACATTGAAGCAGAAGGGAAGGCTGCCCTGTGCTATATATTAACAGCCAACACTGAAAACATTGTATGGCATCATGAGGAAGTGTTTAAATCCACATTATATAGATCTCACTCTTGATTATTAAACTTGGTGTTCTGATCTAAGATTTGATTTATTTAAGTGACCAAATAAAAATTGAGTTTTGCAAATCACCAGATCAAGATTCAACGAGATATGTAAGAAATAGGGTAAATAGAACCTATTGTTTGAGCTTCTGAATGTTAGACAGCCCATTATTCTCTTTGAAGACTGAAGCCTCATTGTCAGAACATTACGGAAACTGGAGCCTGCACTACACTAGGTTTTATCTCGGGTGGTGTGCTTGAAACAGCCGGTGAATTTTCTCAAATGGATTGTTTAAATTTCCTGGCATTGTCAACACTCATGTTAAAAAATGGAGGGAGTCACAATGGCACAGCTAATAGAGCTGCTCCTCACAACACCAGGGGCCCAGATTCAATCCTGACATTGGGTGCTGTCTGTGTGGAGCTTGCAGGTTCTTGTGGGTTTCCTCCTACATTCAGAATACGTGTGGGTTGGTAGATTAATTGACCGTTGGTGTGTAGGTGAATGGTAAAATCCGAGGGGTCTTAATGAGAATGTGGGATCAAATTGTGATTTGAGTTTGATTAGTTAAAATGAGTTCATGAGTCAGTGCCACAGTCTTAGAATAAAGTGGAGGCCATTTAAAACTGAGGTGAAAAAAAACTTTTTCACCCAGAGAGTTGTGAATTTGTGGAATTCTCTGCCACAGAGGGCAGCGGAAGCCAAATCACTGGATGTATTTAAGAGAGAGTTAGATAGAGCTCTAGTGGCTAGTGGAATCAAGGGATATGGGGAGAAGGCAGGCATGGGTTATTGATTGGGGACGATCAGCCATGATCACAATGAATGGCAGTGCTGGCTCAAAGAGCTGAATGGCCTCCTCCTGCACCTATTTTCTATGTTTCTAGTGCAGATTCAATGGGCCAAAAGGCCTGTTTTCTTCATGTGTAACTAGGATGCAAATTAACACGCTTCTCCCTTTAAGAATAAATCTTTCATGTTTGGAATCCCTTCAGAAATTCTTGGGTGTCTACACACATTGAACCTCACCAAATTGCACAGAACTCTGGTGATATAAAACATAGAACATAAAACTGTACAGCACAGGAACGGGTCCTTTTGTCCATAATATCAATGACGAACATGACGCCAAGATGAACTAATCTCACTTGCCTGCACATGATCCATACCCGTCTATTCCCTTCATATCCATGTGCCCATCTAAAAGTGTCTTAAATGCTACTATTGTAGCTGCCTTCACCACCATCCCCGGTAGTGTGTTCTAGGCACCCATTACCCTCCCTGTAAAACAAAACAACTTGCCATGTACATCTTTAATCATTTCCCCTATCATCTATAAGCTATGCCCTCTCATCTGGCATTGTCACCCTGAGGAAAGATTCTGACTGCCTGTCCTATGCATGCCTTTCATAACCAAATATACTTTTATCAGTTCTTCCCTTCAACCTCCGGCACTCCCGAAAAAAGGAATCCAAGTCCGTCCAACCTCTCAGAGAAACATAAACATTCATACAAAATAGGTGCAGGAGGAGGCTATTTGGCCCTTCGAGCCAGCATTGCCATTCATTGTGATCATGGCTGAACATCCACCCTCCTTGTAGCTAATAGCCTCTAAACCGGGCAGTATTCTGATCAACCTTTTCTGCACCCTGCCCTTGCAGATCTTCCCTGATGTGGAGTGGAGCTTCTTTCTGTCAACTCTACACACAAGGCAGCCGCTCGATTTGGTAAACTGTTTGCTGGGAAACACTCGCACTGGTTTCTAGTTGAACTCCTACCAAAGAAAATAATGGGAGAAAAGCCCTGAGGGTCAGGTGTTCAGAGTAAATAAATGTTTAATGTGAAAGGAGCAGCTTAAGCTGTGGGATGAAAAGGCGAGATGCGCTGTGGCGTGTTTGTGGAGAAGCAGTGCTTCAGGTGATCACCACCCTTGAAATGCATTGCTTTCAACTAGAGTGGAGAGGTCATGACCTTTTAGCAAAAAAGCGTGTGACTGCGCCAACTACAAAGGACAAAAAAGTTGTAGCACGAGTCATGGGTTTCAAAACACAGGACCAAACACTGTCAAAATCTGAAAGCAAAAAGCCAGGTTACAAATTTGGAGAGAGGAGGGAACTCTTCATCAGAACTAATTAATTCACTTGACTTGTGTTCCCTGTCCCCACAACACAGGCCTCTAAACTTAATCAAATGTTTTTTGTTGTCTTAAATGATCATTATCCCATAAAGGCAGCACAGTGGTGCAGCTGGTAGATCTGCTCCCTCATAGCGCCGGACACCTGTGTTCGATCCTGACCTCTAGTGCTCTCTGTGTGGAGTTTGCATGTTCTTCCAGTGATAGCGTGGGATTCCTCCTGGTGTTCTGGTTTCCTCCCACTTTTCAAAGACGTTTGAGTTTGTAGATTAATTGACCCTCTGTAAATTGCACCTATTGTGTAGGGAGTGGATGAGAAAGTGGGATAACAGAACTAGATTGAATGGGTGATCAGTGGTCAGCCTGGACTTGGTGGGCCAAAGGGCCTGTCTAAACTATTCTAAAACTAGACTAAATCCTACAATTTTATTTTTTAAATTGCATTTCCAACAGTCATTGTTTATGGTATTTCTGGCTTTGGCCTGGAGCAGTTAGACCACAACTACACTCTCGAAGGGTGCTTGGCTGGCTGAGGTGACTCCAGGTAACTCCCTTTACCCTTGCAGGCAACAGACTGTTGCACGAAAACCTGCCGAAGTGATTGAGACTTAATTGAAAACGGGTTGAACCATCCGCATTCACTGCGCAATATATACATTCCCATGTTAAGCCATGTCAAATGTGTGGGTCCCGCACTTCCTTTTGGGGTTGTGTCCTGAGGGTGCGAGGGGAATCCATGGTGGAATTAGCAGAATGAAGAATTTGAAAGGCTTCTTATTTAATCCCAGAAGGAGAAATGATTACAATCAATGCCTTGGCTAATGTTGTCACTCAAGCACCTATTGCAGTTGTTACAATGAGCCCTCTCCTGAGGACTGTGTCTATCAGCTTGATGGCCTTTGACCCCCAAGGCTGCGGTTACCGTGACTGGTATGTGTGGTTCCAAGCAAGTTCTTCTTACCGAACTTTAATACCTTTTCTGACATGCATGAGCCAGAAGCACTGTTAGAGGTCACTGTGGTCTCTAATCATTGGTCTCAGCTGAAGCTCCCAGATCACAAAGAGCTAGAATTACCTTAAAGAAATCCTTCAGTGAAAATAGCTCTGCCCTCTGCCCCTAATGTGAAGTGTGTGGAAAGGAGCTGCAGATGCTGGTATGTACTGAAGATAGACACTAAAGTGCTGGAGTAACTCAGCGGGTCAGGGTGCATCTCTGGAGAAAAAGGTTGGGTGATGTTTCAGGTTGGGACCTTTCTTCAGAATGGAATTTGAAGAAGGGTCCCAACCCGAAATTTCACCCATCCTTTTTCTCCAGAGATGCTGCTTGACCTGCGAAGTTACTCCAGCACTTTGTGTCTACCTAATGTGAAGTTGTCTATTGTAGGAGGACTCCCCTCAGAGTTGACAACCGTTGACTTTGAGATGTTGCATTGTTGTTTTTCTTTGGCGAGGCCATTATTTTCAGTTTTAATCAGTACTCCAATGGCATTTGTGGATTGCAATGGCTTTCTTTTGTGTGGGGAATCTCAACATATCGGAGAATTCCTGAGGAGTTTCTTTGAAGAAAGAGTAGGCTGCTTCTGGAAATAAACCCCCCCATCCATCCTGAATCTATCATTCTTGGTGAATTGAATGGCCAACCAAATAAATCAGTTTAAAGTCACCTCTTGCAAAGCTGGCACCTTTTCTATTCTTGTTCACCCAGCAGATTCTATTTGAAAGGACTCAGAGTTTTGTCGCCACGCTGGAATAATAGTCAGGAAAAAATTCTCACCAGAATCGGAAGTTTTACCCTGAGATCTCTTAAGTGGCATCGATGGTGGAGGAATCCGTAACCTCCAGGAAAGAGGGCAGATGGTTGAGATACGAGAACGTAATTCCTCTGCATTTCAGAATGCAGAATATCAAAATTGAAGGGTGTATTTTAACTTTTGGCAAATTTCTTCAACACAGAACCACCACGAAAAGGTGTAGCAAAAACGAATGGTTTAACACGGTGAACTGCTTGGCAAGTCGAGTGCAGACTGAGAATTTTTTGCAGCTGTTCAGAATGGGTTCCAATCATTAGAAGATACCATTTCAGGCTACATTTTAAAAGTTGTCTTCAGTAGAACCAGGGTGAAGATTTTGGAAGTCTACCAAAGAAGCTGGAATGTTCCTCAAAATGTTCGCAAAACGTGGAATCTGCCTCAGGAATTCCCCGCTGGAACTGCTAGCCCAAAAGCTTTCTCAATCTACAGCAACAACCACAATGAAAGAGACTCGAGGAAGCAACTTAAGGTATCAAACCTTAACAATAGGCAAGAAATAAATATTGATCCATCCTTTCCAGCTTAACCACCAACATAGATTCATGATATTTAAAAAAACTTACTGCAGGAAAAAATATTTTACAATAAAGAACTTTTCTTATTCTCTCATTTCCCAACTATTTTGTCAAATTCAGATTTCACGAGGAATCCTCTGAAATTCTGATCAGGTCTATATGTTTATGTCAGCACTCCACAAGTACATCGAGATACATTACAACATAAACTGTGGAAAAGCTGCCCTCTCTTCTGGTATTCTTTGTCCTCCCCCTACAATCAGTCTGAAGAAGGGTCCTGATCCGTATACATGATGAACATGGATAGCTGCCTGACCCTCTGAGCTACTCCAGCACTTTGTGTCTTTTTGTTTTGTAAACCAGCATCTGCAGTTCCTAGTTTCTACGAAGCGTACTTGGCAAGCGTACTTGGCAAGCTACATAAGTAATCGATGAGCAGGTTTTGTTGCTTTTCCACACCAATACCTTTTAATTGGTCTGATTCTATCATGGGCAGCAAGATGGCACAGCAGTAGAGTTGCTGCCTTACAGCTCTTGCAGCGCCGGAGACCCGGGTTTGATCCCGACTACGGGAGCTGTCTGTACAGAGGCTGTATGTTCTCCCCGTGACCTGCGTGGGTTTTCTCCGAGATCTTTGGTTTCTTTCCACACTCCAAAGAAGTAAAGATATGTCGGTTAATTGGCTTGGTAAATGTAAAAATTGTCCCTAGTGTGTGTAGGATAAGTGGTAATGTGCGGGGATCGCTGGTCAGCGCGGACTCGGTGAGCTGAAGGGCCTGTTTCCGCGCTGTATCTCTAAAACTAAAAACTAAAACTAAAAATTTGAGTTTGTCTCTGAGTGCCATTAGATGGGTGAGATCTATGCATTATTTTGGGTTTGCAAATTGCAGAGCACCATGTGTTACTTTTACAGTGTCTCTGAACAAATTTGCATTGTAGACTTGTGTACAACAATTCTGTCTAACTGTAGAGCTCTTTATACGATTGTATCTCGGATGTTGTTGAATTTGTTTTTCTTTTGCAGCTAATAACCACTTTTTCTATCTCTCTGCTCATTACAACACTATCCTGAGTGCTGTGGGATTATGGAGAGCTCTGTAATTATCTTTCACACTGTTAAATTGTAGAGTGCAGTGTCAATGGTAGACTATTAGCACCCCCTACAGTACAGCAGGTCTTCTGAATCTTAGCAAAATACAAGAGAGCCGTCTGCTTCATATATACAAGTTGCTTTGGATAATTGGAATAAATACGGATTACAATTGGGGTTGAGGAGGGGATACGTAAAGATTACAATTGGGGTTGAGGAGGGGATACTTAAAGTATTCATGCTCAAACGATAATCAGACTTCCAAACTTCTGAAGTTGATATCTTTTCAGAATTTGAAACATTTAATTTTTTTTGTAAATTTGACGTGCAAACACCCAACCCCAACACTGAGAACAGGATACTTTTAGGGATATGGGTGTGGCTGGCAAGATTGGCTATAATTGCCCATGTTCAATTCGCCATGAAAAATTGTGGCTTTCAGGGGGACACAGAAGAGTTAATTATCTAGTTGGTTCTGAAGTGGCATTCAGGCCAGTCTAGGGAAGGATAGCAGATTTCCTTTACAAAGGATACTGATTAGCCATGTCAAGTTCTTTTTTACAGTAATCTGGCGGTGTTTGTGGTCACCAGTACCACGACTAGTTGTATTGTCCCAAATTATTATCTGTTATCTGCTGCACTTTTGATGACCCATTTTGTCATAAATCCTCACTGTGCTGTTTCATGCAAAACCCACCTGCCATATCACTCTCCCCATAAAAAGACATCTGCTCACATTGCTGTGTCTACATTATTGCACTGCATTGTCTGATGTTTGTGCCTGTTGGTGGCTATTGATTAGCGTATTGTGTAGAAGTTCGACCATAGCTTCATTATCCAGGTAGAAACGAGGAACTGCAGATGCTGGTTTACAAAATAGGACATAAAATGCTAGAGTACCTCAGCAAATCAGGCAGCATCCTTGGAGAACATGGATAGGGACCCTTCTCCAGTGATTGGAGGTGAACCTCTTCAAGGTAGTCATACCTTAAAGACATTTTGCAGCAGAAGAAAGGTCCTGACCTGAAATGTCAGCTATCTATGTTCGCCAGAGATGCTGCCTGACCCACTGAGATACTCCAGCACTTTATGTCCTCCTGGTAAAGTTCCAGATTACCCTACATTTGCGTGACATTCAACCAGAATTAAAAACAGAAGGAACTGCAGATGCTGGGATTTGCAGTTAAAAACCATCCTGGTTTGTGAAAAGAGCAGCCAGTCTTATCTGTGCACAAATTTACAGGTTTGTCCCTTTCTACCTGCAGGCCAAGTTTGCTATTCAGAGAGGAGCCACAGCAGTGATCTTTGATGTAACTGATGATTCAAGTGCCGTGGGTCAGGTAAGGATGTCATTCTGCATTACTGTCCTCAACAACAACAGAACTGCATGGCACAGGAATAGTTTAGAGCAAAGACAATGTTCCATTAAAGTCCACCACCCTTCAAAGTAACAGGGATAATGAATCTTTTTACTCCAACAGCAAGTTTGTGGTCATAATTCGTGGCTGTCCTTTTCATCATTGTGAGATTTCCCATCTATGATGATGCCCACGCAGTAATGTCCTTCCTGCTATCATCCCAAATGCTTAACTGGGAGTGCTTCAATCTTTGCATGTAAGTGATTGGCGAGCAATAAAATTAATGAACACGGTTGTTGAGATGGAGATGGGAGCCATCTTATCTCCACAGTATTAGAGGGAGAATAAGCAGCCAGTCAATCTGTTGGTGGAGGAAAGGATGTTCACTAATCCAACTGCCTGTCCCAAAGCCTCACTCTTTATCATCTGGATCAACAAGAACAGCAGGAAACACAAGCACAAGCCTCCACATTGGAAATAGATGCCTACTCCTTTATTATTGTGCAATCAAGATCTTGGGAGAACCTATTGAACAAAATGGGAGTACCAACCGCATTATCTGAAGACTACTGCTAACCTTATGAGGCTAATTAGAACTGGATTATGTAGCAAAACGCCACATCTCAAGAATGAATAAATATAAAGAAGTCTTAGTTTTCAGATCTCATTTAAGGAATGAGGAAAATTAATCAAGGAATTAAGGAATGGTGGCTTATAACTGAGCAGCATTCCCTCAATACTGCACCTAACTTTTAGCTTGGATTGTGCATTTAAGACATGCCCATGATACTTTCTCTTTGTACCTCTCAACAAAGAATGAAACATCCAGTTTCATTGGGCTGTAATTAGCTGTACTATTGATGTACAATTTGCTGAGGTGTACAATTTCTGCAATAAGCTGTTCACTGTATGGGAATGTTTAAGCATGTTCTCTTTGTTCTGGAAGTTATTCTATAAAATAGCAGGCCGTGAATGATTTTATAATGGGTTCAGCCATCCAAACTTTATTCTTGAATATTGATACATGGCCTCGAATGAACAGAATTAAGCTTTCATCAGTTTACTAGTATTTAAAATCATTAAGATTGCTTTAGTCAAACAGGAAAATGTGACTAGTTCAAAGAAAGCCACAATTTTGTTTCAGAGATAAAAAATAAATAGGATTAGAATAATCTCCTTCATTAAAAGAGATTTTGTTGAGGTTAATTGGCAACTTCTGGTGTGCTAAGGACCAAACAGACAAATAATCCATAGATAATTTAAATTTAACAATCATGTCCAATGTGGATCTATAATTCTCTTTCATGGAAAAACTGCTTTCTCCACCCACGCTGAGAGCCCAAACTTCATGCTGCGGGCCATCTGGTTGATGGTAAATTTGGGACAAACTATTTAAAATCTGACTCAGGCACATGACTTTCAGATGAGAAACTAAAATTAATCATGCTGCATCCTAAAATCTGACATTAAAAATGGAAAGGCAGTGGAAAGGAACATCAGAGAATTCTTTGTGAAGAGATGATGCTAAATGGCCAACAGCGGTGTCCTTTGTCCAAAGATCAGTTGCACGTATTCACCATAACCTTCAGTTACTTCTATCTATAAGGCTTTGGCTCCAGTTGGATCCAGTCTGGATCAATGTCCTAATCTCACTTCAGATTTCCTTAAGATATAGAAGGAAGTCTTTTGGTCCTTCAAGTCTATGCCATTCCCATCTGTCCTAACCTTCATTTATTTCCCTGTAACCTATTCTCTCTCAAATGCCCACCAGCTCCCCACCTCATCTCCTGGATTTATATCCGCTTACCCGCAGCATTTAAACAGAGAAAATTATAAATCGGACAATTGGGCTACATTTCTGTAGATTCTAAGTAAGGATGCGTTGCAACACTTCAATAATTGTTCAGAAGCAGACTCTTGACTTCACTCATTTTATTAAAGTGATGTTTAAATATGCTATTTGAGCATTTCACTAAAATGGACAAGTTTGCCAGATCAATATTGCCAAACATCTTGTGACAAGTGAAGAATCAATATGGACCCAAAATACTCAGGCTTATAAAACTAAAAACAAGCCTAGTACAGGTTCAATGTATTGATGCAGATCATCAGTGATGTGTGAAGTTTACAAAGCCTAATGTTAAAAGACGAGGGCAGAGGTTTATATGGGAGAGATTATTATTAATAATGAACTAATCCAACGTATGTCGCAAATCTCTGTTGAATACTTACACCATCACCAGTGAAACCAGCAAGCAACATAACTCAGTTCCAGCCAGTCTGAATAGGACTTTAATATGGGAGCTGTTGGAGAGGAAAGATTATATCGTCCTGATGTTAAAAATGAATGGCAAATATGGAAAGAGAAAGTACTCCAGCATTTTGTGAAAACCCATTCCTTCTCTCCCGAGATGCTGCCTGACCCGCTGAGTTACTCCAGCATTTTGTGAAAACCCATTCCTTCCTTCCTTCTCTCCCGAGATGCTGCCTGACCCGCTGAGTTACTCCAGCATTTTGTGAAAACCCATTCCTTCTCTCCCGAGATGCTGTCTGACCCGCTGAGTTACTCCAGTATTTTGTGAATAAGGTGATGCATATTGTTGGTGGGGAATTAGTGAGTTACTCATTGAGTGTGGTGCAATGTACAGAAGTAAAGGCATTTACTTCAACATTGTCTGTTGTATACCACTTGTCTTGTACAACCTCTTGAGATTGTACGTGCCAAATCCATTGTGACACTGTTTCAATCAGTCTCATTAGAATCCTTCTTATCTGTCATGTTTTGTAGTGAATATGAATAAATTCCAACTCTATTATAAAACTAAATACATGGCAATTGGTAACTGTGCTTTGTACCATGTACCCCTTAATGTAAGCTCTGTGTACTTTTTGCTTCCTGAATCCTTGTCAGGGGTACTGAAAATCACAAAGCCTTATACAGGACAGCCATTTTTGTTTGATGACATTTTAACGTCATGTGATTATTGTTGGGCACTGAAGCCATTCCTGAGCCCTCCAGTGAAATGCTCCTTCACGTGGCTTCATCTTCCTACTTCCAGCTCAAACAGAACCCAGAAGATCTGTTGCCTCGTCCCGTTATCCTGATCCGAGGCCTGGATGCTGCCCAGCTCATGAATGTCATCAACACCATTGGTGAAGCAGTGGTCAAGATACACGTTAAGAATGATTTGGTGGGTCGGGTAAGTCTCGTTTTAACTAAACCTCAATTAACTCCTTCAACTGGTGTTGATAAAGCAGGGACTTTCCTTTTCACCAACCTCAATGTATTTTCTGACTATTGCTCAAATGGCTGAGCTGCTTACATCACAGAGGAAACCTTGAGATTAATTGTCTTGCAGCTGGACTTAGTCTTTAGGGAATATATTCAAAATTCATGTTCAGCGATTTACATAGTGATCCCAGAGGTGGGTGGGAGAAGTGAACAAGTGGAAATGAGGGCAACTGCTTAACTTCTTTCAAAACCTCTTCTGAAAGATTTGTGTTTTTTATTAAAGCGTCGGATACAGTTAATGGCTTTACAGAACTAATTATAGGACAGCAGACATGTGGATGGACATTTCCTGGGGTCTTTCAATACGTGCAGCCTCAAAATAACTCCTTGTTAATTATGTTTTTCAATAAAATGTCGTAAATCTAAATGTATCTGGGAATGAGTTTGGGGTAGGAAATGCGACTGCAAGCTGGGAGCACTTTACGCTAAACAAAAAGCCTTCTCTATTCATCCCGCTGAGAGTACTTCCTGAAATCGCATCCATTTATTGAGAAGAACAACAGTAACCTCCTGATAGTGAGGCTCCATCGCGATGCTGAGATTCCACATTGAGTATTGAACAAATCCATTTCCCAAGTGTTCTC
This sequence comes from Rhinoraja longicauda, assembly GCF_053455715.1. Lineage (NCBI taxonomy): Eukaryota > Metazoa > Chordata > Chondrichthyes > Rajiformes > Arhynchobatidae > Rhinoraja > Rhinoraja longicauda. Next base: position 11,571,646 of record NC_135978.1, read on the forward strand.
CTTGGCTCATAGAATTGCCAGCTGATGATGAGTAGAGTAAACAGGGAGAGCATGTTAACATCATATGAAGATGTGATCCTCTCAATTCATCCATCTCATCACACCTTTTAAAAACAAATTGTAGTATCTTTAGCGTTGTTTAGTTTTCGAGATACAGCGCGAAAACATGCCCTTCGGCCCACCGAGTCCGCACCGATCAGCGATCCCCACGCGTTGCACACTAGGGACAATTTGCATTTACACCAAGCCAATTAACCTACAAACCTGTACGTCTTTGGAGTATGGGAGAAAACCGAAGATCTCGGAGAAAACCCACGCGGTCACGGGGAGAACGTACAAACTCCATACAGACAGCACCCGTAGCCGGGATCAAACCCGGGTCTCCGGCGCTATAAGCACCGTAAGGCAGCAACTCTACCACTGCGCCACCATGCCGCCCTTTGTGGTCTGCCTTTAAGGAAGGCAAGACAGTAAATTACATCATGAGTTGTTCATGGGTCATCAAGTTCCTGGTCTGACAGCATTTCCACTGAAGTTCATACGTCCATAAGTTATAGTAGCAGAATTAGGTCATTCGGCCCATCAAGTCCTTCAATCGTGGCTGATCTATCTTTCCCTCTCAACCCTATTCTCTTGCCTTCTCCCCTTAATCCCAGACACCCTGTTCTCCAGAGATGCTGCCTGACCCAAAGTGTTCTCTCCAGCACTTTGTGCCTGTTTTATTCTCCTCTTAAAACCTTCCTGGCTTGTTTTCAGTCTTCATCCACCTCAATGTCTGCTCCCTTCCCCTTCCCCTTTGTGGAACTTGTACAAACGCATGTTATTCTTAACCTGGGCCCCTTGGTATGTAAACTATTCACCACCTTGAACAATGCACCTGCAGCGATTTTGTAAATTCCTGTTGTAATCTCAAAAACTTTAATTAGCTTACCTTCTTCCAGAGAAAATGAGCATAACTTAATTCCTTTTCATAGCTTAAATTTGTGTATCCACAGCTTGTGCCTGGGATGCTCAACAGAGGCTACAATACCCTACTAGTTACTGAGCACTAGAGATCCTAAATGGGCAAAATGAATTTGAAGGCTGAGGCATGGATGACTATATACAAACTCTATGTATTTAAACCGTATTGCAGATGGGTAGGTAGTATGGGGGGGGGGGGCTCATATCTGATTAAAGATATATCTGTGATAAGATTTGACTGCTTTAAATTTAAATGTGCTATCTCCTTCCTCTCAGTGATCAGCCTTCAAGCGAGTCAGTGCAGCTGGTTATTATGCATTTCCTTTTATTGTATTATATTGTCTTCCCGGTCTCAAAAATGATTTAGTGCTATTCCTTTATTTCATTTTGATTATGCAGTAAATTCCTCAACACAAAGCAGGACAGTGGATGGGAACATGTCATAGACTGCTTGCAACTACAGGGATGTTCTAGTGGCAAATCAACCCTAATCTTTATCATAGAAACTAGCCCTTGATTTTGTGGATTTTTTTCCTGAAATCTAATGATAAAGGTGATGGTGAAGAAGTTGGTCGATCACAATTTCGCAGTGCGGCACGGTGGCGCAGGGATAGAGTTGCTGCATTATGGCGCCAGAGACCCCGGTTCAATCCTTATTACGGGTGCTTGTTTGTACGGAGTTTGTGTGCTCTCCCCGTGACCTGCGTGGGTTTTTTCCGGGATCTCCCGGTTTCCTCCCACACTCCAATGAAGTGCAGGTTTGTAGGTTAATTGGCTTGGTATAATTGTAAAGTGCCCCTAGTGTGTAGGATGGTGTTAGTGTGCGGGGATCACTGGTTGACGTGAATTAGGGCCTGTTTCCGCACTGTGTCTCTAAACTAAACTAAACTAAGTTGTGCTATCACAGTTTTCTGACTTTGTCCGTATCATTTGTAATGCAGCCAAAAATATAGTCACTCATCCAATGAGAGAGAATTACAAAGGCTGTGATTCCTCCGAGAACTATAGAACACATCAGGTCGTGTTTTCACTCCTGTGACATTTAGTGCTGTGTGTCTGCACGGCCAAACCCTACCTTCCATTGACTTGTTTTACTTCCTCGACGTTTCTCTTCCAAGTTACAGAGGTTTTAACAACACACTTAAGGTTTCATTCATTTACCAAAAAATGGAGTAAGTATAATTTTCCGTGAGAACTGGTTTCACTGAAAGGAGTCTTGAGATAATTTCTAGTGGCGTTACCTCCTGTCTTGTGTGTGGTATGTTATTATTATATAAAAAGTCAAAGAATTTTTTTTCCCATCAGTAATCATTGCTCTTTCTCTCTCCTCCCTGCAGCCAGCCTATGATGTGGGAATCTTGATGACTCTGATCGTTGCTTTCTCAGTGGTTGTCATGATCCTGGCCGTGAGAATCAAGTGCAAGCAGAACCGAACTCGGGTGAGAGTTGCTCTGGATTGGAGCTGGTCTGGATATTAGTTAGCTTTCGATTTGCATCATTATGCTCCTATACGCGTGATCCCTTGGAGTTCTCTATTAATGCTATCATCGTGACAAAGTCGGCTTGTTTCTGGAGGCATATTATGAGTTGAGTCCCTGCAATAATTTCACTGCTGTCCACCACCAAGGCTTTGGATTGGTAATCAATGTTGGTGCGAGGAATCTAAAAATTGTTTGCTTTAGAACGTGTGGAGTGTGACAGTAACCACATGCATCCAGAAAACTACTGCAGATGCTGGTTTACACCGAAGATAGACACAAAATGCTGCAGTAACTTAGAGGGACAGGCAGCATCTCTGGAGCACATTTTGTCTGCTCCACTGTGAAATCTCCTCAAGGTATACCTACTTTGAAGGAGTTCTCCTCTCCCCGAAGGTTCGGCCACACCCTCTCTCGTTGCTCCCCCTCCGTGGAGTCTGAAGAAGGGTCTCGACTCGAAATATCACCCATTCCTTCTCTCCAGAGATGTTGCCTGTCCCACTGAGTTACTCCAGCATTTTATGTCTATCATCCAGAAAACTAGCTGGCATTTGAGTGGGTCAGGCAGTATTTACATCTGGGAATCAATTTTAAACTGGCTTAGGCCAAATGCCACTAAATCTGGCCCTTGCATGTCCCCTGACTGTAATAATTGTATTCTTGACAGCCTTGTCTTTTTTTTTTGTCTCTGTCTTATGTTCTGAACTTGCAAGAGCCATCTCTATTAACGTACTGCCCAAACATGAATCTTTAACCACACCTTCGGTAACCTATTCGAATATCTTCTTAGGTATTTATTAAGTGCTCCTGTATGGTGCTTCATAACATTTTACTACTTTGGTGCCATATAATTAAACGTTGTCATTGTTAAACCATTTCTCAACAAGCTTTGAACTATCCAATTCAGGAATTGGCACAGAGAACTTAGTGAGTTAAAGAGCTGTGGAGATAATATGTTATAGAGATAAAAAGATCAAGTGTCATGGTCAAAATTTGCTGATTTAACCTGTTAAAGAATGAAGCTTTGTCATGTTTTTCACTTTATCTCCTCTTCCACAATGTGGTAAAGGAACTGAGGGAATACAAGTAACCTCGGGGATATTTGGACAGGAAAGACGTACAAGGAAATGGGTCAAATGCAGGCCAATGGGATGATCGAAGATGAGCATCTTGGTCAGCATGGACAAGTTGGGCCAAAGGGCCTGTTTCCATACTGTACGCTATGACTCATCTGAGATCAGCATTATTGGGAAGGCATTGAGATTGAGAGCAATTCTCATTCCAAGATGACATCAGGCCAATGTTTTAATTATCACCTACCTTCTAGATTTGACAGTAATAGCTATTCCAAAATTATCAGATTACGCTTCTCAGAAACGTCTTGTTATTTTTCTGTATTGAAGACATCAATATAAATTGTCTAAATATAATCAGAAAATGCTGAAGGCAGGTTAGGTGGGATCCGTGAAGGAGAAACTGTTAACGTTTAATGTGGAAAACACTTCATCACAGCTGGGGGAAAAAAGAAGTTGCAGAGAGGGTGGTGAGGGGTAGATAGGGCAAGGGAACATCTGGTAGGTTTTGGCCAGGATTGCGGTGGTGGTGAAATGTGGATCAAACCATCTGCTTGATAAGCTAATGAGAGGGTAGTTACAGATTACAAAGCGGCATTTAAAAGCTGAGAAATGCAGGTCCAAACTGTAAGAAGTGCTCTGCAGAGCAGTGTAGGAAGAGAAAACTATGTTAATATTACAGTTGGATAACCATCCGCAGAACGAACTAGTTCTGATACGGAAAGAGTAGACTACTTATGTTTGATGAATTCAGCATTTGGTCTGGAAGGTTGCAAGGTGCTCAGATGGAAGATGAGGTGCTCTCCCTCAAGCTTCCATGGGGCCTAGGCGGAGCAGTGCAGGAGGCACAGACAGACAGGTCAAAGTGGTAGAGAATGGGGAATGAAAGCGCAGGCAACTGAAAGTACAGGCAACTGAAAGTGCAGAGGTGTGAGGAATTGAGATGCTGTCCATTATGGTGGAGTCGATGCCACAGTTCAAGACAGACGACATCTCAGGAGCACCTGAACGGACTGAATCGGATACAATGGAGACAGTGGAACTGGGAGAATGGAATAGAGCCCTTAATGAAGGCAAGGTGAGAGGTAGTACTGTCAATGTAGCTGTCGGAATCCCAGGGCTTGCATTAAATGTTTGTTACTAACCTACCCCTCTGATGGAGATGGAGAGATGCAGAAATGGAAAAGGAAGAGCCAGAGGTTAACCATGAGAAAGAGAGGGCAAGTGCAAAATAATGATTTTGAGTCTAGTTGAGTAGCCAATGTACCTGTAATAGATGGGGCGGACTGCAGAGTAGGAGTGAAAGAAGAGCTGACCTATATATCCCATAAAATGATAGGCTGTGTTTAGACCATGCAGTTTACCATCACGACATCTGTGATCCAGAGAAAGTGAATGTTGAAGAAGCTGCTGCTCAGTGTGAGAACTAATTTTTCTTTCTGTCAGATGAGGAGTCTGAAAATGAGAATTGTTTACTGTTTTTCCACAAATCCCATTGGCATGCTGAGTGTTTCCTGCTTCTTGCCATTTTATTTCGACTTTTGCCGACTGTAGTTTTTTAACTTAAATGTTCATTTACTGTTGTATGCCTTTGCAATTTGCTGTAGCTGCCTTTGCGACAGACAGTGTAAGTCTTAATAACTCCTGTGGTGCTTTGCATACCGACGCTAAGCGACCGTCTTTCTTCTCAGAATTCCTTGCAGCAGCAGACGATCAATGCGATCAGCCGACTGGCTACCCGCCGCTACCGGTCACGGTGCCGCCTCCAGGGGCACGAGCGACAGAGCAGCCTGGATTCCCAGGGCAGCAGCATGTCAGAGCCCGTGTGTGCCATCTGTCTGGAGGAGTTTGCTGATGGGCAGGTGAGAGGAGATAGCACCAGGTTGATCGAGTTTCCTTAATGAGTTAAGATTGGCACAAAAAGCTGGAGCAACTCAGCAGGACAGGCAGCATCTCTGGAGAGAAGGAATGGGTGACATTTCGGGTCGAGACCCTTCCAGCTTTTTGTGTCTATTCCTTCCTACAAATTCCTTAATGAGTTTCCTTGTTCGTCCTTGCAACCTGTTGCAGGAGAGGTAAAGGATAACCTTAGTTTATATGTTTAGAGATGCAGCATGGAAACAGGCTCTTCGACCCCCCCAAGTGCACATCGGCCATTCATCAAGTATGGATCGGATAGGTTTTGAGGGATGTGGACCAAAGGCGGACAGGTGGGACTAATTGCCTGTTTCCATGCTCTATGTCACTATGATCCCCCAAGTTCATACTAGTTCTATGTTATCCCACTTTCACATCCACTCCTTGCACACTAGGGGCAATTTACAAAGGCCAATTAATCGACAAACCCCCGCACGTATTTAGAATATGGGAGGAGACCGGAGCACCTGGAAGAGACCCACGTGGTCAGGGAGAATGTCAGAGACAACACCAGAAGTCAGGGTCGTACCCGAGTCTCTGGCATTGTGAGGCAGCAGATCTACCAGCTGTGCCACTTTACTTGTGAAAGATTATGGTGGTTTCATCAACACACCCCAGATCATTTCTGATTCTTGTTTTAATGCGTCTGTTCGGCTGAGACACCGAGTTCATGGCTGAGACTGTGCAGAGTGCCTAGATTGTTGGATTCGGGTGGAAGAGCAGTGTTCTTTGCTGTGTTATCTAGCTCACCCTCAGGGAAGGAGATCTAGATCTCTTCTGCCAGGCTGGATTGAACCTTCAGTAAATCCTTGGACATCCCATTTTTCTGATTAAGATTTCACCGGTTGCATGAAGTAAAAATACTCAGTGCCTCAACCATCTTGGAGCCTTCCTTGTGGTTTGATCAACAAAAAAAATTTCCTGCTTGTTTTGTGCCATTTGCAATAAGTCGATAAATGCTGTCAGTCCACTAAAGTGTTATGACTGGTTTGTCGTTGTAGGATCTCCGGATAATATCTTGTTTCCACGAATTTCACAAGGAATGTGTGGATCCCTGGCTTCTTCAACATCGTACCTGCCCGCTCTGCATGTACAACATCATTGGTAATTTAGCGTTTGAAGTTCAGGTTCAGCTGGTGAAGGGAGAAGTAAATCTGAGTTGAATTTTATTCTGTGAAATTCTACAGTAATTCCTGGTTTTTAAAAAAAACATTTGGATTGTACCTTGATGAAGCAGTGTGTATCTCCCTGAAGCCAGTGACCCCTAGTGGGCATGACTCCCCGATTACAGGAGCTGTTAAACTCGCTATCTCCAGGGAGATTATTTTATTCTGAGCTATACTCAGGCAGTGAATGTCATTCCCACCTGGGAACTCCCTATCACCAGAGCGGATTTGTGGCTGTAATAATGTCAGTGAGATGATTTTTGAACAAACCTAATAATTTTTTCCTGTGTGCAATTCTGCCGCAGTCACGGTCAAAATTTAACCCACTTTTGAATGAAATTATAGAAAATTCGTAATCAGCAAAAACTGTAGCCGCCACCTTTCCATTCATACTACAAATGAATAAAGAATGAATAACTTAGCTGCTGGAAATCTGAAATAAAAACAGAAAATGCTGGCAATACTCAGTATCTGTGGAAAGAGAAACAGAATTAACATTTCTGATCAAAGCCCTGAAATAACTTGAAGGGCATTTGACTGAAATTTTTTATTCAGTTTCTCTTTCCACAGATGCTGTCTGACCTGCCGAATGTTTTTCAGCATTTTCTATTTTTATCCCAAGCCGTCAATTGTGATTGTATCCCGCACAATTGTAAAGAGGTCAAATCAAGCATCTACTTGCACAACCTGAAGGTGTTCCATGAGATGTTTTTTTATGCAGGGAGAAACAAAATCTAGTTTGAGTTTGACTCAATGATCTGTAGTGATTCAAGGCCTAGTTGCTCTCTTCTCCTACCGCAACCAAAGAGCAGTCCTGAACCATCTCGTTGGTGACCCTCGGACTATCGTTGATCGGATTTGGCTGGCTTGACCTTGCACTAAACTTTATTCCCTTACCATGTACCTATACACTGTAAATGGCTCGGTTGTAACCATGTGTTGTTTTTCCGCTGACTGGATGGCACGCAACAAAAGCTTTTCACTGTACCTCGGTAATAAACTGATAATAAACAAAACTGTAACTATAAAGCTGGAGTAACTCAGCAGCTCAGGCAGCATCTCGGGAGAGAAGGAATGGGTGACGTTTCGGGTCGATACCCTTCTTCAGTCTGAAGAAGGGTCTCGACCCGAAACGTCACCCATTCTTTCTCTCCCGAGATGCTGCCTGACCTGCTGAGTTACTCCAGCATTTTGTGAATAAATCGATTTGTACCAGCATCTGCAGTTATTTTTTTATACTGTAACTATAAAGATGTAAAAGCCTTTGGGAATTGGGAATGTGTTTGAAAGTCATGGGAATGTAGAGTATTTGGAGACACTAATGTTGCATGATTCAATTGTTTACAGAAGGAAGCTCGACTATTGCACAACAGGAAGTTCCTGAGCGAGATGCACCAGCTGCTCAACTGAACCAGCGAATCCACCTGTTCCGCCGTTACCCTGGGCACACGCATCTTCACCGACCCAACACTGCCATCCCTTCCAGAGCATCTCACCTGAACAACCCTAGAACTCAAGGGATGCAAGTTGCTCCCTCTGGCCATTACTTTGTAACTCCGCAGGTCTACCCCGTGGGGTTTAACACCGTGCGATATGTGGCGGCAAGACCCCGGCAGCCCCCGGCGTTGCACAGGTGCAACTATCACCACAGTGAGGGGCAGGGCGTCTCCTACAGGCACCACAGACCCTTCACCGTGCGGAAAGGTCCGCCCTGGCCTGACAAACCTCACCACGGACCCATCCTGCACAAGCCCCCCTGCAGGCAGCAGCAGCAGCTCTCCGCGTGCAGCGTGCCCCTGTCGTCACATAATTTAAAACCGAACTGTGGTCCGCTGCGCTCGCAGCTCACCGGCAACCATGACAACCGCAGCCTCTCGGGGGACAGTTTTGGCATCAACTGCTCGGTGCGCAGCGGTTACCTGGCAGATAGCCCAGGTAGTGACTCCAGCTCGGGTCCCTGCCACTGCTCCTCCAGTGACTCCACGCTGGACTGCACGGACATCAGTAACCGGTGCACTTATGGAAGCCAGTCGACTTTCCGCAGCTCTCTGAGCAGCGATTACGACCCTCTCGTGTACTGTGGGGCGAGTGACGAGAGCATCAAGGCTTCGTCGTTTGAAGAGCAGAGGCCCAGGTCCCTGGACTCGGCCGGTGGTCCTCAGGATGACTGTGTGCTCAGCCACACCCACTACCACCACCACCGGCACCATCATTACACCGACGCTCACCCGAGCCCTAAAGAGGAGCGTTGCAGGAGCGCGTCGCAGAGGCAGGACGGCGAGCCGCTGGACGACTTCATGGGCGACTTTCAGCACTGCCAGCATCAGGTGGAGTTCGCCTGCCAATCCCAGTACACCCCCGCCCAGTGTTCGTGCTTGGAGCGGCGCCTGTTGCTTCCTCCTGGGCCCTGTCTCCCCGAGACCTCGCTGCAGAAGGGCGACGCGGAGATGGTCAAGAGCAAAGCAGAGAGTGCCAAAGCCGAACCAGTGCCTTCAGAAACAAAGTCCAATCGGGGCAGCAAGAGGAGAAAGAGGAAGAGTAGTTTCCAGGTGGATGCTCCCGTGGTTTACTTCCATCAGGACTGTGATGCCATGGAGGACTGCAGGGTGCACATTCACTACGACAACAGTGCCAACCAGTGCCACCCTCCTAACATTCAGCCATCAGTGCCAGTCCCTTTAGTCCTCAACAGCGGAGCTGCCAGTGAGTGGCCTTTCCCGTTCTGCGAGTGTCCCAACCCCCACTGTCAGCAACCACTGCCTCGGGTCGGCTCCGAGTCCATGCTACCAGGGGAGCAGTACATGAGCAACGGGGATCAAGGCCACTCCTTCCAGGACGGCTGTAGTGAAAGACACTGTGACAGAGAACCAGTTCAAGACAAGTCCTTCTACTGCCAGGCAATCCCCAGCAATCCAGGTGTGTAGGAAAGTTGGAAATATTTTTGAGGCATTAGACATTTTAAACGTGTTTTTGTGTTGCTGGAGGCCGTCTGAGAAGGGTATTGACCTAGAAAATGCAACATTTTTCCCTCAGGGGAAAGTCAATGAGTTCAGACCAGAGGGTTACAGTCTGAAGGAGAATGCCATAAGGAAGTACAGACTTCTTGTTTGTGCTTCGGATACTGTCTGATGCTGCTGTCATCAGTGATTGGCGATACATTCGGTGTGGATGTGGGGAATTCAGCCTTGTGTAATTGGGCTCTTTCCCTTTCAAAGTTGATGGAGCTTGGGTTTTATTAAAGCAAGGAGCCTGAGGGATGGATTCCTGCAGCAGCAAAGCTGCTTGAGATTGCAGTGTTTCAAAACTATACACCTTTCCAAGTGCAATAAGTGAGAATTAGTCTTTACCAATTCATGACCCAGTGGAACAATCACTTTATGTCCATCTGCTGCTGTCCATATTCACAAGTTCACAATTTCCTGGAGTAGAATTAGGCCATTTGGCCCATCGAGTCCTCTTCGCCATTCAATCATGGCTGATCTCTGCCTCCTAATCCCATTTTCCTGCCTTCTCCCCATAACCCTTGACACCTGTCATATTATGCCTGCAATCCTGTGAATAATTTACTGCCCATTCAAATCAGTCACCATTCTCTGTTAGTATAGGAGCTCTGCATGAAATTAGTTTGAGATGCAGATTGATTAATTTCCCAGTGCATAGAAACTATAAGAGTATAGCACTGAAACAGGCCCTTCAGCCCACAATGCCTTGGCCGAACATATGCCAAGTTAACTAATCTCTCCTGCCTACACATGATCCATATCCCTCCGTTGTCTGCATATCCATATGCCTATCCAAAAGCCTCGTAAATGCCTCAATTGTATCTGCCTCCACCAACACCACTTCCAGCAGGTTCTAGGCACCTGAAACTCTGTGTTATAAACTGACCACGTTGGTTTCCTCCGGGTGAACCAGTTTCCTCCCAAATCCCAACGACGTGCAGGTTAGCAGGTCAATTGTCCTTTGTAAAATTGTCTTTAATGTGTAGGGGAGTGATAAGAAAGTGGGATAACACAGACCTAGTGTGAATTGGAGATCGTTGGTCGATGTGGACTCAGTGGGCCGAAGGGCCTTTTTCTATGCTATATCTCTGAACTAAAAAAAACTAAAAGTAATTTAGCTCCACTGCTGGCATTTCACTTTCCCACACACAATCAATGACCAGTATTTCATTAGGTATAAAGTGCTTTAGAATATCCGTGCGTGTGTGTGTGTGCGCGCATGTGTGGTCAGGCACTACTATCCTCCATAACTTAATGTCTGCATTACACATGATGAAAGTCCACTTGCGGGAAGCAATGAGAGATATCTGTCACCCGAGGTTGTACTGCAGTTAGTTGCTTTAAATGGGGGAAGGGTGCTTTTGGGGGAGGATGCAGAGAATGCCCTGGTTCCAAAGGTGTGTTGGGGCCACTGACACTACCACTACCAGGTAAACATTGACATGGTGCAAATGATTAACTTGTGTGTTTATTAATCCCTGAGGACCTTGCTATCACAGGCACATAGCCTTGTCCCAACAGAAGCCTGGACATACTGTTGGAGTGTGCAGACACCGTTGCACTCTGCCCTCCAGTTTCTAGATTGCACATTTTTAGTCAGTGTGCTTCTTTTGAAATCAGCATTAACCTAGGATTACAACACAGTGGCAGGTTATATCTGTGTTACAAATTTTAGACCCATTCTGGATGTTCTCGTGGGTTGAGAACTGTTAGTTATTTATTAAGCTGAGACTGCATGTCTTTTAATCAGGAGTACACTTATTTCACCCAGTTCCATGTAATATGACCCAAAGGTCTTAACAGTATGCACCACATACCTATTTGCCGTACGTCTAGAAAACAAATTGATGGGCACTCTAACTCTTCTATTTTGTTTCCAACTCAAAACATCTGTATATGGTTCACGATGCCATCATTGTTTCTGTCCTTCCCCAAATCTTTGTGTCAGTGATTAGCACGTTTTCAATCAGAAACCTCTCTTGCCCCAGCCCCAGCACAAAGTCACAAAGCTGTACAGCATGGAAACAGGCCCTTCAGCACACCTTGATAATGCTGACCAAGTCGGAGTATTGGGCTAGTTCCATTTGACTGCACTTGGCCCATGGTTCACAAAACACTTCCTATCCATTACTCTTCCTATCCAAAGATAGACACAAAAAGCTGGAATAACTCAGCGAGACAGGCAGCATCTCTGGAGAGAAGGAATGGGTGACATTTTGGATCGAGACCTTCAGTCTGAATATGGGTCTCGACCTGAAATGTCACTCATTCCTTCTCTCCAGAGATGCTGCCTGTCCTGCTGAGTAACTCCAGCTTTTTCTGAAGAAGGGTCTCGACCCAAAACGTCACCCATTCCTTCTCCCCAGAGATGCTGCCTGTTTAAACCAGCATCTGCCGTTCCTTCTTACACACCCTTCCTATCCAGCTTTGTTTAGTGAATTGAATCACATTCCACATTTAAGGTTGCTAAGCACACCAACGTCGTCTAACTATGATTTGGTGTCGAGAGGTTTCAGTTCTATTCACAAGTTAATTTAACATCAAACTAAAAATCTAAAACAAACTCTTGAATATCTTCTGTTTGGGGTAAAAATATTTAAACAATAATCTACTCTCTAAAAATAAATGTTGGCTCTTGTAAGTGCTGTATATAAAATTCAACAAACACAAGCAACTGCAGAAAAAAGGAATTGTAGATGCTGACTTACAAAAAATACATAATGCTGGAATAACTCAGCGGGTCAGGCAGCATCTCTGAAGGGCATGGATATGCGACCTTTCAGATCGGTACCCTTCTTCAGAGGCAAGTAGAGTCCCAACGTGAAACATCACCTATCCATGTCCTCGAGAAATGCTGCCTGCCCCGGTGAGTTACTTCAACGTTTTATTTTTGGGGGGTATTGCAACTGTGCATTCCTGTGGAGTTGGCTGCTCTACCAGTTAGGAGATATAATCTATGTTAGCTCTGAAAAGGCTAAAGTTTGGTTAACGGCACCTGAAACAGGTGGTGAATTCATTATTACAAATCAGGCAATACGCAACAATGTCATTAAGCCTCATCAATGGAAGGCAGCGTGCCCAATGGTAGGAGCCATGGAAAATTTTAATATACAAGAGAGTAGAATTGGAAGAGACCTTTGGGTTTAGGGCAGGTCATTCTGGTGATTAGAATGCTTTGTGTAAGGAGTTCAGGCAGCTGTAGTCACCATACCACCTCCCTCATATCCATCCAAGGATGACAGCAGCCCTTCCAGGTGAGATGGAGGTTCATGTGCACCTCCTCTAACCTCATCTACTGCATTCAGTGCTCCTCATTTGGCCTCCTTTACATCGGTGAGACCAATTGTAGACGTGGTGATTTTTTTCGCTGAACACTTGCGCTCAGTTCGCCAAAGCCTACTGGAGCTCTGAGTTGCTCACCATTTTAACTCCCCATCGCATTCCCATGCTGACCTTTCTGTCCTGGGCTCCTCCATTTACCAATTTCAGGTACCTAACCCACAAACAACCCCTCCCCTTTCCCCCCTCACCCCCCCCCCCCCGACCGGCTATTGTCCCCTGTGCTTCACTTGAATGTGCACCCATTTCTCCCTATCCACCATATTCCTTCCCGACCACACTTCCCACCTCTTCTATCATTATCTCACGTTTTTGTCATATCAACTCTGGCCTATGTCCAGCCATCTGCCAATCCAACCCCTCCCCACTCCCCCCACCTGAATCCATCTATCATTGTCCAGGATTTCTTTTGCCCCCACCTACCTTTCTCACGACCCCCCCTCACTCTCTACAATTAAACTGCAGAACGATCCCAACCCGAAACATTGCCCATCCGTGTTCTCCAGAGATGCTACCTGACCCGCTGAGCTACTTGTGAGAAAACTGCAACCAATACCAATGGCAGTAAGTTAGCTTCTCAAAGGACGTTTCTCCTCTCTGGTACCCTAGCTCAGCCACATATCATTTGTTGTCTTGATTCGTTCCTTAACTACATCACCTGCAATGTACTAAAGGTTTTTCTAAACGTCTGATTATGTTTTGTTTTCCATTGCAAGCAGGTACCAAATCAAACGTGGAAGAGATTTGTGAGGAAGCCGTGTAACGACGTACAAAGGAAGCCATGGCAGGCAGGACAAGAGGCAGATCTGACAAGACCGTGAAGCTGGCAAGATGAGGGGCACCTGGAGTGGCCATGCAGCTGCGGATGAGAGTGGGACATGCCCGGCGGAGCTGTGTAGCTAGTGGATGAGGGATGGACAGGTGCAAAGAAGCTGTGTAGGTGGATGAGAGAGGGCAGGCGTGGAGAAAATGGGATCTGGCAGGATGACCGTGGGACAAGTATGCAGAAGTCCTACACCAGGCAGATGGGGTGGGGGCGTGTAGAGAAGGCGTGTGCAGGAGGGAGGAGACTGGGGTTTTGGCACAATAGTGCAGTGCAGCCAGCAAGAAGAAGATGGAAATGTGTGGTGTTGGCGAGGTGAGGTCTGATTCATGTGGGGAGGATGAGTCCAAGGGTTTGCATGAGGAAGTTGTATAGCGTTCAGATAAGGGTAACATCCCTTATAGAGAAGCTGTTTAGCTGATGGACGAACACATTGGAAGTAGCCTTGCAGCTGGGGGTATGATGTGGGGACATTCACGGAGAGGCTGTGTAGCTGGGGGCGAGAGGTTGGGACAGGTGGGGAGAGGCTGTGTAGCTGGAGACAGGAGGTGGGAACAGTCATGGAGAAGCTGTATAGCTGGGGCATGAGTTTGGACAGGCATGGAGAAACCATGTAGCTGTGGGTATGAGGTTAGGACATGCATGGAGAAGCCATGAAGCTGGGGATATGAGGTGGGAACAGCCACCGAGATGCTCTGAAGCAGAGGCTCCGAGGTTGGGACAGGCATGGAGGAGCCGTCTAACAGGAGGTGTGTGGTGGAGACTGGCATGGCGAAGCCATGTAACGGGGGATATGAGGTGAGAACTGGCATGGAAAAGTCGTGTAGCGGGTGGGAAACGGAAGGAGAGTTATTGCGTAGACAAGCAAGACATGATAATGGGTTCAACTGGCAGAATGAGGGGCAGGTCCAATGTAACTGTGTAGCTACGAAACAAAGACCAAGTTATTTCAAAGTTTTGAATATTTGAACCAGGACATTAATCTACAGAAGCATCGCTTCATGACATTGGTGCTTATAATTTGTTAATAACCTTCTACTTCAGGAGTAAAGTGTGTGTCCACAGCCATTGGAGGCCCTTTGTCAAGGGACTCCTTCCTGGTGGTCTTTGTTTTCCCGAATAATCTAACACATGGCAGATATATAGCACTTGTGACCAGACCCTGACTGTCAGATAGAAGCACTTAAAGACAAATGTAGCCTTGCAGGGCCTTGTGTTTACAAGGGCCCCACAATATATTTTGGGTACTTTGTATTAAGAAAAAAATCTTTCTAAAGTGTTGTATTATATTTGTATAGAAAGTCATTGCATTATGATAATATGTTCTTAATATATTTATTTACTAATATATTTATCCTCTACCAGGGTGTGTAATGTAACGTGCCTTATAAATGATCAGTGCTGTCACTAACCTGATGGTCTGGCTCTATTCAGATTATGCGCCAATAAATTATTTTCAATTACAAAGGTGAATTGTGTTTGGTTTGTCATAATTCTATCCAATTTCAGGATTCCTGAAATGATAACCCATGCAGAGTGGGAGTCCTGTGATCAGAGTGGAGGTCCTGTGATCAATGGAACGCAACCCTATGGGGTGTAGATTACTTAGTTATACATAGATGCTACAGCACTGAGGGCATTGGTCAATTTATTAAGATTGTGTACAAGTATAAGAAAATGCTTGTGTTGGAAGGAACTGCAGATGGTGGTTTAAACCGAAGATAGACATAGAAAGCTGGAGTAACTCAGCGGTACAGGCAGCATCTCTGGAGAGAAGGAATAGGTGACGTTTTGGGTCGAGACCCTTGAGTTGCCTTTATTATTGTCTCTACTTGCTCCACGAGTAATGTTGGGTTCAGTGGTGCTATTTCTGGACTGGTTAGTTTTCGTCAATTCAGAGTTTGTTGGGTGATACAAAGCCTTCAAGACGATGAGGGTAGCTTGCAGAATCAGAAGATAAGCCATTTGGAGAGTGTCCCATTTCTACCGTGCTTGTAGTCTCATTGGTGGAGCAAATAATTCAGTTAAGTTGCATATGGTGAACCCATGATCAAGTCGAGTCAGGAGGGTTTTAATGTCATATGTCCCGAACAGATCAATAAAATTATTTGAATGAAATTCTGAAGAGCAGACAGCTGACATCCCCAGGTATGTCAATAATAAGGAAGAAAGACTTGAAATACCACTGAACAGAAAAGGTAAAAGGTGATTTCTAAATTACTCCCTTCGTATTTTTGATCTACATCTAGTTCTGATATATTACTTGTATCCATGGTTACATATATTTACCTGTCATCTCTTTGGCTGCTAATGAATTATTATACCATTGTAAACGCTACAGATACTGTAGTCATCTCGTGACTTTTTTGAGTACTGAAAAGACCTCTTATGGAGGTAAAATGACTAAATTAGTGGTTTAAAAATGTTAAACAGATAGAGTGCCCATTAGTTTGTTTGCCACGTTACTGAGCGCTTAATAGATAGGCACTCCTGGTTAAAGCATAGTAATTTGATATGAGAGTGATATAAGCAACAAGTGTTAAGGGAAGAAAATACTCAGCGTAATGGAGGTTTAGGTATAGAGTTGCAGAGAAAGGTAAACCTTACAAGTTGCAAAGACTAACTGTCCTGGCTGGCAGGCATGTTGTGATGACATTTTCAGGAATCGATTTAATGGGGGAAAATGAAGGCTAGGCAGGTTACGCACACTTTTTTGACCAAATGATCCCAAGTCAAAATCACTGATAGGCCTTGCACTCCTGGATTCAAGTTTCATTCCAGATGGAAATACCAATGCAGTACTGAGGAAATGCTGTGCTCCAGATGGCAACATGTTCAGGATAAGACGATAAATGAATTCAGCTGGAATTAAATGTCCCGTACTTTTCAAAGCAGAACAAAAAAGTTCCCCCATTGCCCTAGCCCCATCCCTTCCTATGCTGGAAATTGCTTGCCTTTTCCATTTGGATTGAATAGTTTATAGATTGAGTGAAAGACATGACAGGTCTGTTCAAATCTTTGGATTAATACAACAATCTGCACTTAGACTGCTAAATCCCAAGCATGTGAAACCTCAGCCTTACCTTGCCTGAAATTTAACCCCACACTCTGACAGTGGGAATCTTTCATCTCCTGTTTTTAAAAGCCCCAATGGCTGTCTGCTCACCAGATGACAGCCTTTCCTCGAGTCAACAGCCCAGAGCAGGAACGTTACTGAGTTTGAAACCATGACCCTCATCCTATTCAAGGTAAAACATTTTATTCACTTCCACTTGTCCACTCGCTTCATTCTTTGTGAAACATGAATCATGCACATTCTTCGCAATAATTAAACAAATCTTTGTTCCCTGAACCTGTCTCCACAGCTCAAGAGCTGCCTTTTTGTGTAACTGGGCTGTCCTCTTTTTGCCAGTGGGTACAGCAGAGGATGAGATCATAGCTTTGGTAGTTAGTCTGCTGGCAATACTTAGAAATGTTTTAATATTATCCTGCATAAGTGGGCTCAAGGTGAGTTTGTACTTACAAAAATGATATTAAGTCTTTAATTAAAATTTTTAACCTTTTCTGTTCAGTTTATTTGAAACTGGTTTATTTAAGTTAATGAATCAACATTAAGTATAGGTCCCAGCACCCTCAACAATCCTGAAAACTGCTTTCTTACTCTGCCATGTTCTGTACCTTGCCCAGGTGCTATGATATAAATGGGACCCTTTAAAGTGCATTACATAACACAAATGTGGAATTCTTTGCCACAGAGGGCAGTGGAAGTCAAATCACTGGATGGATTTAAGAGAGAGTTAGATAGAGCTCCAGGGGCTAGTGGAATCAAAGGATATGGGGAGAAGGCAGGCATGGGTTATTGATTGGGGACGATCAGCCATGATCACAATGAATGGCGGTGCTGGCTCGAAGGGCCGAATGGCCTCCTCCTGCACCTATTTTCCATGTTTATAAATAGTGAAAGGCCTGGATGGAGAGGATGTTTCCACTACTGGGCAAATCCAGAACCTGAGGTTATAGTCTCAGAATTAAAGGACGTTCCTTTAGGAAGATGAGGAGGAATTTCTTTAATCAGAGGGTGGAGAATCTGTGAAATACATTGCCACAGAAGCCAAGTCAATAGATATTTTTAAGGTAGAGATTGATAGATTCTTGATTAGTACGGGTGTCAGGGGTTATGGGGAGAATGGAGTTAAGAGAGAAAGATAGATCAGCCACGATTGAACGGTGGAGTAAACTTGATGGGCCGAATGGGCTAATTCTGCTCCTATCATTTGTGAACATAACTTTGAATTATGAGACTGAACTAGACTCAGCTGCAGATCCGTCCAGTGTCAACTGACAAAATCACTGACAAATCATTGTCACGCAGTGAACCCTTATTACCCAGAGGAGGAATAGGATGGTAAGGGGAAAAAAACACTTGGGACCATTCGTCATGCAAAACTATAAAGTATGTATGCAGTGTCTCAATTTGACCAATCATTCACTAAAGTGGTGAAAAAATATTTGGATAATCTCTTGTCTATGGCATTTAGGGCAACTGGTGGGGAAATGGTCAGTTGCCTACTCCTGAGGATACTGCTGGAATAGGTTGGATTGTCCCCTTTGAACATTGTTCTGGAAAAGTAGAAACAAGGAACTATATATGCTGGTTTAGAAAATAGGTCACAACCCAAAATGTCACCTGTCCGTGCTTTCCAAAGATGCTACCTGACCTGCTGAGTTACTCTGGCGCTTTGTCTTTTATTTTTGTTGAGGAACAGTATGTGGCTTTGTAATGCAGTTGACTACCCACTGTTAAAACAATGTTTCCCGCTTCCTTCCTTAAAACAGTAGGATCTTTGAAAGGCAAAATCTGGAATTGCATGCATGGTATCATCCCGGCTCCCATATTCTGAACAAGTATAAATGGGGGAAAAAGGGTGCCTTTTCTCTTTCTCTGAAACCAATACTAACTGGAAAAAGTTCACTTTTTGATTTATACTTTTAAAACATTGAGAGAAATGTGTTAACATTCACATGTTTTAAGTTTTAGATGGAAATGAGAGGTTTGTCAGAGATTTGTTTCTCTGGTCTGGGTCAGTCCAGGGATGATGTGGCTGGAAGTCTTTCAGACGAGAGGTCAGCTTCCAGTCATATCATCCCCTTAAAGAAACAGAAAACCAGAGAATTTTTTTAAGACGTTAATTTTAAGAAAATGCCTCTCTGGCTGCAAAAGTCAAATAATTTCCAGTGGACTGACTGATACCAAATCTCTAGATACTGCTGGAAGTTATGTAGGTAAAATAACTGCAGATGGTCGTTTAAATTGAAGGTAGACACAAAATGCTGGGTAACTCAGCGGGTCAGGCAACATCTCTGGAGAGAAGGAATGGCTGACATTTCGGGTCGAGACCCTTCTTCAGACATCACCCATTCCTTCTCTCCCGCGATGTTGCCTGACCCGCTGAGTTACTCCAGCAATGTGTGTCTACCTGCTGGAAGTTATGTTTTGCCTGAAACCATGTCACAATCTACTGTACATTATCTCAAACTTTTCAGGCATCTCTCTCATTTGCCAAAATTGGACATTGTATTTGTGGTATGGTCTTGTGTGGTGTAGCATTCAGCCAACAAAATCATTTTGCCTAAAATACCTTAATCAACTTCACAATGTTACAATATCCTCAACTGGATATAAAGATGTTAATGAAATACCACCTAGCGTATTTGATCAATTTCCTACAGCATATCACAAATTATTAACCTTGGGCAAGACAATTATCACTAATAACCACTGGCTTTAAAAGTACAACCTATCTTTTATCCAAGCCAAAAGATACCTGTGAGTGCCTACAAATCCACATCTCTTTGGTACATGGGAGGAAATCGGTACAGCTGAAGGAAACCCAAGTGGTCACAATACATGCAAACTCTACCTAGACAGCACCTGAGATCGGGATCAAATCCGGGTCTCTGGCACTGTGACACGGCAGCTCTACCAGCTGCACCACTGTGTCGCCTGATTCTACAATAACTGTCAAATTGGCTGCAAGTCTGTGTTCTGACAGCTCCCAGGAGAACACATTGCTGTAGGCGGGCTGTAGAATATATACATTGTGATATTACTCATTATGGCATTCAGACTGGATAACCCACATCCACTTTACAGCTTTTCATGGCAACATCCCCAAATTTATTCAAATTGTCAAGGTGCAAACATTGAAAATCAGTCACTGGTAGACCAGGTATGTTTGACATGTTTATTAAATATACTAATTTCACAGGTTAAATTCAGGACTGCCAATGGGGTATTTATTTCTCTACTGCTTGTCTACCTTTATAGTGTGTGTTGTGTCAATTTGCAGAGTACATGGTTTGTGTGAAAGTGTTAATGATTGTGTGCAGGAGGTGTGGAAAATATGTGTAAGTGCAAGAGTGAATATAAATATGTATGCACGCGAGTGTGATTCAAATGCCCAATTTGAATGCATATTGCACATCAATAGGTGTGAATTAGTACATGTACATGATGGGGGGAAATGTATGTGGCAAACACTTGTGGTGGAGCAAATAAATGTTAGTACTAAGCAAATACTGTGCCTGAAGTGGGAGAGAACTATAATCTTTGGATCAGTGATCTGCAATTACCTGTGATATTACCATTAGTAATATTGTGAAGTGCAATGCACATATATTTAGGAATTGAGGAGACAGCAAATCTAAGCTCACAGAGCAGGGCTCAGAAAAAAAGTAAAAGCCATGATTATCTGACAGCATCTTTGGATTTAAGTTTGTAAAGAATTTGGGAAGTTAAAAGCTGAGGAAACTGAAGGATTCCTAATACTGATAGTGTTCAGAGGTTCTTAAAGATAGACTATGATTTGAAGTTCCGTTATTTTAATAAAATGGTGACGCATTTTTGCTGTCTGGGTTAACAGTGAGGTTTCCTCTTGCATCTTGAGCATCCTCAATGGCTTCAAACAATGACTTGAAGTTTCCAGCTCCAAAACCCTTCAAACAAAAAAGTAATGCATCGTTAGATAAAATTTAAAGGTACATGACAGCTATACATATCTTAATGGATCCATGTTGTGGACCGAGGCTGTGTAATGTTCCATTTACAATAGGAAACGGATTCCACAGTGCAACATTAGTGAATGTCCCTTCCTATGGTTCTACATGAACTGCTCTACACGTATTGTTCAGGAAGCTTTGTTAATTTTGCTTTTGCATATTTCTTGATGTGCTTTTAGTAGTGAGAGCCACATGGAGTTAGAAAGTCTTACAGTGTGGAAACATGCCCCATCTATGCCCCCCCCCCCCACCCCAGCTTTGAGGTCCATTATAGTTTCCAGTAGGTAGGCTGCACTGCCTACAAGAGAAGCTGGTATTCCTGCTGTGATTAAAGTTATGTGTGTTTGCTGCCAACAGGGGTCTTAATAACGTCACTCCCACCCCCAAGCCAACCTCCCGATTGGACAACCTCCCAATTCAGGAGAAGACGAGTAACATTTACAGCTTAGACACAAAATGCTGGAGTAACTCAGCGGGTCAGGCAGCATCTCTGGTGAGAGAGAATGGGTGATGTTTCGGGTCAAGACCCTTCTTCAGACATTTACAGCTTGCCAGAGATGGAGCAAGAATCTGCCCTTGGGTATGCGAAGGGCATGAGGATGGGTCCACCCATTGACGGGCACCAGCCTCGTAACTGGGTAAAAGGTACCTGCACTGGATTATGTGATGAGCAAATGCAATATGTAGTCTGGACTGCATGGAGAATGGTGGGAAAGACCCATTTCACTGGGATTCTATGGATGCAATGAGAGGAAGAAATGGTTTCAGATTGATTTATATTGATCTTAGAAACATAGAAGCATAGAAAATAGGTGCAGGAGTAGGCCATTCGGCCCTTCGAGCCTGCACCACCATTCAATATGATCATGGCTGATCATCCAGCTCAGTAGCCTGTACCTGCCTTCTCTCCATACCCCCTGATCCCTTTAGCAAAAAGGGCCACATCTAACTCCCTCTTAATATAGCCAATGAACTGGCCTCAACTACCTTCTGTGGCAGAGAATTCCACAGACTCACCACTCTCTGTGTGAAGAAATGTTTTCTCATCTTGGTCCTAAAAGACTTCCCCCTTATCCTTAAGCTGTGACCCCTGGTTCTGGACTCCCCCAACATCGGGAACAATCTTCCCGCATCCAGCCTCTCCAACCCCTTAAGAATTTTATATGTTTCTATAAGATCCCCCCTCAGTCTTCTAAGATCCCCCCTCAGTCTTCTAAGATCCCCCCTCAGTCTTCTAAGACCCCCCTCAGATCTTGTGCAGCATCCATTGGCATGTTCAGATTGAGTGCAGATGAACAACACACAAAACAGTTGGCCATCAAGGTACACCATAGCGTATCCTATGTCATTATGAATAAAGAACATAGCTGTCCTGCATGTGTACCAGAAAGAGATGCTGGAATATGGATCTAACCAGCCACTGGGTTTGAAGCTGTAACCCACATGTGCATAGATGAATGTGATTGATGGTACTCACATAGTGATTATGTCTCTGTATCACCTCCAGGAAGAGTGTGGGCCTGTCTTGGACAGGTTTGGTGAAGATCTGCAGCAGGTAGCCTTTATCATCAAAATCAATAAGAATCTTGAGCTCCTGTTACAAATACGTAAGAAATGAGTCACAGAATCAGACTGCTATTAACAAAAAGTGCTGTGAATAAAAGGAAATGTATTCAGATATAACAGTGTAGATTGTATAGGAAGGAACTGCGGATGCTGGTTTAAACCAAAGATAGACAAAAAGCTGGAGTAACTCAGCAGAACAGGCAGCATCTCTAGAGAGAAAGAATTTGGGTCGAGAGCCTTCTTCAGACAATAGTGTAGATTATCAGTTGCCTAATGATCCACATGAGAATGATTGGGCCACTTTATAGTGGAAGCTCCCACACCAAGAGTCAACTATTGCCATTAGGATGTTGGATACATGTCTGAAGCTGTCGTTCCTAAACGTCACATGGCATTTTGACTTGGATGCCTATGGTTACAATCGCTTCACTGGATTGTGCTCCCTCATGGAGGCTACAGCTTTAATATGCTCAGTTAAAACTTGCTTTCCTTATTGTCAATGCCTTAAGATGAACCAAGTATCTGCCTTTGATGCTGTTGAAGTGTAGAGTTCCTTTTGTGGAAGCCAATATATGTACGCTGCAAATAGTCAGAATGGAGAAAATTGAGCATTTCTACTTTCAATCGAGCTTAGTGATCACATTGCACGTGTACACTATTTTAATGCAAATATCACTGCGCTCATCAGAAATTACCCTGTTTTTATTGAAATTGTTATACTCCCCCTCCTCAACAATACAGCCAGGGTCACCTGTATAACATGTGAACGTGATGGCACAGGTAGTCAGGGTGGTGTAGAAAGTATTTAGAATGCTTGCTTTCATCAGTAAGCATAAGAGTACATGATGTTGTACTACAGCTGCACAGGGCATAGGTGAGACATCATGTGGAGTATTGTGTACAGTCCTGGTCAGCCTGGTACAGGAAGAATATCATTAAAGATTCACTTGGATGTTACCAGGACCCGAGGGCCGGAGTTTGGAGAGGCTGGGATCTTTTTGGTAGGAGCAAGAGGTAACTGCAGAGAAGTAGACAAAATCAAGAGAGGCATAGATAAGGTGAATGGTCATTTTCCCAGGGTAGAGGAACGCAGAATTAGAGAATAGGTGCGAGGCAGAAGATTTAAGAGATCTTCACTCAGAGGATGCATATATGGAATTGTTAGAGGTGGGTGCAATGACAAAATTTGAAAGACATTAGATAGGTTCATGGAAAGATAAGGTATAGAGGGATATGTTCCAAATGCAGGCAAGTGGGACGAGCTTGGTTATAAAACCTGTTTGGCATAGACTCGTTGAGCCAGTGCCCCTTTCCATGACAGATGACTCTAACATTCTGCACATGCAATGCTTTAAGTTGGACACTGTGGTGGGAGGTGGTTTCTCCCTTACCCAGGTTGTCTGTTAAATGTGTAGGAACGAACTGGAGATGCTAGTTTACACTGAAGATAGACACATAATGCTGGAGTAACTCAGCGGGACAGGCAGCACCTCTGGAGGGAAGGAATGGGTGATGTTTCGGGTCACTGAAGAAGAGTTTCGACCTGAACCGTCACCCATTCCTTCTTTGCAGAGACGGTGTTTGTCTGTTAAATGCTTGGCTGAGAGTTCCCTCAGCCAAGCATTTAACAGACAAACGCCGTCTCTTTACACTAAGGAACCTGGAATCTTACTGTTCAGATGTACCTGTATCTTTTTCATGTCCTCTTGCACCTTGATTTTCGCATTCTTTAATTTTTCTTTCAATTGATCGTAGTAGGAGTCTGGGGTGTTCAGGAACTCCATCCCACGGTCTTTTAAGTTTATGATCTGCAACATTTGGGAGCAGGATTCAGTAACACTCAAAACCACAGCCCTCTGCCCTTAAAAGTGCTATAAAAACATTGTGACAATGGTAATGGATTTACAGTGGGTAACAGCCCCAGGAGGCAGCAGGGAACACACTGATAAGATCATTGCCTCTCCGCACAATCTGAGGGGTAGGAACAGTCATAAATCACAGCATAGCTACAATATCACTGTGACCTAAAGCCGCCAGAGGGGTGGGAGCACTTCACCCATCTGCAGTCTGAAATGCAGCTGAATGCCAAGTGACACACTTACATGAAAGAACAATAACTCCACAGTAGGATGTTTGTAAAGATCTATAAACTTATTTTGTCATCTTCAACTTACATTTTCATAAACGAGAAATCTTTTGAATTATAAATTTCAACTAATAGAAGTATATAAAATTATGAGAGCCATGGATGAGACAGAGTCAGAACCTTCCCCCCCCCCCCCCCCCCCCTCCCCCCAGAGGGTGGAAATGTCAAAGTCTCAAGGGCATAGCTTTAAGGTGTGAGGGACAAAGGTTAAATGAGAGGTCCAGGGCACAGTTTCACAGACACACACAGGTGGGTGTCTGGAACACACTGCTAGGGGTGATGGTGGAGGCAGATATGATAGTGGTGTTTAAGAAACTTTTAAATAGGTACATGGATATACAGGTAATGGAGGGATATAGATCATGTACAGACACATGAAATTAGCATCATGTTTGACACAGACATTGTAGACTGAAGTGCCTGTTCCTCTTCTGTGCTGTAATATGTCCTATACATTTGCCTCTGACCCTTATGTTTCATATGACCTATAATTAAAAAAAGCATTTAGGTAGTGCCCTTCATAAATGTTCCTAAAGAACCTTACAGCCAATGAAGTACTTTCTGAAGGGCAACCACATCAAAAATATAGGATCATAAGATCGTAAGTGATAGGAGCAGAATTAGGCCATTCAGCCCCATCAAGTCTATTCTACCATTCAATCATGCCTGGTCTATCCCTCCTAACCCTATTCTCCTGTCTTCTCCCCATAACCTCTGACACCCACACTAATCAAGAATATTGATAATCAAGAAAAAATGATATTCAGTGGCAGATCTCCAAGCAATGAACTTAGGGATAAAGTGATGCAATAATGGCTAAATAGGACTTCCAACAGAGCAGCACTCCCACAGCACTACCCTGGGACATCAAACCTAACTGTTGCCATTTCTGGAGTGGGATTTGAACCCATTGTCCAGGTTTGCTATCTCAAGTTAGGCTGATACGATGCATGTCACCAGAGGCTATCTCCAAAGCAGCAAAATATACAGTAGGAAATCCAAACAGCTCCTGCACAATGGTGAATCCAGACATTGCTCTCTTCATTAAGAGAGTATGAACAGCTGGGTTTCCTGTTGCTGCAAAACTGTAGTTTCGTGACTGAGAGATGATTAGGTCCACAGTCGACAACAGGCAAACACTGTCACAGGTTCACGTGTGAAAAAGTACCAGCAAGCACGGATCTAGGGTCAGCAGGTATCCTTAAATGTCGAGGCTGTCCTTTTCCAAGGATTTAACTACAGAACACTGGAAGATTAACAGGGTTTCAATTTCCGTTGTTCTCACCACTGCCAGCAGAGTGCATCGTTTCCAAAGGTGTAAATTTGAAAGGCTGGACAAATAGTGACATCCTGGGACAGTGGTTACTATTGATGCCTTGGAGATCCAGGGGTTCGATACTGACTTTGAAATGCTCCAGTTTCTTCTTACACCACAAAGAGGCACTATTAGGTTAACTTATTATTGTCAATTACCCCTTAAGTAAACCGAAGGGGAATTGATGGGGACGCGAGAGTAAAACATTTCAGGGGTGGGGAGAACAAATGGGACTGAGAGTTCCTATGCTCGGAACGGACATATACTTGATGAGATGAATGGGCCTCCTCATATGCTGTGATAAAGTAATCCATCGCCCACTGAACCACAGAGAGAAACTGGTCCTTACTGTGAAATTTACAGCACACAAGGAAGACTCTTGGCTCATCCTGATAAAAGAGGATCTTTGATAAATCCCTTTGTCTCCACTACCCTTTCAAGCAGTGATTCCACTCATTGAAAATCTTCTCGCTTCTGAATTCCACTTTATCTCCTTCTGTTTAATAAAGATTGGCACACCTTATTGCAACCTACTAAGACACTGAGGAGCAAACTCCACAATTACTTGGTAACACTAATCATAGATCACTATTCACCATTATTGACACAGCACTTGTGAAAATACCAAACCAAAATGTATTTCTTGTACCAAGCAAAGTCCCCTCTACTGACCTCTCTCTGCCAAGAGAAATAGGTCTTTGCTGCTTGCTTGTCTGGACCTGTCAGAAGTTTGTACATCTCAATAAATCTCCTCTCGGCTCCTATGTTTCAAAGAGCACACACAGTTCTGCCAGTCTCTGCATAGATATAATTCTCCATTCCTGGCAACTTGCTCATAAATCTTCTCTGCACCCTGTCATCCCATCACACCCTTCGTGTGGTGCAGTGATCAGAACAAGACAATAGTCCCTTGTTTCAGTTAACTTGAAAAGGTAAGCATTTATATAGTGCCCTACTCGTGCTTTATACAGATACAGCATGACCATGCTGCCATTTATGCTTCATCCATAAAGACAGGACCCTGAGGGCCTTTGTAAACATACTGTTCTGTGACTCACTTCACCCTGCAAACCTTTCAATAAGATTGAAGCCTATAATTTGGTGTATTCATCATTCCAGCTCCATATTTCAATCCTGACCTCGGGTGCTATCTGTGTGCAGTTTGTATGTTCTCCCTGTGACCACGTGGGTTTCCTCCTGGTGCTCAAGCATCCGAAAGGTGTACGGGTGTGCAAATTAATTTGCCTCTATAAATTGCCCCTAGTGTGTGGGGAGTGGATGAGAAAGTGGGTAACGTAGAACTAGTGTGGGCGGGTGATAATGGTCGACATGGACTCACTGGGCTGAAGGGCTTGTTTCCATGCCCTATCTCTAAAAATAAAACTTTGCTATTAATCAGGTTTTCTCCATTTTCAGTCAAGGTGCACAATATATAAAGTGGAATGGTTACATCCAGGGCAGCCTAGGGTGAAAAAAGGTGGAAATAAAACAGTGTGACTTACGGACTGGATGATATCAGAGGTGTTGAGAGCAATGTGCTGCACTCCAGCTCCACCATAGTAATCTACATACTCCTAGAGTGAGAGACAAGAAAATGGTCATGTTAAACAATCTTTCCATTCGCCTACTGTGCCTTTCATTGCCATCCCATACCATACTTATTAGGCACTGCCATTCTTTGTTGCAATGCGTATGACAAAACCCTGAGCCACTTGATAATACTGTTGGATTTTAAACAATTTATTCATACATGGTAAATAAGTCCTCCATCCCAGCAGCAAGAAGCTGTGTCCAGCTTACAACCATACCCGACCCTTTAAATACAGTGAAAGTAGGGGCTCATCAAGGGAGATGGGCAGAGAAGACAGTGCACATGCTCACACCTGGATCTGGGACTTCCTCTTTCCAGGAGCAGGCTCGTTGATGGGCATTTTGATGGTCTCCTCATAATTTGCCACAACAATGGAACGCAAGGAGCTATAGTTTGTGTGGATCTGCTTGTCATCCACTGACCAGTAGCGGTGAAACATCAGGCATTTCTGGTACCTGAGGAAGAAGGTCAAAGTTCACATTAACGCATCGTCTGTTCTTCACCACGAGATTCAACCTTCCTGAGGGAGGGATGATCTGTCTGGTCCCCGATCGTCATCGCTCTATACCATGGCGAACATCGAAGCTACTGCAGTAGGCTGCACCAGCGGCCATGAACTGATGTACAGCAGCAAAGTTCAGCCTGTAGAACCCAAAAACTATAGATGCTGTTTAATACACAAAAGGACACAAAGTGCTGGAATAACCCAGCGGGTCAGGCAGCATCTCTGGAGAACATGGATAGGTGACATTTGGGGTCAAGACCCTTCTTCAGACCAACTCATCAGCACATACTGAAAACCTGAAATATAAAGATTTGATTGATCTGAAACTTTATTTTTATCTCGCCATTGTTGCTGTCTGACTTCTTGGGTATTTTAAACTATTTCTATTTGTAAGAAGAAGGCTTTCTCTCTCCCTTTCCGGTTTGCGTTTTTGTTTTTGCTGCTTAACCTCCTAGAATTCCTTAGGTTCTGTACAGTATCTTCACTATGTTGTATGCAAGGGATAAAAGAGAAGGGTTATTTTGACGATACAAGAAGCTGGGTCATACCAATCTGCTACAGGTACCATCTCATCATCTGGCTGGTTTCCCACAACGTGATCAATGAAATTCAGATTTACCGCGGGTCTGGAACAGAGAGATAAGTATCAAGACAATGCCAGCAGCCTGAGCACAAGTATGTCATCCGAGTGCATTGCACCCTATACATTCCTATCACAGTATACAGCAGCAGCCATTCTCTTATTTCAGAGTACCTCTCAAATGGGCTCTGGCTGGATTAATGTCTTCGCCAAGACATTATAATGTACAGCCCAATTGCAGTTATGGTGACCTCTCCTTTAACAGACTTTCTTACTTAGAATCCCTCCCAGCCACACGATATACACCGATCAGCCAAAACATTATGACCACTGACAGGCAAAGTGAATAACATTGATTATCTTGTTACAATGGGTGGGATGTATTAGGCACCTGTCAAGGGGTGGGATGTATTAGGCAGCAAGTGAACAGTCAGCTCTTGAAGTTGATGTGTTGGATGCAGGAGAAATGGGCAGGAGTAAAGACCTGAGCGACTTTGACAAGGGCCAAATGATTGGGTCAGAGCATCTCTGAAACAGCAAGGCTTGTGGGGTGCTCCCGGTCAGCAGTGGTGAGTACCTACCGACAGTAGTCCGAGGAGGGACAAACCACAAACTGGCGACAGGGTGTTGGGCGCCCAAGGCTCATCGATGCGCGAGGGCAACGAATGCTATCCCATCTGGTTCAA
The DNA here is from genome assembly GCF_053455715.1 of Rhinoraja longicauda. Lineage (NCBI taxonomy): Eukaryota > Metazoa > Chordata > Chondrichthyes > Rajiformes > Arhynchobatidae > Rhinoraja > Rhinoraja longicauda. Next base: position 11,600,855 of record NC_135978.1, read on the forward strand.
ACCGACAGAAGGTCTACCGTGGCACAAGTCACAGAAAATGTTAATGGTGGTCACGGGAGGAATGTGTCACAATACACAGTGCATCGCACCCTGCTGCCTATGGGACTGCCCACGGAGGACCAACAGCATATTAGGTCATAATGTTTTGGCTCATCAGGTCATAATGTTTTGGCTGATTGGTATTTTTGAGTAAAGCTTGAAATGAATTATTTAGGATTTGAACACGTGGGAAAAAATGGACATGCCACTCTATTTAGTGCTAGCTGAGCACGGGAAGCTTCACAAACATAAATTCAACCCACACCAAGGATCAAGAATTCAGTGGGGATATTTCAGGACCTGCTCTTGCAAATCACATTGTCGTTACTGAAGCTTTAAGTCTGCCTCATTGTTGAAGTTCCAAACTTTGATCCACTCACAGCTTGAGAAGGAGAGGGTCGGTGAAGACAGGCTCCTTGTATCCGGGCAAGAAACAACCACGATATGGACTCGAATATTCCACCAGGGTGTGTGTTGTGTCACCATACTGAAAGAAAGTACAGCAAAAGGCATTAGGACCAAATCTCCAACTTTCTGTTGAGAAGACAAGAATCATGTTGGGAGAAAACAGGAGCAAAGACAATTTAAAAGCAACAATTAGATAATGGTAAGCCTGCTAACGTAAGGATAAGAGAATGCCAAGACGATGAAGAATTCTGCATCTTTCAAACCTTGGAGTGGTGCAATGAAACTAAAATTGATTGCAATGAATAAATGGTACCGAGAGTTTTGAAGGGATAAGGGAAATCTCTCAGTCTCAAAGTGCCCAAGACATAATAACTGATTCTGATATTAAACCTGCAGATTAAAGTAAACCCTACCATAGATCCTGGGCTTTAAGTGTTGGGAATCAAACCCATAGTACAGATGCAGCCGAGTCCTGCTTGTGCTTCTTTCCTGTTTGCCCATTTCCCTATTTAGGTGGGAAGAAGTGAAATCAGGTGGAGCCGAGCAATTGACTCCCACAACAGAGCACTTAATGCAACTAGAGGGAGTAGGCGCGCTGATGGGATGAGAGAGTACTGCCATACTCCCCAGGTTTACGTAGACTTGCAAGAATTCTCAGAGATTCTGCAGAACACTTGCCGCTGCAGTCTTCTGCTATTTTGTCAGGGTTTGAGGGGAAGTGGTAGCTTTAGTTTAGTTTCAGTGCGGAAACAGACCCCCTCGGCTCACCGAGCCGGCACTGACCAGCAATTCCTGCACATTAACACCATCCACACACAATAGGGACAATTTACACATACACCAGGCCAATTAACCTACATACCTGTACGTCTTTGGAGTGTGGGAGGAAACTGAAGATCTCGGAGAAAACACAGGGAGAACATACAAACTCCAAAGAGACAGCACCCATAGTCGGGATTGAACCCGGGTCTCCGGCGCTGCAAGCGCTGTGAGGCAGCAACTCTACTACTGTGCCTCCGTGGCCACTCTACTCGTCTCCTCCAGCGGCCACACTAGCAACGATGTGATATGGTTTTACATAATTTATCTTATTAATTTTTTCTATGTTTTCTCTCCACCACTCCTGAACCTGCTTGATCAGTTAAGGCTTTGGGCAGGTAGCTGCCCACCAGTCCCTCATCCAGAGTCAGTACCTCGAATCGAGACACGTTGAGGTGGTGACTCCCCTGCAAACCAGGTAGTAAATACCAAAGGAATATTTGACTCTTGGAGAATCATAGTTGAATCTGCTGCTGACCCCCCCCCCCCCCGACTTTACCACATACATTGGTGCAGAATCATTTCAGATCAGCCATGAATGGGAACCCAATTTGGTTCCTCTCTCCTACCTACAAGCAAATCAGAGAATGCTGGAAATACTCAGCAGGTCAGGCTGCATCTGTGGAACAACATGGAGGGCAAAGGAGTCATCGATGTACCAGTGAAAGAGATGTGGGACTGGGCCCAGGTTAGACTGAACCAAAAACTGTTCTACGTATCACACAAAAAATGCAGGTGCAGCTTGGGGTCATGTGTCTGCCCATAGCCCATGAACCGGAAGAAATGTGTGGAGTTGAAGGAGGAGTTGTTCGATGTGTAAACAGGTGAATAAGTATGATGGTGGAGAGGAATTGATAGGGCTCTGTTCAAGGAAAAAGCAGAGGGACCTTAGACCATCCTGATGTGGGATGCAGCTGTAAAGAAATTGTACATGAACCTATTGGCCCCAGGGTATTGGAAACGTTCAAAGTGGCAGAGATGTTATAATTTGTCACATAACATGTCTCGAAACAGTTCCTGAACTTGCTTATTGACGAAACATTACAGTTGGATAGACTCACGAATAGGATGTGGAAATCATCACAATACTCACAGTTTTTAGAATGGCATATTTCACTTTGCCATAGCTATCCCCCTCTATCCATGGCTCCTTCACAACAATAGCTCCACGTTCTTTTGCTTTCTGCAGATTCAGAATATGTCATCAGCGATCTTAGTCACTCCCCAGATAGTGTTAATCAATTAGCAGAAATTAAGCTGAAAGAGTCTTTAACTAAATCTGACAGACAGATACTGGGAGTAATGAATGAGCAACCTCAATGGCATCAACATAGAGAATGATGGCTACAGGGACAGAGGCAAATAGATCGAGACACACTGGACATGTGCTTTCTCAAGGCCCTGTCCCACTTAGGATATTTTTTAGGCGACTGCTGGCGACTGTCATAGTCGTAGCAGGTCACCGAAAAACCGGCGACTGGACCCCCCCACGACAATGTCTACGACCAGCTATAACAACCTACCACCTAGTCGACATCAATCTATGGCAAGCTACCGACAACCGGCGACCCAATCATCGTGACTTAGGACGTCCACCTACGACCGCACCTACGACAACCTACGACCACACTGGCGACAACCTACGACAACTGAAGTCAACCTACGTCTACCCGTGACAAGCTACGACCCTGTCAGTGACAACTGAAGACAATTCACATCATTTTGGCCTCCGGTTTTGACACCGGTACCCGTCGCCGGTTGACGTAGGTTGACGTAGATAGTCACCAATGGAATTCACCGAAGTCAGCACCAGCGACAACCTACGTCACTTGGCGACAACCTGGTGACAACCTACGGCAGCACCTACATCAGGAGACGTCAAGCTACGATCATTGGCGTCAAACTAACGGTCACCAAAATTTTTTAAACATCTCAAAATCCAGCGGCGACCAGAAAAACGCTACGACTCTTTGGAGACGACTCACGGCCATACTGGCGACACCCCAGCGACCATGTGGTGACAGCCTAGTTGCCTAAAAAAAAATCACCTAAGTGGGACAGGCCCTTAATAGAATGTGGATAGAGCTGGAGGGCATTTCCAAATTTTTTAACATTTCAGGCTCAGAACCTCGGATTTCTCAATGTATCCTGACACTGAGTCTAGTTATAGACATAAAGTGCTGGAGTAACTAAGTGGGTCAGGCAGCATCTCTGGAGAAAAGGAATCGGTGATGTTTCTGTCTGAAGAAGGGTTCAGACACAAATTGTCACCAATTCCTTTTCTCCAGAGATGCTGCCTGACCCCCAGCACTTTGGGTCTATCTTTGGTATAAACCAGCATCTGCAGTTTCTTCCTGCACATGGATTCTGGGTAGGCATTCACTGAGCTCTCCAACTGGACAAAAACAGCCTGGGACTGCAATAACTGGTTACAATACATCTCAAAGTGAGAGGTGGACAGAGTGAGGCAGCTCTGTCGTTAGAAAGGCCCTTTGTTCTACAAAGCCTCAGGTACTCCGCAAACTACAAGTAATGGGACCCAGGCAGGGTGTGGATATTATGGTTTCTATTTCTTCAAATTTCTAATTGTTGGTCAAACTCTATTTTTATCACAATACAAACACTTGTGAGGGTGAATGATGTTTATTGCTGGCTCATAATCCTGAATCTATGTACCCAATAGTCCATTGGAAACTAACACCACATGGACTGTAAAAGGTCAAGGTGGTGCCTCGCCAAAGCCTTCTTAACTGCAACTAGGAATGGGATATAAATGCACGCCTCATCATATACAAATCACTGGACAGAAATTAACTAAACACAATGGTCGGTGGCAATATTAGAATAGCCTTTGTGCGCACAGAGTTAAATTATGGATTTTTAATTATTTTTTTTCATATTTCAGATACAGCGCGGAAACAGGCCTTTTCGGCCCACCTTTAACTTGTTGTGGAAATGTTCTTCATCAATGTGTACTTTTGATTTTGTGTTCTATGCCAACAACGGCAAGTGTAGCATGAACATTTACCACAACAGAGTACCAGCAAGATTATGTTATCTTTCGCTGTGCCTGCCTGAAACTTGCAAAAGCAGCATCACATTGGAAACCAGGTGACACTGGATTTGCACCTACCAGCTGCGAGACAAGGCTTTTGGACAACATATTGACAGGATAAACACCTGTGAGGAACCTATTCTAATCCACACAGTTTGAACCCTGGGCCATCTGAAGTAGGGAGCAGGTATTTATCCCCTCGTGTCTGTTCCACATTTAATGAGAACATAGAAGAAAGCTGGGAGACCTTCCTCCCCCCTCAATCAGGGTCTCGACCCAAAACGTCACTTATCCTCCTTCTTCAGAGATGCTGCCTGACCTGGTGAGTTATTCCATCTCTTTGTGTCCTTGGTTCTTTATTCTGGAAAGGGCTATATGTAATTTTTAGGCCGTATTTCTAATCCCCAATTAACAAAATAACTTCCCCTTTCTGTCCTATTAGATCTCCTTAAAACATGAAAGTTTCAATAAGATCATTCTTTTATCATCTAGCTTTCAGAAACTTATTTATCTTAGTTCCTTTAATTACTTCTTTTAGTTTACCTGGACTGTGAATATTAAATGTGTGATGCTTCGTACAACTCAAGGTGGTCAGTGCACGCTTTAACAATTCAATATTGTATGTTGGTCGGTACCATTTAACTCTATATGCAGTGGCTAACCATCTTATGTAGGGCCAGTTTCCCGCCCACCATGTAGCTGTGCCTGATATGGCCAGAATTTTAGTGATGAATTTGTGATCAAAACCATGGAGCATCTCACATTGAACTAAATTGCAAGGCTCTGTATTTCTCAAGTGTAGGTATTAGAAGTCTGCAGAGTAGGGTAGCCATTTGATGGCTTCCCCGTTAAACAGGTGCCCAGTCTGGACCAGGCTCTGGAAACAGCAAGAAGAATTCTTCATTGTCTTCACCCTCCAAAGTATTTCAATCATTTTAGGTGCTGTTGAGAATAATGTGGGAAGTCTCATCGTGCTGAACTCAATTGCGAAATTGTGCTGCCTTATTGAAAATTCTTATTGAAAATTATTGAAATTCTAAGATGCAAAGTCACTTTTGTCTTAAAAGTTAAATACTGTAGTCGCACTAGACCTCCGTGATTCCCTTGGCAGAGAAGAATGAACGAGAGAGAAGGGTTCTGGCCAGGCGGAGGCTTCATTTTTCTTTTGGAGACAAGGCTGCTCTGCCCTTCAGGGGAAAAAACCATTACATCCAGGGGATAATCTTTTTACAAGTCACAGTTCAGAAAAACATTCAACCTGTTGCTTGCAGATCTTTATCTATAAAGCTCTGGCTAGGCCACTGTTCCCAAGACCGTGGCCACGAAGGCCCCAGGCATCAGTCTGGCAGTTAATATACGTACCTCAGTTTGCTGCATCTAGATTAGAGATTCTCCACTCCAGAGTGTATTCATCTCCTACTTGGAGAGCAGTAGGATGGTTCAGGTAGTAGGAGACTGTAAACAAGTGGTGTTACAGGAAACTCAAACTAATTAACTACAGAGCAGTAGAATCTGGGGGTTAGGTTGAGGGGAATGTGGAGAGAATATCATGGGACAAGTGCAAGATTGGTGAAAATGGGTACTCAGTGGCCTACAAGGACTCAGTGGCCTGAAGGGCTAATTTCTGCGCTGTGTAACTCTACGACTCTGTGATTGAATTCAGTATGTCTCCTGCAATTGCTTCTGTGATCTAAAAGATAGCTGTGGGATCTCAACCTGGGCTTCTACTATATATTTATTGTTTTTAGAATAGGCATAGAAGTAATGTATAATTAATGGGAAGACCCTTAAATGTACAGAGGGATCTTGGGGTGCAGTCCATAACTCCCTGAAAGTAACAACCTAAGTAGAGAGAGTCATAAAGGCGGTGTATATACCAACTCGCACAACATTTTGAAATGTGCATCTCATCCATACCCATTTACCATAAAACTCTCGTCCCCATTAACCTATGCAATCATATTTCCTTTTCCCTCCATATATTGTTATTCATACCATCTCATTCCTGAAGTCTCCTCCAGCCTGTTATCTTATCTACAGAGCTCCGTTCCTCTAATTAGTATTCCATGTCTCCCCCTTCTTTGCTGTTCTGTAAGAGCCTCGCGTAACTTTTGTCTCATTCCCCGTGTCTCCCTGAAGCTCTTGGCTTCTTTCTCCACATTTTTTAACTGTTGCCAGCAACAGTTTGGAAAACAGTGAAGTAATATCTGGAGTAGAGATGATGAACTCTGCATTCTCACTGTGGCAGGGACAAAGGGAAATCATTAACTCAGGTTGGCAGGGGGAACAGCAGACTCTGTGCTCTTGTGCCTCCTAGATTTACTGCCAACAGACATTTGGTTTGGCCAACTCCAGGAATGGGTAGGAAGGAGTTTTTTAAATAATATTGTGCATTGACAGTGCCTGTGTGGAAAGACCAAGTGACCCCTCAATTAGACAGGCTCATCATTTTATTAATGCAACATCCTTTACACAAGAACACAAGACAATGGCAGTAATAGGCCACGAGGCCTCTCAAGTCCGCCCCACCCGTCAGTATGATCATCCATGACTGATCTTTTCTAGTCTCAACTCTCTAATGCACCAGTTCCCCATAGGTCCCAATTCCACACTCTTTCAAACATTCACCTCTCTCCACTTTAAATATATCCAATGGTCTGGCCTCCACCACCCTTGGGGGGGCAGAGAATTCCAGAGATTCACCATCATCGGAGAAAAAAAACAGAGTTTATGTACCTCATTTAAAAGTGACCGGCTCCTATTCTTGCCGTCATGTTCCTTTGTTCTGGTTTATGTTCACCCACATGTTTATACCGCAATGGTGTATCCTTATTGTTTTGATGTGTTTATGCTTTATTCTTAATTATTAACTGTATGTTTGTGTTGTCATTTGTGAGCGGAGCACCAAGGCACATTCCTTGTATATGCATACTTGGGCAATAAACATTCATTCATTCATTCATTGCTCACTCACTGGTGAAAGCATTTCAACATCCACCCAGTCAATGATCTTATGTTTGAATAAGAACACCCCTCATTTTTCCAAACTCAAAAAATACAAATACAAATCCTCTAGCCTCTCTGGAAGGGCAACTTTCTCATTCCAGGAATTAACCTGAAAAATCTCCTTTGGACTACCTTTAATGTTAATACATCTTTCCTTAGGTAACTGGGCTAAAACTATGCATAATATTCTGTGAGTATCTTCACTAAAATCCTGTACAACTGTAACAAAACCTAAACTCCAAACTCCTAAACTCCAATTCTTTCACAACAAAGGTCAACTTGCATTATACCTACTTAGCTACTTGTTGGACCTCCCGCTAACATTTTGTGATTCATGCACAAGAATATCTAAACATCACTCACTTGCAGTCTCTCTCCATTCAGATAACAATTAACCTTTTGATTCCTCTTACCAAAATGCATGATCCCATATTTTTGCACATTAAACTCCCTTTGCCAGGTTTTTTTTAATCTAGTCACCCAATCTATCAATAGATATATCTCGCAGAATCACAATGTCCTCAGCAGAACATGCCATTCCGCCTATTTTGATATTGTCCACAAACCTGGAAACATTACATTTCATTCCCTCCTCAATAGACAATAGGCAATAGACAATAGGTGCAGGAGTAGGCCATTCAGCCCTTTGAGCCAGCACCGCCATTCAATGCGATCATGGCTGATCACTCTCAATCAGTACCCCGTTCCTGCCTTCTCTCCATACCCCCTCACTCCGCTATCCTTAAGAGCTCTATCCAGCTCTCTCTTGAAAGCATCCAACGAACTGGCCTCCACTGCCTTCTGAGACAGAGAATTCCACACCTTCACCACTCTCTGACTGAAAAAGTTCTTCCTCATCTCCGTTCTAAATGGCCTACCCCTTATTCTTAAACTGTGGCCCCTTGTTCTGGACTCCCCCAACATTGGGAACATGTTTCCTGCCTCTAATGTGTCTAATCCCCTAATTATCTTATATGTTTCAATAAGATCCCCCCTCATCCTTCTAAATTCCAGTGTATACAAGCCTAGTTGCTCCAGCCTTTCAACATACGACAGTCCCGCCATTCCGGGAATTAACCTAGTGAACCTACGCTGCACGCCCTCAATAGCAAGAATATCCTTCCTCCAGTTCATATATGCAAATAGAGGACCATAAGACTTAGCAACAGAATTAGGCCATTCAGCCCATCAAGTCTACTTCCCCATTAAATCATGGTTGATCTATTTTTCCCACTCAATCCCTTTCTCTGGCCCTCTCCCCAGAATGTTGACGCCCTTACTAAACAAGAACATATCAACCTCCACTTTAAAAATCCCCAATACCTTAGCCTCCACAGCTGCCTGTGGCAATGAACTCCACAGATTCACAACCCTCTGCCTAAAGAAATTTTACAAACCACAGAGGTCAGGTTAACCAGTTGATAATTTCCTTTCTTTTGTCTCGCCCCCTTCTTAAACAGCGGAGTTACATTTACATTTTCCAGTCCTCTGGCATCATTCCTGACTTTCGCAATTCTTGAAAGATCACTACTAATAAAGAAACAATTGATGGCCAAGATACAATCCCTGGGATACTCCACTAGTTACGTTGCTCCAGCATCAAAATGACCCATTTTTCCAACACTTTGTTTTTTGTGACAGCTAATTTTTAATCCGTGCCAAGACATTTTCTCCAAAATCTTGGGCTCTTAATAATTGCACCAACTTCTTCTGTGGCACCATGTCAAACACCTTTTGTAAATCCAAATACATAATATTTGGAGGTTGCCCTCTATCAACTCTGCCTGTCACATCCTCAAACAAGCATTATTTATCTTCCATAAAACAATGTTGACATGATATCATTATATTCAGCTTTCCTAAATGCTTAGTTATCTCACTGTTGATTCTAGCATCTTGGCAATAATAGATATTAAACTAATTGGTCTACACTCCCGACTTTCTGTCTTCTTCTCCTTTTAAACAAGGGAAATTACATTGGCCATCTTCCAATCTTTTGATGTCTCTTGGAATTTAACTAGTCTTGAAAAACACTAATTGATGACTTCACTATCTCTGCACCACTTCCTTTAAAACACATGGGTGGAGACCATTGGGTCCTGGCAATGTCTGACTTTGGTCCATGAGTTTTAAATATGTGTGATGGGAATTTTTAACAAGTTCCAACCTGTAATTTGAAACTAGCCCACATATTATTTTATTTGTAAATCAAAATTAATGAGCCACCAACCCCAATTCCAAAGAATCTGGTTGAAAATGAATGCTGCCTGGATTGGAGGGTTTCAGCTACAGGGAGAGGTTGGAGAGACTGTTTTACTCTGGAATGTCAGAAATTGAGGGGCGACTTAATAGAACTATAAAATGAGAGGCACGGATAGGGTAGATTGTCAGAACTCTTTTCACCGGGTGGAAATGTCTGACATTTTATGAGAGGGGGGAATGTTTAATGGAGATGAGCGAGCAAGTTTTTTTAATTAAAAAACGAGGGCGTTGGGGGCCTGGGACTGCATGGGGTGGTGGTGGAGGCAGATACAATAGTGGCATCTAAGAAGCTTTTAGACAGGCACATGGAAGTGCGCGGAATAGAGTGATATGGATCATGTACAGGCAGTTGAGCAGTTTAACATGGCCCCAAAGGGCCTGTTTTTGTGCTGTTTTGTTCTATGTTCCATGTTCTATGGGTGAATACTGCACCAGAAAACTCTTTCCAAAGAACGATTCCCCCTCCCCTAATGTGTCATCCAAAGAGAATGCAAACAAATTGGCTATTGTATTTCTAAATAACCCTGGCCCATCGTGATCCATTCCCCTTCCGTTTGGCTCATACCTTCACCAGAAAGTCACAATCTTCCACCTGGAATGCAATGTCTTTCGCACCGTCCCCATGTTTGCCCAAATGTTCCGTCATTTCTGAAATGGACAACACAACTTATCAGAACAAGTTTCAGTGTGCAGTGCAAAACAAAATGTTAGACACAGCCAGATGACATACAGACATCAACCAAATGACTTAGTTGAGGGGAAAACAAGGAGGAGGAGGCTAGCCACTAGCCCAGCACAAATCCACCAGGAATCTGAATGGTGTCAAGTTAGGAACAGGGGACGTACAATGAGATCTGGGTGTCCTAGTGCATCAGTCACTGAAAGGAAGCATGCAGGTACAGCAGGCAGTGAAGAAAGCCAATGGAATGTCGGCCTTCATAACAAGAGGAGTTGAGTATAGGAGCAAAGAGGTCCTTCTGCAGTTGTACAGGGCCCTAGTGAGACCGCACCTGGAGTACTGTGTGCAGTTTTGGTCTCCAAATTTGAGGAAGGATATTCTTGCTATTGAGGGCATGCAGCGTAGGTTTACTAGGTTAATTCCCGGAATGGCAGGACTATCATACGTTGAAAGACTGGAGCGGCTAGGCTTGTATACACTGGAATTTAGAAGGATGAGAGGAGATCTTATCGAAACGTATAAGATTATTAAGGGGTTGGACACGTTAGAGGCAGGAAACATGTTCCCAGTGTTGGGGGAGTCCAGAACAAGGGGCCACAGTTTAAGAATAAGGGGTAGGCCATTTAGAACTGAGATGAGGAAAAACTTTTTCAGTCAGAGAGTTGTGAATCTGTGGAATTCTCTGCCTCAGAAGGCAGTGGAGGCCAATTCTCTGAATGCATTCAAGAGAGAGCTGGATAGAGCTCTTAAGGATAGCGGAGTCAGGGGGTATGGAGAGAAGGCAGGAACAGGGTACTGATTGAGAATGATCAGCCATGATCACATTGAATGGCGGTGCTGGCTCGAAGGGTCGAATGGCCTCCTCCTGCACCTATTGTCTATTGTCTATTACACAAACAAAGCATGTACAGATATGAATCTTGCAATGCAGGTACAGTCCGAGCAGTAGAGGTAAACATCCCACAGAGCAAATGTAGATGGAATAGGCATTCTTGGAAAGAGAAAGCTATGATAATCACGCAGAGTGCTGAGAACAAAGAGGGGCCATTGTAATGAATACTTTGTCGGTGTCCTCTAATGGGATGAAGAGGGAAAGATAAATAAGAGGGAAAGATAGAACAGCCTTGATTGAATGGCGGAGTAGACCCGAAAGGCCTAATTCTGCTCCTATCATTTTTGAACTTATGACTCTTTACATACAGGTATCTTGTGTAAGGTATGCAAAACAAAGAATTTCAAAAAAACAAAGACATGTCACATGTGATAATAAAATATTTATCTATCTATCATCAATTTAGTCCGTCAGGAGGACACATTCATCTAGAGTTTAAGAGTCAGCAGTGACTCAACAAAATTTGGCTTGCTGTGAGGAGTTGAATGCACAGACTGAAGAGAGAACCAGGGCTCAACTTTCTCACATTTTATGTTGTAGACCAATGTTACTGTAGATCAGTGCATGTTCCTTTAACATAGTGAGCTCACCACTACTAACCACTCCCCATGGTCTCTTGTATAACTGTAGCTTCCCCACCTCCAGCTCGCTCTCTAGTGCCAGTGATGACCACGGACAGCTAGGGCATAATGTGTGTAGTGCTATTAATAAACTTATTTAGTAAAAGACTCTGCGTACGAGTGACATCCTTTTACATGGTGTCAGATCGGTAGACTTGCGTCTCCTGTTTATCGGTTTTTTATTTTATTATTTGTTTCTCCCAATTGTGTCCCCTCCTTCCACTTTGCTATGGCTTCCTCGTGTCGTCGTCCGGACACGCTCGTTTTCGATGGGGACATAGTGCACCGCTGGACGGTCTTCCAGCGGGACTACGAACACTATATCGCGATTGCCCATCCTGATGCAACTGCTGCAGTACGAGCTCACCTGCTCCTCAACCTGGCTGGTCCGGAGGCAATGGAACGATATGCTTCGTTCGATTTCGTCCCTCCGGAGGACCGCGACGACCCGGTATGTCTCATGGCCAAGTTCACTGCCCTGTGTGATATACCCACCAATAACATTATCGAGCGTTTTAACTTTTTCACGCGTCGTCAGGCTCCTGGGGAGCACGTTGACACCTTCATTGCTTCTTTGAGGCATATGGCTCGGAGGTGCCGCCTTGAAAAGATCACACCCGACGAGATGATCAGGGACGTCCTGGTCAACGGTCTCCTAAACTGCAAGCTACGTGACGAGCTCCTGATGAAGCCTGACCTGTCGCTAAAGGACGCCGTGCATGCTGCACGCATGGCTTCTGCTGTTGCCTCAGTATCTCGGCCGGCGTCCCATGACATAAATTTCACCGGACGCCGGCGGCTAAATGCCCCGCCGGTCAGGGTCGACCCCTCCGCGCCCACTACGGTCACCCCTCGCCGATGCCCAAACTGCAACTTCTCGTCACACCAGTTTAACGTTTGCCCAGCGCAGGGCAAAACTTGTAATTCCTGCGGGAAAATGAACCACTTTTCTGCAGCCTGTCGTTCTCGTGGGAGACCTGTCCCTGCTCCTAGAAGGAGTCTAAACAACCTTGCGAACAGTGATAGCGCAACCGGTTCCCAGCACCAACACGAGGAACTCCCCGATCCAGATACAGTGTTTTCGCTTTTGGGTGCACCTGCGTTGATAACGGATCCTTCCGTGCATGTTACTGTCAATGGACACTCCTTCCCTGCGAAGGTCGATACTGGTGCTTTTGCAAATGTTATGTCTGTTGGCCTCTTCGAGCAGATAAGCTCGGGGGAGAGGGTTACTCCTGACGACTCCCGCCTTCATGCCTATGGGGGAGGTGTTCTGGTTGCCGTGGGGAAGGCAACGGTTATCTGTACTGTTCTGAAGACCTCTCGGCCCCTCACGTTCCTCCTGCTAGCATCTGACAACGTCACCCTGCTGGGCGCCCGTGCATGCCAGGACTTTGGCTTGGTTTCATTCCACCGCGACATCCACCTGGTGGAGGCCCCCATGGACCCCCTGATCGAGTATCCCGACCGATTTGATGACGTCCTGGGGAAGCTGCCCTGTGCCTACAAGATCGTTGTTGACCCGGGGGTCAACCCGGTGGTTAGACCGGCCCACCGTGTGTCTTTTGCCATGAAGGGCCGCGTGGAGTCCACACTACGTGGCATGGTGGACATGGGCATCCTCAAGGAGGTGAGTGCCCCCACCCAGTGGGTCTCCACCATGGTGGTCGCTGCCAAGAAGGATGCGAGCGAGATCAGGATCTGCATCAACCCAAAAGACCTGAACCTGGCTATCAAACGCCCGCACTACCCCATGCGGACGGTGGAGGACGTCGCGGCACAGGTCGGTCCAGCCACAGTTTTCTCGGTCCTAGATGCCAAGAGCTCCTTTTGGCAGATCCCTTTGGATGCACGTTCCTCCTTCCTGACCACCTTCAGCACACCTTTTGGCAGGTTCCGTTTCCTCCGCATGCCTTTTGGGATCAACTCAGCAAGCGAGGTTTTCCAGCGTACAATGGAACAGCTGTTTGCCGGGTTGCCGTGCGCCATCATTGTGGATGACATCCTGGTGTATGGGAGGGACGTCGCCGAGCACGACCGACACCTCCGCCAAGTCCTGGACAGGGCTCGTGAGATCAATCTCAAACTCAATCAACGGAAGTGTCGATTCCGCGTTGAGGAAGTCACCTACGTTGGCCATGTTTTCACGGCGGGGGGGCCTGAAGCCAGACCCCGAGAAGACGGCGGCGATCACCGATATGCCCGCTCCCACTGACGTGCCCGGCCTGCAGCGCTTTCTGGGCATGGTCAACTACTTAGGCAAGTTCATACCCGACCTCAGCGAACTGAGTGCCACCCTGAGGGAGCTGACCAAGAAGGAATATGCCTGGGCCTGGCTCCCGCACCACCAGTCGGCCTTCGTGGCCCTGAAGTCCAGACTCGCACGGACCCCCACTTTGCAGTTTTTCGACCTGAACAGGCCAATCGTCCTCACCTGCGATGCATCTCGGTTCGGCCTTGGTGCTGCCTGCCTGCAGCTCTATGACGACCGGCAGCTGCCCGTCTCCTATGCCTCTCGCACAATGACCCCTGCTGAACAGCGATACGCGCAGATTGAAAAAGAGCTCCTTGCCGTGGTGTTCGCGTGCTCCAAATTCAAAGACTACGTTCTGGGCAACACCTTCACCATCGAAACTGACCACCAACCGCTGGTCTCTATTCTGAACAAGCCCATCCACGCAGCCTCGTCCCGTTTGCAGCGAATGATGCTGCAGCTTCAGCGCTTTACCTTCGATATCGTGTACCGCAAGGGCAAGGAGATGTTCGTGGCAGACACTTTGTCCCGTGCCCCACTACCTTCCATTTCCCGCCATCCGTACGAATCGGCTGACCTGATGGTGCTGAACGTCAACATCGTTCCATCTTGGCAGATGCAGTCCCTGGTCACACACACTGCCGCTGATCCTGCCCTGCAACAGCTGGAGAGCGTCATCCGCCGTGGCTGGCCTGACCGACGGTCTTCCCTGCCGGCTGGTGCCGTGCCCTACTTCCTGGTTCGGGATGAACTGGTGCTGCACGAGGGCGTAGTGGTGAAGGGTCACAAGGTCGTGGTGCCGGCCGCGCTGCGAGATCACTACTTCAAGACTGCCCACAACGGACACCCCGGGGTGGAGGCCACTTTATCCCAGGCCCAAGCACAATTTTACTGGCCTGGCATGGTTCGGGACATCCGGGACAGGGTCTCCGCCTGCGCTGCCTGCAACCGCCTACTACCTCATCAGCAGCGCCAGCCTCTCCTGCAGCAGCCGGCTCCCGAGTTGCCGTGGATGGCTGTTGCCGCCGACATTTTCGAGTGGCGTGGCAAACACTACCTGGTCCTGGTGGACTCCTACTCCAGCTGGTTCGAGGTGGACCTGCTGCCGTCCCTCACGTCTGCTGCCGTCATCGGGAAGCTTCGCCGCCACTTCTCTACCTTTGGTTCCCCGGCATCCCTCCAGTCCGACAACGGGAGCCAGTTTACCAGCGCGGAGTTTGCCGCTTTCGCCACCCTGTGGAACTTTCGCCACATCACCAGCAGCCCCGAATACCCGCAAAGCAATGGACTTGCAGAGCGCGCTGTCCGCAGCGCGAAGGAACTCATGGAACGTTGTCGGTTTACCAGTTCTGACTTGTACCTTGCCCTCCTCAACCTCCGCAACATCACCCGGGACCCCGCGCTCGGCTCCCCGGCCCAGCGCCTCATGTCCCGCACCACTAGACCCCCCATCCCCGTCTCCCAGCAATCCCTGAAACCAACGGCTCGCAGCCCTGCAGCTGTCAAGGAGCGCATCATCGAAAAGCAAGTGATTCAGAAACGCTCCTTTGACAAATCGTCCCGTCCCCTTCCCCCTCTGTTCGCTGGCCAGGTTGTCCGGATGGAGTCCGCCTCGGGTCACCACCGGCTGGCCGTGGTCGTCGGCAATGCTGACTCTCCACGGTCGTACCTGGTTAATTACGAGGGCACCGTGTACCGTCGTACCCGACAGCACCTGATGCTGGTCAACGAGCCTGCACCGCCTCCCGCGGTCCCGTATTCACCTCCCATCCAGTCACCGGTGCCTGATGTGCCTCCTGCTCCCGTCCATCCTCGCGTGCCCCAACCTGCGCCGTCTCGACTGTCTGTGCCCGGCTCGCCCCGGCCCCCTTCCCCTCCTTCGCCTGCGCGTTTGCGGGTATCGCCGCCCCGTTCTCCTCCTTCCCCTGGTTCCCCTGCCTCGGTACCCGCACCCGTCCCTGCTCTTCCTTCGGCCGAAGGGGATGAGGTGTTGCGCACCCGCTCTGGGCGAGTGGTCAAGCCGCCTGTCCGGTACGGTGGGTACGAGTAGTCTGTGTGGTGCTGCATTCTATCTGCTCCCTGCTTATAGTTTAAGTCTAGCGTATGAGCCGTGGTCGCTTTTGTTTCCAAGAGGAAGGATGTAGATCAGTGCATGTTCCTTTAACATAGTGACCTCACCACTACTAACCACTCCCCATGGTCTCTTGTATAACTGTAGCTTCCCCACCTCCAGCTCGCTCTCTAGTGCCAGTGATGACCACGGACAGCTAGGGCATAATGTGTGTAGTGCTATTAATAAACTTATTTAGTAAAAGACTCTGCGTACGAGTGACATCCTTTTACAGTTACAACCTTCAATTCACCCTGCAGATGACAACTGTTCAATCAAATATTTCCAAAGCAAGTTTTGGTGCAGATTGTAGTATTCCCTTTGGAATATCTTGATGATGTCTAAATACCAACATTATACCAACACAGACTATTGAAAATCCAGCAATGCATCAACACCAACAATGTCCAAACAGGTAGACACAAAATGCTGGAGTTACTCAGCGGGACAAGCAGCATCTCTGGAGAAAAGGACGGGTGATGTTTTGGGTCAAGACCCTTCCATGTCCAAACAGGAGTAAATATATCATTACAGGTCATACCTAAATAGAAGTATTGTATCAATACATCCAATATCTTCCAGTGTGACAACTCAGGCCATATATACAAGCACTTGCTGCATATCCATGCAGCGTGTATCCAGAAATTGGTACTTTATTAATACAGGCTAAACACCAACACCATGTGACTTAACAGACAACAGGAATGGTAATTGACCAAAGCCAGGAGGGGGAGGGAGTGGGTGAAGATGGAGACAGCCAAGAGGATGATAAGCAGCTACAAAAAGGCCACCATGGCTGGAATTGACAAGTCTGGAGGGTGATAATGAGAACCATTAGAGGAGAGGTGAAGGGAAGATGGAACCAGATGGGGAGGGAGGTATCTGGTGGATAAATGTGTGGGTAGTGGGTGGGTGGAACAGGAAGGGGACAAGATAGGTGATGGAGAGGGGTAGGAGGGATGTGTAGAAAGGAACTATATACTGAAGA
Organism: Rhinoraja longicauda; assembly: GCF_053455715.1. Lineage (NCBI taxonomy): Eukaryota > Metazoa > Chordata > Chondrichthyes > Rajiformes > Arhynchobatidae > Rhinoraja > Rhinoraja longicauda. Next base: position 11,617,987 of record NC_135978.1, read on the forward strand.
TAGACACAAAGTGCTGGAGTCACTCAATGGGTCAGGCAGCATCTAGAGGAAAAAGGGATTGGTGACGTTTCGGGTCGGGGCCCTTCTTCAGACTCAGATTCAGATTCAGGAGAGATGTCTGGGAAAGGGGTCAAAAATGGGAGGACTGGAAGTGGATTGGCAGGAGAGAAAAGGGAAGTGGAGAAAAGACACAGGAGATAAGTGTTACCTGAAATTGGAAAATGCAATGTTAAAATAGAAGATTTCAATGCCCGTCATATTAACTGGAATACAATCAATGTAAAAACTATACAGATCACCAAGCTCCTTAATAGACTTACGAGACTTTTGTTACAAATTTGTCGCAAACTCAGCAAGAGGGGTGTGAAGGGGAACAGTAGTTAGTGGTAGAGAGCAGAATAGAATTCTGGATTCAGGGAGATAGTGGAAGGAATTATCAATGGCGAAGATAAACACAAAAAACTGGAGTAACTCAGTGGGACTGGCAGCATCTTCCTGAGTGCTGTCCCACTGAGTTACTGCAGCTTTTTGTGTCTATATTCAGTTTAAACCAGCATCTGCAGTTCCTTCCTACACAAATTATCGATGGCAGTGATCACAATTTAATGTAGTAATGGAAAAGGACAAAGATAAAATTAGAGAATTGGATTTGGATTAGGCCAATTTTACTTAGACATGATTTTGTAAAAAGTAGAGTAGAAATAACGAGAAACAAAAAAAAAGTCAGTCTCACAGCAATAGGAGGCCATTCAGATGGAGATTCAAGGAGTTTGGTGCAAACACATTCCAACAAAGGAAAAAGGGTGGGACTGCTGTATCTAGTGTCCCCTGCATGACAAGGAACATAAAGGGTAGGCTAAAGCAAAAGAAGGAAGCTTATGTCAGACACCAAAGGATAACTGCTGCAGAAATCCTAGACAGAGAATGTACTGGTGAAATATATCCCAAACTGTTAAAAGCAAGAAAGGAAACTGTGGAGACGATGATATCATTTTTTGTTCCTCCCTGGCTACAGGAGTGGTGCCAGGGCACTGAAAATATGCTAATGTTGTATTGCTGTCTCGAAAGGGAAGGAATAAACTGAGTAATTACAGGACATTTAGTTTAATAGTGGACAAATTCTGAAGGATTTGTAAAGGGCAATTGGCATCGATCTGTAAAGGAAGGTTGTGTCTGACCATCTTTTAATTAAAAGTTCACATGGATTTTAGCATAGTTTTCAAAGGTCCCAGAGGGCATAATGATGATAACATGTAAGAGGCCATGGGAGAGTGGGAAAGTAGAGGGAGAGTTTGTTCGCTAATAGAAAGCAAAGGATAATAGTTGACAGGTGCCTTTGCCCCAATATGTTGCAAATATATGAAAGCTTTAGACCCGAACATAAAGGAGATACGATAATGACGTTTCCTCATTGATACAAAAATCGTTCATGTAGTTGACAATGAAGCAGGTTTAGTTAGCATGGCACGGAAATGGTAATTTAACCTACAATGTGCGGTAATATAATTAGATACAATAGGAAAGAGGACACAAAATAAATGAAAGGACACCAAGTGTGGAGAACAGAGGGACATTGGAATGTTTGCCCATAGATCCCTAATGTAGCTGGACACTTGATCGAAAAAAAAACTTATGGGACACTACTGTGATTAGCTGATACATAGCATACTAAAACACGGTTGCCAGATTTGTCAAGATTGTAACCCACGCTCAGATCACAGCTGAGTACAGTGGCCACTAATTTGAGCGGAAAATATGATTGCATTAGAGAGGGTGTGGAGGAGAATTCCCAGGAATGATATGAAGAATGGACAGTGTATTTATCAGAAAAAAAATAGATAGAGAGATTATTCGAACCAGGGGGATCTGAGGGGAGACTTATTTGCGATATTTGGTACTATGAGGGGTCGGAGTACAATAAATAGGAAAGACCTATTTGCCTTCGTTAAAGGAAAAGGAACACACAGAACTCACATATATAAAGCAGAAAGATTTGTGGAAGAGTTTTTATTTTCTCCTTTCAGAGGTTGAAGGAAGTCTGGATCTCACTTCATGAAAGAGTGCAGGAGGCAGAAACCTTCATGATATTGGCAAGAAACTTGCAACATAACCGTAACTCTCACTGCTGGAGATACTGATGGAGAGTGGAATTGGGCTGGGTAGTTGTTCTTTCGCTAGCAGATACCTGATGGTCCAAATGATGTTTTGTGTTGTAAATTTTATGATTCTGTTTCAACACATGCTGCACCCAACTACTCCCACTGTATCAACATGTGGCACATCAAAGGTGGCACTGTAGCAACACTTACTGTACTGAGGAATGGGTCGACAAGGGCAATATCCAAACACCAGTTGTGTAGCAATACTCACTGTACCATATCAAAACATCAGCATTGTGTCAATGTGTGCACTGTATACAGCAATGTATCAACACAGGCAGTATCTCAACACCAGCACTATATCGGAATCATAATTAATTTATTCACCAAGTAGGTTTTGCAACATTCAAGGAATTTGATTTTGCCATACAGCCATACCAAAAAAAGCAACAAGATATACAACTACATAAAAGTTAACATAAACCTCCAGCACAGCGGCTCCCCCATATTCCCCACTGTGATGGAAGGCAATAAAGTCTTATCTTCTTTCCTCCCGCAGTCGGGGCAGTCGAACCATCCGCAGTCAGGGCGATCGAAGCTCCCACAGCCGGCAATCGAAGCCCCCGCGTTGGGGCGATCGAAGCTCCCGCGTTGGGACGGTCGAAGCTCCCGTGTTGGGGCGATCGAAACTCCCACGGCTTGGAGCTACCGAAGTCGGTCCCTAACTAAGCTCCACGATGTTAAGTCCGCAGGCTCCCGCGGTTGGAGCTCCCGAGGTCGATCCCTGGCAAAGGGACCGCCAGCTCCGTGATGTTAGGCCGCAGTCCGGATGGAGATACGACATGAAAAAAAGTCGCATCTCCGTCGTGGAAAGAGATAAAAAATGTTTCCCCCATTCCCACATAATACAACACTAACATTTAACAACAGACTATAAACAACAAAGAAGAAAAAGCCGAGACAGACCATTGGCAGAGGCAGCCATTGGTCAGCGCCACCTGCTATATTAACACTTACTGCAATGTGTCAATCTTACTATACCCAAAATCCAGCACAGTATTGTCAGTTTGTATTCAAACAGCAGCACCGAATAACATTAGTTCCGAATCAATATATGACTATCCAAACACCCACACAAAAGAAACATAAAATTGCATCAACATTAGTTTTATCTAAACACTAGCACAGAACTAATAATCATTGTGCCTCAATTTAGTACCATTGATTTAACAGTGTGTGGCTCAATCCATTACGAATCACCAACTCTGACATCAGCATTTCAGAGATACTCTCTTTGATCTGTACATTCCACTGCATCCACCACTTTTGTTCCAAATTCTGCCAAAAACTCAACCTGATATGCTACTCATCATCACTCTATGCCTCTTTCCACAGATGGACCCTGTTCTGATAAATTGGCCATGGGTTTATAGCATTTTTGTTTTTATTTCTATCTCAATTTATCACCATTGTTTCAACACAGATGGTATCCCAGTTCAACTGATTCTTGCAACAAAGTCTATGACTGAATTGGAACAATTTGTATACCAATTCACCATTACATTTCACATTTCAAAACATCACCAGCAATGCAACACAAGCTATACCTGTTTCAGCACCAATCTTTCAATTAAGTTCAGATCAAACATAGACACAAAAAGCTGGAGTAATTCAGTGGGACAGGCTGCATCTCTGGAGAGAAGGAATGGGTGACAGTTGCACCCCAGTTCATACTCATACCCAGTTTACACCATCTGCACATCAATTCATTCCAATTCTTTCAGCACATCCTACACCTCCAAATATTATCATTCTTTTAAAGCCAACCAGTGCTTTAATGCATTGCTGTTTCTATTTAAAAAGTCTATACTCCCAAATCATTGCCACACCATTAACCACAATTAGTTCACTTTGATTCATCATTACTCTCTTAACACAACAGATATCTCAATTCACAATAATTATTTTGTAAAAGTTGTAGCCTCACCATAGCTCTTTCAACAAATTCTGTACTTCAATTAATCAAAACCTCCCGCAATTAAATCCATACCTTAATTAGTGTATGATTCTTCCAACAAACTCTAACTCTCACTGCCACTTTTCCAGTATAGATCTTCACTACTCATGCCATCTTGGCTGCATCCCAATTCATCACAGCTCACTCAACAAAAGCTCTAGCCTATAAAATAGACACAACATACTGGAGTAACTCAGTGGGACAGGCAGCATCTCTAGAGAGAAGGAAAGAGTGACATTTTGGGTTGAGACCCTTCTTACATCACCCATTCCTTCTCTTCAGAGAAGCTGCCCGCCCCGCTGAGTTATTCCAGCATTTTGTGTCTATCTTTGGTGTAAACCAGCATCTGCAGTTCCTTCCTATACAACCATACAGTGTTCACCAAAAAACAATAATAGATAAACTTCCTCACATTATGATCCTTAAGTTTCATAATGTAATGATTTTTAAGGAGTGGTTTAACCTATATAAGTTCTTAAATTAAACCTAAAAAAAATGTTTAATACTCACCTTTGTTACCAGGGTTCAGCGCTGATTGGAAAACAAATATAATCTGTTGAAAAAAATAGTGTAGCACTGAGTTATCAACTGACTTTCAGCCATCTTCTTTGAACTGAGATCAGTTTAAAGGATGACACAAGGTCTTATCTGGTGTGACATCACCAGAAAGGGGCTGGTCTCAGGCTGCAAAGCAAGAAAACAGGGTTATTCAATGTCTTATTTCAAACGTCAGAGCATGTGGTACCGAGGGTTGCCAACGGTCCCATATTAGCCGGGACATCCCGTATATTGGACCGCCCTTGTCCCGTATTAGGCCTGGGGGACACTGTTGGCCTGGACATTGTAGGCCTGGACAGTGTAGGCCCGGACAGTTTAGGCCCAGATACTGTAGGCCCGGGGGCCCGGGTGCCGCCTAACGGAGGATGCGTAGCAACCCACCTCCCAGCCTGGGCGGCCACCATTGGTTGGGTGAGGTCACGTGGGGCACGGGGCGGTGACGTCACCTTTTGTCCCTTAGTTGGGAGTGAGAAAGTTGGCAACCCTGAGGTAGCTCAAAAAACGGGGCTGGAAACAAGCAAGTAAAGATTGCGTTGTTCTGTTTCGGGACACATGACAATAAAACACTCTTGACACTTTCTCAGCATCTCAAGTCAACTTCAAATGCAGTCAATTAATTTAATTGTGAAGATAATGTGCTTATAGCAGAGCTTCTATTGAAAATGCAAAGGTCAGATACCATCAGAATGGGTTTGGAGCAATCAAATGCATCCCAAGGGAATTGGGGGTTACCTTTGCAGCACTGTGCTCTGATGTCCGTGCACTGCTACATATGGAAGTCTTTGTGCATGAAATCACTTTGATTTGCTTGTGAATGTAAAACTGGGCAGAAAATGTGAGATCTACTGCCCCAGGTCCACTGGATGCTACAAATTAAGAGGAGTTATGTCCACACATGTCGTTTCTTATGTTGTTTTTTTTCAATGCGATCAGTAAGCAAATAATTGGTACTGTAAATGGTTGTGGCCTAGATTTCTGATCTCCCCTTCCCTGATAGGGTGCTTTCATCAGTCTGGAATTTTAAGGGCCAACTGTTCAGATGTGGTGTTAAATTTCAGTGTAATTTTTCTCAGCTGGCTGCTCCTTACTTTATTCTGCCTAATGGCATGTGATACCATCTCACGACTTCCTGTCTCCAGTCCTTTGTATGCAAAAGGCTCAAATCCAAACTTGTTGCAGTAAAATCCCGCAGCCTGCAGTGGGAGATAAAGGAACATCACATGATTGACAACAGCTATTCACAGTCATCTCATTGCAATGTAATGGTAGACATTACTTATGACCGCATATGTTGAATGAATCTCTGCTCGCCCCTGTGCTTGTAATGGCTGCACTACTATCACCATCTACAGTTGGAAACTCTAACCGTATTCCTGATCATTATCTCATTCTGTAAAAGAGTTGCGTGATTGAATTTTAACTATTTTGATTGATTACCTTATCTAAAATCCACTCTTCTAATCTGTCCTTATCTGCTCATTGATTTATCGTTGTATGGCTTTATTTTCATAGAGAACATTCTGAACCAGTGGTAATATGTTAGTCCATTGTGGTGTTCTTCGATGGGGATAATATCCTTTCAACAACTCACAAATGCTGTGTGTGTGTCTACGTGTCAGTGTTTGTTTGTATGTGAGCATGCACAGGCACGAGTGTACACAGTATATGTTTTGTGTGTGTTTTTTGCATGATGCTTGTGTGTGTGCATGTGTGGTGTTTCATTTTATAGACAATAGACAATAGATGCAGGAGTAGGCCATTCGGCCCTTCGAGCCAGCACCGCCATTCAATGTGATCATGGCTGATCATTCTCAATCAGTACCCCGTTCTTGCCTTCTCCCCGTACCCCCTGGCTCTGCTATCCTTAAGTGCTCTATCTAGCTCTCTCTTGAATGCATTCAGAGAATTGGCTTCCACTGCCTTCTGAGGCAGAGAATTCCACAGATTCACAACTCTGACTGAAAAAGTTTTTCCTCATCTCTGTTCTAAATGGCCTACCCCTTATTCTTAAACTGTGCGCCCTGGTTCTGGACCAGTGTTTGTATGTGTGTGGTATTTCTCGGTTATTTATGCATATGTGTGTGCTTATGTTGTATTTGTGGTATTTGTGTGTGGTGTTTGCATGTGTGTGGTGTTTGTGTTTTGTGTTTGTATGTATGCCGTATGTGTGGTGTTTGTATGTGTGTGGTGTTTGTGTTTTGTGTTTGTATGTATGCTGTATGTGTGGTGTTTGTATGTGCACATATGGGAATTCTGCATTGGTGTGTGATGTTTGCGTGTGAGTGGATATGTATGCTTGTGTGGCATTTGTGAGTGAACATATCTGTGTTTGAATGATCATGTGTATATATACGTGTGTTTGTGTGGTGTTTATGAGGTGTGTGTGTTTGCAGGAATGTTTAGTGATCTTCACATTTCGTGAATTAGCACAAACCTATAAAATGAATAATAGTTTAGAGCATTGGTTGAGAAAACAAGAGTATTAAAGAGTATTGAAGAGCAAGTGATGTTGGACATCAACTTTATGAAATTAAGTAAATATAATAAAAGGGTATAGTGTGTCGTGCCAAATTTCCTCAAGGACCCCAGTAGCAATATTCTGTTCACCTAAGGTTTGACACATCATGTAGTATTGATCAAGCATTGCAGACTTGGTACAAAAGCTTCCTGCATCTGTGGAGAATGGGGCTCACAAAGGATGTTTC